>NC_068297.1:39333012-39679679 GCF_025860055.1 Xyrauchen texanus
CTCCTATCTACTTAAATGGGGGAAAACCAAAATCTCCAAAATGGTTGGTCAAGATTACGATCAAAGTACATATTTTAAATCAGCAGTACAATCTAACAAAACTGGTATCAAAAATTTTACTTCTTTACATTACATTACACAAAAAAAAAAAAAAAAGAAATATTCCCAGTTGTATAGCTAATGCGCATGTGCGTTTTCAAGTTGATTGACAGGTGATGTCTGTATCTAAAAGGTGATTGGCTCTTTAACCTGTAAGGCTGAACTTCCTTTCTACATCTGTTGACTGTTGGACACTAGAGCTTCTTGGTTGGGCATTCTAATTTCTTACATTCAAGTGGCCCATCTCTGCTGTGCGAGTCTGTGAGATACGCGTTAAACTCTTAAAGTGACAGTAGCATTATAGTGCTTGTTACACAAATTAATGTAAACTCAGTGTTATTTCTTGTAATTTATACACATTATTTCAAACAGTGATATCTCATATCAGGTCATATATTTTTATATTAAAAATATTTCATTATAATAATGATGACAAAAATATTATTACAAAATTAAATAAATTATACACCTTCACATATATTTTAAGGACAGGTTCTGTTATTTTATATTGCTTGTTAGGCACTTGATCAGCCTTAATGTAGCCCACTATTTTTAAGGTTAATTGTTTGTGATATTTTATATGAAAAACTTTTTTATTATATCAACTTTGGGCATTTATATTGTGTATTAAAGACCTTTATTTTGATAAGAAATTATAATGCGTTTTGCTTATTCAGAGTTCACTGTCTGCAGGTTCACTGAATTCACCAGAGCAAAGGTAGCTATGACACACTGTACTATGCAAATATGATGCATGGCAAAAAACATTTCAAACCTGCAATCAGTGAAGGGTTTCTGGATTGACCGCAAAGAATCAGTCTGTATGTGTTAAAAATGAACAATTGCAAAGCTGTAAATGTGATTATGGTGAAAATATTTTCCAAAAATAATCTGATATACATATTTCCGTCTTTTGTTGCGCTCACAGTTTTGTAAATGAAATTAGAAATTTGCAAGCAGGAGGGGGAAGACGGGTCTACCTGCTTCTTGTAACCAATCAAATCAGGCTACCGTTGATCAGTTTACTCTGACCTGATTGGTTTAATTATGTGATTGACAGCTTCTTCTTCATACCGCTCAGCCTCGGTCCACTTGGTAGGGTACAATGGGGCTGAAAGCACACCTTAAGGAAAAATTGCTTTTTTCTGGTAACAAAGTGTATCAAGATACAATAAATATTTTTTTATTATTGAAAATTCATGGAGCAACATAATTTGTGTGAAAAGAAATAACAAAAGTTAATGCAAATACTTTTGAGACAGCAAGATGCTTTTTTGAGATAATGCTCATTCAAATTAACCACTTCAGAAAAGGGTGTATCATTTCTTGTTAATTTCAGTCACATTTGACATTTCATTACATCTCAAGTATTCTATAAACAAATGAATCTCTATTGTGATTGGATCGGTCAATGTCAGCCCATTTTAAACATTTTTCATAACAAATCTATTCGGCCCACTTAAGAAAAACAATGTGATTTATGGAGCCTTTAGCCCTTGCAACAGTGGAGCTTTTTACTCCAAATAATATCCTTTCAATTATTGGACAGTTATTGAATTGTGTGTGTGTGTGTGTGTGTGTGTATATGTATATATATATATATATATATATATATATATATATATATATATATATATATATACGTCAAACTAAATCTATTAATTGAGATTCATATTCAATAAATGGTGTCGGCACAACACAATAAAAGAACGTGTATTAATATTTAAGAGAGGAGAGATACCCAGACGAATGATGCTGAGCTGTATGAAGAAGCAGCTGTCATTCACATTATAAAACCAATCAGGTCCGAGTAAACCTGTAAACCAACAGAAACCGGATTTGATTGGTTACAAGAAGCAGGTAGACCTTATTCACACTAGCGCCATCTTTCACACTAGCCATTTTAATAGGAATGACAACTAGGCTGTGAGGGATAGACTTACAGTCTCTTCAATGTGATTTACTGCAGTTTAAAATGTTTTGGGATCGTTCTGTGGACATAACATTGATCAAATATCTTTCTGAGAACATTCAGTATACAAAGAATTTCAGACAACATGAGTTGGGGAAAAATCAGATGTGATCTTGGAGCTTTATACCGTAAGTCTATCCCTCACAGCCTCGCTGTCAATCCCATTAAAAATCCAATATTAAAAATGGTTAGCATGAATAAGGTGTATTAAATCAGAAAGTCGTGTCAAAAGTGTGAGTGCAACAAAAGGGTAGACGGAACAATGTATAGCAGATTATTTCTGGAAAATATCTTAACCACAAACACAAGTCATTTATACGTTTGCAATAGTTTATCTGTAGACATACAGATTGATCCTATGCGGTTAATTTTGATGTTCTTGACACTATTTCTTTGCTTTCATAACGCCATGTTTATGCGGAAAAAAAACAGTGCCAAAAGTATAAGCGTAAAGTGTTTTGTGTTGAAGTTACAGGTTTACCATACACTTTTCTTTGCACATATGCAAAGCAATTAGTATTGCTAATAATTTTTTCTTACGCTTTATTAACTTATTTTAAATTAGTGCCCAAATATTTTAGGCACTAATTTACTTTCATACATGAGCAAAGACGGAATGCTCTTTTTTGCACACTTCCGGGGAAACCTGTGCTAGCCGAGCGAATGCTACGGGATAGCTTTCTCCAGGTATTTTCGAACGTATTTTATGGAGGCGTGTACATTAAAAAATTAATTTGAATTTTTAGGTGAACTATTCCTCTAATGCATGGTTATTTGCAAAAAAACAAAAACAATGATTATATCTCAAAAGTGTTAAAGATAACTAACATGACCTAAGAAAAACGCAAGGATCAAGTCATATATTTAAATCTAAAATTATGATTTGACAACATTTCACAAACTGCACAGATGAGTCAAAATAGAAGGCATTTTAAATGTAAAACCACTGTGGCAGTGGTGGATACTACATTAAACTACCATTGAGTTTTCCAAAGTGGATTTCTTCCCTAACATTATAAGAAATGGTGTTTAATGGAACATTGCTTGGGAAGAGAATATTAACTGGCCCGGTTTATCTGGTTTAGATGGACTAACAACAAATCTCAGGTTCTGCTCATCACAAAGGGATGTTTTAATTATTTTTATCATGACAATATGTTGATTTTTCAATTTTCAATATGAAATTTCCCAGACAAATACATGTCAAATGACAGGAGTTCACTTAAAGTGCTTTGTCATTGTCTATGTCCCATCTTCAACCATAATGCAAGACTTATTTGTCTGCAAACATCTTCAGTTTTGGCCCTACATTATATACAAACCACAGATTTACAGAGTACAAAGCATAGCATTTAAATCAACATTGGTATTACCATAATTTACATCAGTTTCCTCCTGGTCTAAATCACAAAGACAGTCATTACATATCTGTTCCGATATCCGCATATATTTTCTGATTCTTTTAAAACAGGTCTCTGTAATGAACAAAACTCCCAATAAAACACAGTCACATAAATCATCACATGAAACTGGTAAAGTTGAGTAGCCATTCACCAATATGCTTTTAGAGTTGTCGGCTGAGCTTCTGGGCTTGCCTCTCTTTTGCGTCAAAAGCATACTTGGTGTCCTGTAACTGTTCGATGATTTCCTTCGCCTCCTTCATGTCCTGGGCCAGCTGGTTGTATTTCTCGGCTAGCTCCTGGTTCTCCCTGCGAAGCTCCACCACAAGCTGGCTCAGCTCCTCGCTCTGCTGGCCACAGTGCAACTTCAGTTGCTCCATCTCAACTAGGGTCACCTCCATGCGCTTCACCAGGCCTTCCAATTTCTCCTTTGACATGGCTGCTTGTAGAGTGAGGTCTGGGTTGTAGAGTGTAAGAGCAGCGGATAAGTATCCTTTGAGTGTGGCTGTCCTTGGTGCCTGTGGTGTGACTAAATAATGTGTCCCTTCTAATTACTTACAGTCTAATCCCTGAGTGCCAGCTTGTCTTAAATGCCATGGGACACTCCCTCACACTTCTGGTAATCGCCTTAGAGGAGCTATCCTTAGCCACATCTTCAGTAGTCTCACTGGTCAAGGTGCCAAGACTCAACTCCAGAGATTAACATGTCTTGCATGGCCTCAAGTAAGCCATTTTAAAGCCTTACTGGAAACTTGAGGGAAAAGGCAAGTTATTAAAGGGAGGAGAAATCAAAATTAGCTTGTCATCCTTGCACTGTCACAAGTAGCCACAAAGATTTTCTTAGTAGAGTCCCAACTGTACCAAACTTAAAGTTTGACATAAACTACAAAATTCTAGCTACAAAAAATATATAATTTACTTTAGACAAGGTGTGATGCTTGTAAGACACAATGCTAGGGCATTATGTGGTTGGTAGTATTGTTCTGGGTGTTTAACAACTAGCCTAGTCTTATACCACTTATACCCGATATTGTCGATCATCGTCTGTCAATTGAGTGTTGCAATCGGAATTGGGACCTTTGTAAGATATTGTTGATATCTGATAACATCGTCCTATCGACCAGCCCTAATCCAAAGCTCAAATCGGACCTGAAAATTCCACTTCCATAGATGGTCGGAAATTCATGGAGCCCCCGTGCAACTCTACGTTGGAAATAAATGACTTCTGGTCAGTCGGATGCAGTAAAAATCTCAAGTCAAGTGTCAATACCCACATTTTTTGCCTGACTTATCATCCGCCAGAGAAGTCTGCTTGCTAAGAAATGTTATAGCAAACCTCTCCTCAAGCCGCACAATTTAAAATATTCATGTCCATTTACGAACGTGCAGGGATAAGCTGCGATTTTGTAAATCTCCCAAGGATGTGCAATTGTAATGATGCTTCTCATAGCATGCACCACTAAAAAGTTAAAATGTACAGATAAATTAATAAACCATGTTGAAACTTGCCGGTGCCAGTGCCAGTGTATCACCTGTGGCATGAGCATGATTGTAGACTGCAGGAAAGACCCCCCAGGTGGAATGCGAAGGCTAAGTTTGACTCTAATCACCAATGTCCAATCACAAAAGTCGCCATCCCAGCATGCCGTGCAGTCCCCATGGTAGCAGCCACTACCTCCAGAGTTTCAGGCAGTGTGCCAATTCCATTCGGTCAGGAATTTGGAAAAGGGCAGTTAATGGAATGTCACAGCATTCCGTGTGGCTAAACATTGTGGAATACTTCAAATGTTTTCACCACTTACAGGAGTCTTCAGTATCAGAGGACATAAAGTCAATAAAGGAAAAGACAATGGGACCCACATTGATTCACAATGACATACAGGGGGTGAGATTTTGTGTGACCTGAGATGTCAGACTGTCCTTTAATTTCCTCCACAGTTGGCCAGTTCAGGTCTTAAATGAGAAGCAACAGAATTAGTGAACATAGGTCATTTTGAAGGGCCAATGAGGTGGTGTCCTGACAGCATGGCATTTGTTACTTGTTTTTTCAAAGCTCCAACACACTTAAGCAAGTCAATGCGTGGGAAGCTAAGACAGGGAACACCTCTGAAAGAAGTGTGATTACCAGTATGCATATGCAAATGTGAGCACTTAGCCAACACATTGCCAATGCGCTGGTTGTACATGCATTGTTGTGTTACTGTTGCGGTAACAAACTTCAGACAATAGAGTTCAAAAGTCTGTGCCAGGCAAGTTGCTATAAGTATTTTGACTTCACCTTACTTACTTGCTAAGTTACATGATGGTAGTTGGCTTGAAAGACAAAAATCACACTAATGTCCACTATAGTGCCCCATGAGGCAATGTTGAGACTGCAATGCATACTTACGTACCAGAATATGTTTCTTTTTCTTTTAGCTTTTAGACAGCAAAATGAATTGGTTACACTGAACCCTGATCACCTTTGAATGTGGTTTGAGTGATCGAATCACAAAACAATTTTGGACACTACTTACGCATTTAGCACTGTCCACATGTGATCGAATCACCCAAGATGCATGCTGTAGGACTAGTTTAACTAAAAATAAAAGTTCTTTCACAATTTACTTAGCCTCATCTTGTTCCAAAACCATATGACTTTCTTTTGCAGAACACAAAAGGAGAAATGTTTAAGGCCATCCTGTTTGATGATTTCAATACAATGGCAGGTGACAGCGACTCACTTACCAACCAACTTAAATTTCAAGTTGTTTCTCACCAAAACCTATTGTATACCTTCAGATCATTTGTAATATGACGCATAAAGTCGGATGGACTTTTTATGACACTTTTGGGTCTTTAAAGTGTTAGTTCACCCAACAATGAAAATTCTCTCATCATTTACTCACCCTCATGTCATCCCAGATGTGTATGACTTTCTTTCAGCTGGACTCGAAGATTTTTAAAAGAATTTCTCAGATCTGTAGTTCCAATGCAATTGAATGGGTGCCAAAATTGTGAAGCTCCAAAAATCACATGCGCATAAGCACACCTATCATATCACTTCTGAAGATATAGATTTAACCACTTGAGTCTTATGGATTACTTTTATGATGGCTATGTGTGTTCTGGCACACACTCACTTGTATTGTATGGACCTACTGAGCTGAAATATTCTTCTAAATATTTCACAATTTCACAAATTAAATGTATGTTTTTGTGTTCTGCAGTCAGATACATCTGGGATGGCATGAGGGTGAGTAAATTGAGAATTTTAATTTTTTTGGGTGAACCATCCCTTTAAGCTATAACATCATTATCAACTGCTCTTGCATTGAAATCAACAAACATCCATTAAATTTCCTCTGCGTTCTGCAGAAGAAAGCAAGCCATATGGGTTTGAAACTATGGGGGCCCATATGTGAGACGCCATAATCAATTGATATAAATAAAAACAAAGATACATAAACAACTTAAAATGCAATATTCATAGCAATATAGAATTTATGATGAAATGGATGTTTTTATTATTATTAATATAGGCCTACATTATGTCATTACGGAGTGATTGATAATTTTTTAATTTGCCTATTGCTTTTTCTATTATCTATTGCCCTTTTTCGATTTCCTGCTAAAACGGAAGGGGGCGGTGGTGCCTAATCTGTTGTCATCACTCACTGCCCAGATGTTACAGAAGCTGTCATTGGTCAATGCTCTATGATTGCACTATTTCTTGAAGTTTTTGTGGCATTAAACAGATTTCCATATTTCCATCAACGTTTAAACCGTCGTAGTCTGGCTTAATTGTCTCGGCTTCTAATCCGATCCACGATGAATCATGACGGTTGCCCCCAGCTCAACGTTTGTACTCTTTATGCAGCACGAAAAACAATGGAGCTGCATACAAAACAAGCACTCAGCACACCGGAACACTCCCCTTTTGCCTCTCCTCTGGCCCGTTACATGAGTCGCTGCAGACGTTATGCATCTCTTAAAAGCTGAAACAAGCCAGACATCTTCGATGGCTTCGGCGTGAAACAGTGCAATCAATGAGCATTGACCGATTCTGTAACATCTGGGCAATGATCGATGACAACAGATTAGGCACCGCTCCCTATCGTCTCAGTGGGAATTCACTAAAAAGGGCAATAGAAAGATAATAGAAAAAGCAATAGGCATATTAAAATTTTTATCACATCACATTTATAATGAAAATTTGGTTAACCATAAATTCTATAATATACAGTTGAAGTCAGAAATGTACATACACTTAGGTTTAAGTCATTAAAACTCATTTTTTAAACACTCCACAGATTTAATATTAGCAAACTAGTTTTGGCAAATCGTTTAGAACATCATCTTTGTGCATGACAGGAGTCATTTTTCCTAGAGTTGTTTACAGACAGATTGTTTCACTTTTAATTGACTATATCACAATTCCAGTGGGTCAGAAGTGTACATGCACTTCGTTAACTCTGCCTTAAACCCTCAGGGGTCGACGGATACGCCAGCGTGTCCTGCTGGATTTCTTCCCTCAAAACAGCGGAAACAACTTAAAATACTCCGTCATTTTTGGGCATACAGATAAGTGTAAGACATCATTAGAAACTATAAAGGGTCTACTTTTATTTTACATGCACAATAACAAAACCTTGTGCTTTTGTAAAATAAAAAAATGAACAGGGTGCACTTTCAGTTAGCTTCTGATTGGAGGTGTACCTGTGGATGTATTTTAAGGCCTACCTTCAAACTTAGTGCCTCTTTGCTAGACATCATGGGAAAATCAAAAGAAATCAGCAAAGAAACAAATATTGTGGACCTCCAAAAGTCTGGTTCATCGGAGTAATTTCCAGATGCCTTAAGGAATCATGTTCATCTGTACAAACAATAGTACGCAAGTATAAATGCCATGACGCAGCCATCATCCTGCTCAGGAAAGAGATGCATTCTGTCTCCAATGATGAACCTAGTTTGGTGTGAAAAGTGCAAATCAATCTCAGAACAACAGCAAAGGACCTTGTGAATATGTTGGATGAAACAGGTAAAGTATCTATATCCACAGTAAAACAATTCCTATATCATCATAACCTGAAAGGCTGCTCTGTAAGGAAGCCACTGCTTCAAAACCACCATTAAAAAGCCAGACTAACAGTTTGCAAGTGCACATGGGGAGAAAGATGATATAGACTTTTGTTGTATCATTTAAGACATTAAGGATCCATGGGAACCCTGTAATTGGTTATTTTATTTTTATCAGATGATGTTTATAATTGATTGTCACATGCCCCACTCCCCATTCACTTTTCTGTGATATTTTCCTTTAAAGTAAACAAATGGGTAAAAAAAAAAAAGGTAATTTTTTGTTGTTGAGATATTTAAAGAATTTGTCCATAAAACACTGACATGACACCACAGACTGAAATTTGCTCAAATGAGCAACCCCTTTATTTGTGAATCTTACCCTTTAGATATAAAATTTTTTGCATGTTCTTGAAAATGACAAAAGGTGTGGGTACCAAGAAAGTAGTAAAAGTCATTCATCAACCACTTTGATGGTAAATAAAAACAAAACAGATTAAAATATAAACAAACAAACATTCTACTGACATTTGTGCAGAGATGAACATTAAGGACATTTAGGACTTTAAAGTTTATGGTACATTCCAAAATGATGCTTCCGCACTTTCTCGGAGAGCAAAACAGTAGCTTTAACAGCACTTTATTCAATGTAAGTGTAAACTAGACCAAGTCAATATGTGACATCTTCCCAAAGCAACATGGTTGGACTGTGTTCAAAATTAAAACTCAAACCATGCTCACAGGCCCCCTTAAAAAGACCAAAAATGAAATAGTACCTACCTCAGTATACGAAGCCATATCATTCACAGAGCTTTGGGTTAATACTTGCAATATCGGAATTAACATAATGCCTTGAAAGTGAATCCAAGATTTGGTGGATAAATCAAGCTCTGGTCCCATTCCACAAAACATTGTTTGTCAAACTCATCATTAAATGAAAAATTCATAATCACGGTCATCCTCTTACCGTTATGCATTCATACATGTTGGATGACTTTTGATTGCCTTTGCTTTTTGTCAAAACAAAGACATAGTCAGAATTCAGACCACAGATGTAATGAAAGCGAATATCAGGATCTGTTGAGTCATTGGAGAGGCACTGCAATTGTAAAGAATCCTTCAATGCCAGGAACGGTGAGTCCAGTCACGTGTCAAGAGGGAGGAAATGTGCTTCCCTGCAGGAGGGTTCTGGGAATGAGCATTAGAGTGGAGTGCATGAGGAGTGACATCTCTGTGCTAAATATAGAACTGATGGACAGCCAACTGATCCATGAACGGACGCACCAGGTTATCAGTGGCAAAGTAGAAGACTAGGCCGAAGGTGATTGAGATGGGGAGCGCTGGAAGAGCCTTCTTGAAGATTGCCAGGAGAAGAAGGGTTAGACACAAACCCTGAGGATAAATGAGCCAACATTATCGTTAATGCAAATGTTCAAACAATTAAGATTAATACTTGACAAGATTTATCTAGTGAGACTTCTGGGATTTCTTTGGGTTACTTACAATGAGAATGGCCACAAAGCAGGCTAGAGTTGTGTTCCAGTCACCACTGGCTGTAGCTGATGCTTTACCAACCAGCATACTGTAAAAGATGAAATCTCCCAAACCCAGTTTTACACCCCCTGCAAAACACACACATGAACACACAATCCTGTTAACCTCACTGCACAATGAGGATGCTGTCAGGCTTAAATAGCAGTGTAAACCTGCTTTTTATATATATATATATATATATATATATATATCCCACATTGACTTTTAAACAATTGGCATCACAGTTATTTTTAGTGGATGTATGAAGTTCACACATGTGTCCTAGCAGAGTCTTTTTAAATCAAGCTTTTATTTTGGCGTTTGTGTTTTTGATGGTAGATTCTCACCTCCAGATAAACAGTTTGGAACATGGCCCAGTTTGATTATTAATCCCAGTGAAGCTGCGATATAAATTAAATAAACACATAGTCTGTATGTGCTGTGCACTTCAGAGTGCTCTGCTCTCTGTCATCTCACACATGCAAGCGTACACATGAAGATCATGATGAGGTGTTTTCAGTGTATGAGCGGCCGGCTTCACACATTCAATTTGAAGTGTACATCACTAGCAGATTATATATTTATTCAATTAAATCACAGACTTTGGTAGTATAATTATCACACTAGGACATACTGCATTTTTTTATTTAATTAATTGTGCATTCAAACTTTTTCGCCCGATTATGTCATTCCATATCATTCTGCATTAAATAGCTACCTGTAATGCTATTTTTATGACTAGATTCTGTGATTCCGTCAGTGTATTTTGCATACTACATGTGGTAACCGCGGTATAAGCAGACTAGGATCATTTAATTATTTAAAATAAATTCACATCCCATGGTGTGAAAACCAAATCACCACGCTATCAAAACAGGGTGTTAATTTGTTTTGTTTTGAAAACAGTGGTCCGACTGTCATCGTTGTTTAAAGTTTATAACTCAAATGTCTTGGTGGTTAACCCAACAACAATGTTGGAATGAATTTTTTTTATTTTTTACTATATCAATACTTATTTTCTTATAATACTTATATATTTTCATTGCAAATTAGATAAGCAGATGAATAGAGAATGCATGTGACAGGGATTCGTACATTGATGTTGTTTCACAATGCACAGCTGACTGCAGTGACAAAACGATAGGAATTTATGTATTCGACTCTATTCAGAGTCATGATCGTAACCATGTTTTTGTACATTTTGTTAGTAACACAGTCAAACAGTTTTATGATACTAAAATATTTTCCAGTATATTTAGGTATTTTTCTAAATTTCCATGACTGGAAAACTGCATTGAAAAATTCCAGGTTTTCCAGGATACATGGGAACCCTGAGAAAATGTGTTTCTGATGAAAAAATACTTGTCTTCATTCTGAACACATTGTTTTTGCTAAATGTTTAACTTGAAGAGTACTTGTGCCATCTTTCTTTCAAATAAATGCCACTTGCTGTGCCATTTTTGAGCCACATCCTTTTTGGGGTCTCTATTTAACAATATCAGTTGTAAGATCTTTTACAGATGTGGAGGGTATACTGGGGGTGTTGGGTGTACTCCCTCAGTGTGATGGCTGATAGAATCTAACTTAAAGTATCGGTGTTGGAAATAGGCTGTAGATACTTACTCTCTTCATCATCATCATCATCATCCACAGGCGGTGGCCGTTCAGAGGGCATCTGCTGGATCTCTTGTCTGCTCTCCTCTGTGGACTGCATCGGGCCCAGCTGATGCTGCTGATGATCAACCCACGCTGGTGTGAAACCGGCGTCATCCTCCGGCTGAGCTGTGGGTGCTATGGCCACTACAGGAAACATATATACATCTTAAGGTACATTGGAGCAGTGGCCGATCTTGGCATAGGCAATAGTCTAGGGCAGTAGCGTTCTCTGGGGCTGTGCCGCGCCCCCTTCATCATCAGTGTAGGAATAACTAACTAAAGGGAGGTACAAACTTAATTACGGTATACAGTAGCTTGACTATTTTTCAACTATTTTCACAATAATGTAGCAATCATTCATTAATGATTATCCAATTTTTTGTTCAAACAAACGATTCACTTGATCCTGTGTAAAAGCCACTACATTTTCTATAAGCTAAATATTTACATAACTGCAGCTGTTTATGCACTAAATTATATAAAATAGTGTGTCAACTAGTTTTATTTAGCATAAATGTATTTATGTATAAAGTAGGTTTTATTAATTATGAAATGCATTTGTTCAATTTAATATAGCCATCCTATTTTTTTTTTAATGCCACCCTAATTGAGGTCTTCGTTGTTCTTGTGTCATGTAGTATTTATATTTATAAGGTAGTATAATTAAATAGGCCTAATAACATTTGATACAAAATATTTTTTAATAAAATTTATAAAATACATTTGTATTCTAAAGAAAGAAAGGAGGGTCAAGTTTTTGGTATCATTCTAAAGAAAACTTTTCAATAGTTTTAATGATATAGATTATGCTAAATTCGGAGACTCTCAGCTTAAGAAAAATAAACAAAGTTTTTCTTATTTTTCTGATTTTACATTATATACCTCAGGGTGTAAATATGGTGGCCCCGACAAACTGCTTTTGTTTTGTTCCCAATCATGTCACCTGTAACTGAGTAAAATTTTGTGTTGATTCAACACAGCAATCAAAAATGATAGCATTACAAAAATTATATTTCCTATTGTCCAAAAAGGTCTCCAAGACAAATAAAACATAGTAATAGTCCACAAGAACTTTTTACACATGCAAATACAACAATGGTACAGGTTTGCATAGCATGCAGACATGTTTTTAGTAATGAGATTTCACAGAATGAGTTTCACTCTGTGCCATTTGAGACTTCATTGAGTCGGTGTCATGAACTTACCAACATTTCCTGGTGGCCATAAGTAATTACGGTGATTTATCACATGACTTCGCTAAGACATATATTTAAATATTACTTGCAATATTTTTGTCCGTGAGGAAAACAAATAGGCCGGTTGTATTCTCTTCGCCAGATTTCCAACAACATATGACACATGGCTATTTGATGAGTTTGATCTTTTTATGGATTACAATTATATGTACAATGCAAAATTATTAATAAATTATAAAAACGGAACACTTCTGATTTGTCTGCAAATTTCAAAACTGGCAGGCCAGTCCGAGTTTGAAGGGTTAATCCTACTGTAAATGGGTTTTGTTGCAGATAAATGGGGGAAACTAAGAAATACCTAAATCTCTTTATTAGCATTTCTTCTTTACGTGTCAGTGAAGGAAAGCAATTTTGTTCAAATTATTAAGTGTGACTAAATGAGCTGACCAGTTGAGACAGTGAGACAACCCATGTTGATTCAGGAAGGGCCCAAAATTCAGTCCTTCCATAGACTCACCTTGGTTCTCCTGCTGAGGAACTGAATGGGCCGAATTATTCCTGGTCTCGCCATTATCAGCCATGTTAATCAGCCACACCATGGTTGCTAACAAAAAAAAAAAAAAAAGGGTTTTAATACAAATGTGACAGTAACACACTAATTAAAACACTGAATTCAATGTCACAAAGCTTGAGAAGAAATAAGTGTTTAGAGATTGATATTACAAGAGTAGATGAGGGCTGGGAAAATGGGCTCGTTCCTCTCTTGAGCCGTTTCCACGAGAATACGCAGAGGTCCTTTCGGGCACAACACTGCCAACAGATCTGCAGAAGTACAAGAAGAATGGAGCAGCTGTACAAGAAATGCAATTGTGGCATTCTTTGTCACACCAAAGACAAAAAAGATGATTAATGGTAGTTCATAATAATAATAAAAAAAAAGCTTGCAATTGTCAGGATGGAAGCACAGATAACAAATATGAAATCGATGCTACCACAATAATAACGCATTCGTACAACAAAGCAGTAGCTCATACAAATGTTACCGCAGCCTCTGCGAATGGTTGCTTGGACAACAAAAAAAATATGTAATTGTACGTTTAGAGGTAAAACAATTATAAGAAACAATTACTTAAGGGACATTACATTTATATACCTGTCTAGCAAACAATGAAATCGATTTATTTATTTTGTTACACTGGTAGCCATATCCAAAATTACTTTAAATCCACCTGCAGAGATACACACTTAAATCATCAAGCTAAAGAAAAAAGAATCCCATCTCCAGAGACTGACCGTAGACAGATATAGCAGCCAGGATGAGCCAGGCAGTCCACTCGGGCAGGTACTTGATGAAGACAAGAGCCATGAGAGCACTGATCATGATGAGATAAGCCTGCTGGAGCCGTAATGGACCCTTCCAGTGGATACAGATCATTCCCACCACACCAAAGTTCCAGATGATCAATGCTAATGTCAAGTAGTCCATGGCCACGTTGTACGTCTTGAACACTTCCCTGGTGTAAAGAAATGGGTGAAGCTGTCATCAGAACTAAAGCTTCCATAACAGCACAGTGGAAAGGGGGATTTGTGCAACAGAAAACTGTGTAATGCACTTTTTTTTGCAAAATCAGAACACATTCATCCTTATAAGAGTGAATCAGTTCACAGAATGACCTTTTACATCCTTCCTATTCTCTTAAAGGTGGACTCTAAAGAAATGAATAGTAATATTGAAACATATGTATACACTTATAAAATCATGACCACTCATGTGAGATTAAGAGTTCAGTCATACCAGTGACCTTATAAAAGCTCTTTTATTCTACATGGGGCAGGGGCGCCCTCATGGGGGCAGCCATGTTTGGATCACATGACCAGTTGAATACTACTCGCTTAATATCAGTATGTGCCCTGTTATTGGGCTTCCAGTATAGAGTTAACGTAACAAAATGTACCATCCTCCATCGTGGCTGAGTCCAGGGCACTCTCCCTCCCATTGCTCGCCGGTTTAGATAGCGTCCATTTGGTCAAACCACTTCCACTTTTCCTTGATGGTTCTGTAGTCAGTTAAGTTTTAACTTTTCACTACACTGTTGGTAGGTCCGGTGGTAACCGTGTGCAGCCAACAGCTGATATACTCCCTGAGAGACTTTTTTGTTTATTGCTAACAAGTGTACCGTCTGCACCTCGTTTATTGACCATGCCGTGGTTTTGCGCACAGCCATTTCCCCCTTGCGTGATTAAGTTATACTGTTATCGCTGTTGCTAACTTTAAAACTAGTGGGTTGATGTCGCGTATTGGAAATCCAGTGACGCTTCTCCCTGACCAATCAGTGATCTGCAGCATTTTGTTGACGTCACATTTAGTATCGCTCGGCTCACTTGGAACCTGGACCGAGGTGGTACTAAAAAAAGGTATCAGGTACTATCCACAGTGGAAAACTGCCACAAAAGTAATAACGTTTGGTTCCAGTGTCAAAAACTATACAGTATTTTTTATGTATTTACCTGTACTGCATCAAAAATGACCCCAAGACAATTATTGTTAATTGGCAGCCTAATTAGGCTAGTAAGTGTTTATTTACTATTATTATGTACAACATTAAAAATAAAACATAAAATATAATTTACTGAACATGTGTTTAAAATATTGCTCTTAACACCATTTTATAAACGATATAAACTGATTTGCATTGTGCCAAACATCTCCTTAAGTGCAGTAAAATCAATAAAATTTTGTAGGCCTTCTGGTTCAATAAAACATTGTCCATAATTTAAAACTTTACAGCCCAAAATCAGCAACTCAATGACAACGAGAAAAAGATGGAACTCACCCCAAATAAATAAAGGAGAAAAAGAAGAGAAGGAGAAGGTTGGAGAAGAACAGCCACCCTTGAATCACCTGCAAAAATAACAGATTGTGATCCTGCAGCCTATGTCCATGAACAGTTCAATTAACCACAGTGAGAAGCCAACAAATATTGAATTAACAGACCTTGTAGCATCTGTACTTGTACAGCACAACCAGCACCAGCGTCATGACCACGATGACACTGATCATGATGGTGGCATTGAGCATGGAGTTCAGAGCACGCTGACCCACCGTTTCTGTGTCTTCACGGAAGGGTGTGTAGATTCTGCACACAAGAGCCACATGTCATTCCAGATCTATTCCCAAACCATTTCAATTTAGGTCAAATTCAAACATAAGACAATTAGAAACACAGGACAACATGTTTGCCTTGGTTCATTTTGGTTCATATAATCATCTCAGGCAGAGTAAAAGATTATATGATGAGAGTTTCATCATAGCTGGTAAGAAGTTCATAAAGTTGTTAGAGGTGCATCAGCACTGTCTAGAGGAAAGTCACAGAAACTACATCATTGGGTACTTTCACAGACATAAATCTATTCTCAGATAGCCTGATGTATGGAAGTTTTTCCAGAACATTCAAAGGGAACTGCAGATCATATTAGAAATTAGGGCTGGGAATCTATACTTTTTCCCGATTCGATTCCGATTAATATGGGTATATTTCAACTATAATGTTTGTCTCTTTAAGAATAACGGTTAGCACTGATGCAGGAAATGGGCTTATAGTATGGCAACAGATCACCAATAAACTAACATTCTTTCCTTAGAAAGAAAGTCAAACGTGTCTGGAACAACATATGTGAGTAAATGTAGCATAAAAGTCTAAAAGCAGTAATGATACTCACAGCTGTTGTCCGTCCTTCTGCGTGTAGAAACTGACTGATTTGATTGTTGCCACAACCACCACCATACAGAGTGTGACGGGGATAAATAGCATAATAACATGTTTAGCTCCATATTTGAGAGTCAGCTCTTCATCCTCATCTTCCTCGCTGCCAGTGACCACCTGAGGGGGTTGTGCGGTCGGTGGCTGTCCATTAAGCTCCACCTCATTCCGCCCGGGACCCCCTGCGCTGCCCGCTTCAGTTTGCCGGTTGGGCTCTGCTACGTCATTTGACTGCACAGAGAGAAAATCAACAAGAATGAATGTGTGAGGAACTCTTCATCTCTTATATTAAGATGCATTTGGGGTAGTTTTCGGTAGTCAGAAACACGTGACCACACCAGTTTTGTAGTACAAATGCTAATGCACCCTGATGCATCTTGGACAACAGTAAATATCCGCCTACTCACCTAACATACAATCATTGTACCAAAACAAAAATGTTTAACTAGGGGTGAACAATATTTCAGCAGCCGATATAATACAGGCTGATGACTAGTTATCTCAAAATGAACATATCTTTTGCAGAATGTAACTGAAAATGGGAAAGTCCCTTTCAAATGGTCTGGAGTGAAAGCTGTATTTTTAAATGCTGGTTACCAATTAATTTTGTTCTGGTAACTTTTTCATTAGACCAAAAGGTTTAATCACAGTCAATTTTTGTTATTTCACCGCATCCTGTTGCCCAAAAGAGTCTTCTCTCTTTTTGGTAGACCATAAGGATGTGCTTTGGTCATGAAGGAAACCATTGCATCACACATTTATTTGCCTAATTGGTATCCTTCTGTGACATGAAGACCTTTTTAACAACTACCATTATATATATATTTTAAAAATTATAAAAAGTTTGCAAGCCATGGTTTTACTATAGTAATATTGTAGACTGTAGTAACTATAGTTTTTGGTAGAAGTCATAATTTTGCTATAGTAGTAACCATGACTATAGAAGGCTAATCATGTTGTTATTATTAGGCGCTCAAGCTTGAGGGCTTGACACCCTACTGTTTTTGTCAGAATTTGTATTATTATTCTGCCCCAAAACTGATCATGCAGACCAAACCGTAAGGCCTAGAGACATGAAACTTTCAGGGATGGTAGTACTCTGGTTGGCTAGCCATATGCATGGAATCTGCTTGATTGTGCAACTCTGCCTCTTGGTGGTGCTAAAATAATAAAAAAATCTAAAAATGACTAACTATGGAACCGTTGGTTCAATTGACTTGCTTTGTCTAAGGTGTCATCAAGTTCTATGAGGACAGTTGCATATCTTAAAAACATAAAAGCTTTTATATAGGGTTAAATAAGGCCGATCGGAATGAAACCTGGTAGGCCTATTGGCCCAAGAAATCTGTGCAAAATATGAAAAAAAAAAAATCACTTTTTACATGCATGTAAGTTGTTGTATATACCACTGTTTCTCACAAACAAACACGATATTCATATCATATGGTAGATCTACTCATTCTGAACAATTGTGCCTCAAGTACCATTGGTGTGAAACAAAATGTTCATAAAATACTTGATTATTTAAAAAAATACTTTTTCAAACTAGTCCTAGGCCGTTCACCAGATCAGATCCAACCAAGTACAGAAAGATTCTCTGGAATACCAATATAAATACTTGTCAAAAAAAGTTGCTCAGTTGCAGCTATATTATTATTATTGATTTTTGTGTAAACCATGATTTCAATAGAGTATCCTGTATCCATTAGTAACCATGGTTTTACTCTAGATTAACCATGGTTAATATTGTGGTTACACTGGTTTTACTATGAATACCATGGTTAAACTAATATATTAGTAGTAAAACCATCGTAACCACAAAATTATGATTTTATTACCATTGTTTTCATTTTCCTGTATTATTACTGTGGTTTCACTATGAATATTATGGTTCAAATACGGTTACTATAGTAAAACCATGTTAAATTTGTCACGAAGAAATTCAAAATTTATTGCGGGATTACTCAAAGCATAGCTAGGGAAATTTCTAAAAATATTTTTGAACGACACCCATTTTGCTCCAAGTGACCAAAGGGTTAAAACAAAAAAAAATAAAAAATTATTGGTTACCTTTATCAGCCACAATGAGCTGTGGATTATGTCACGTTTGTGGTAAGATTAAAAAGCAAGTATATTTGAGAGCAAAAGCGTGCAGTGAACTTTTGGCTTTTATCAATGTGGATTGACAAACTGATATAGTAATTGATGTATGTAGTCATGAAATCAGAGAAGAAATCTAAGTGGTCACTGTAGACACATGTTAATATCAGATGTAGCCCAGCCGCGTCTCAGACAACGTACACGGCCCAAAGAGAGATCACTTTCGCTTCTTCTTGCATTTGAATGGACAAATGCATACAACAATGTCAAAATACATGATATCTTGGCGAGTCTGATATGTCTCAAGCGAACATAAACAGTTGAGAAAGAAATTGGATGTGTATCATTATAATGAATTCTGGCATTATGCTTTAAAGTGACATCAGCCTACATTACCAGCTGCTGTCTGGCTGTCCATTCAGGCATTCATTTATGTATTGATCAATAAATGACGTATAATAAGGCAACGTAATTTTTTTTCCCCTTTACTGATTTTTTTCCCCCTTTGTTAAGTCTTGTTTATTTTTTCTTTTCTTTCAATACTGCATTATATATTCCAGTAATACTGGCCTCATGTTAGTATTCCAATTTACCAGATTGAACATTTTATCCTATTTATCAATAAAGTAGCTTAGAAACTGAAAAGTTATAGCATATATGTCTTTCTGCTTTTGAAGTAACTAACAGGTAGGACTAATTCAGACATGCAATTGCTCTCTCATTAATGCATTCATATAAATGTAAACTTACTGTGCTAAGCTGTGCACAAGGTGACCAGAGTTCCAGTCCCGGTTCAAGGTTCGGGCTCTCAAGCCAACATCAAAGTTTGTTCACAAACTTTAGCTTCTAGCTTGGCCAAACTGTCACAGGCAATCAGAGAGGCAAAGCGCGCACACGCCCAGAGAATCCACAGTCACTTCCAGGACAGCGGTGACACGCGGCACATGTGGCAGGGCATCCAGGCCATCACCAACTACAGGACAACATCAGTTGCCTGTGACAAAGATGCCTCCCTTCCAGATGCGCTGAACGACTTCTACGCTCGGTTTGAAGTGCAGAACGACGTGATGGCGAGGAAGTCCACACCTCCTCCCAACGACCAGGTGCTCTGTCTTACCACGGCAGATGTGAGGAAAACTCTACGTAGAGTCAACCCACGGAAGGCTGCTGGACCAGACAACATTCCTGGCAGAGTGCTCAGAGGATGTGCAGACCAGCTAGCAGATGTTCTTACCGACATCTTCAACATCTCTCTGAGCAGCGCCGTCGTTCCAACGTGCTTCAAGGCCACCACCATCATCCCCATGCCAAAGAAGTCTTCAGTGTCCTGCCTCAACGACTACCGTCCCGTCGCACTTACACCCATCATCATGAAGTGCTTCGAGAGGCTCGTCATGAGGCAGATTAAGACCCAGCTGCCCCCTCACTAGACCCACTGCAGTTTGCGTGATCGTTCAAACCGTTCAACGGACGATGCCATCACCACAACCCTCCATCTGGCCCTCACCCACCTAGACAATAAGGACTCATACGTTCGAATGCTGTTCATAGATTTCAGCTCAGCATTCAACACAATCATTCCCCAGCACCTGATTGGAAAGCTGAACCTGCTGGGCCTGGACACCTCCCTCTGCAACTGGATCCTGGACTTCCTGACTGGGAGACCTCAGTCAGTCCGGATCGGGAACAGCATCTCCACCACCACCACACTGAGCACTGGGGCCCCCAGGGCTGTGTGCTCAGTCCACTGCTGTTCACTCTGCTGACTCACGACTGTGCAGCAATGCACAGCTCGAATCACATCATCAAGTTCGCCGATGACACGACCGTGGTGGGTCTCATCAGCAAGAACAACGAGTCAGCATACAGAGAGGAGGTGCAGCAGCTGACGAACTGGTGTAGAGCCAACAACCTGTCCCTGAATGTCGACAAAACAAAAGAGATGGTTGTTGACTTTAGGAGAGCACAAGGTGAACACACTCCGCTGAACATCGACGGCTCCTCTGTGGAGATCGTCAAGAGCACCAAATTTCTTGGTGTTCACCTGGCGGAGAACCTCACCTGGTCCCTCAACACCAGCTCTATCACCAAGAAAGCCCAGCAGCGTCTCTACTTTCTTCGAAGGCTGAGGAAAGCACATCTCCCAACCCCCATCCTCACTACATTCTATAGAGGGACTATTGAGAGCATCCTGAGCAGCTGCATCACTGCCTGGTTTGGGACTTGCACCGTTTCGGACCGCAAAGCCCTGCAGAGGATAGTGAGGACAGCTGAGAAGATCATTGGGGTCTCTCTTCCCTCCATCAAAGACATTTACAAAAAACACTGTATCCATAAAGCAACCAGCATTGTGGACTGACCCCACACACCCCTCACACAAACTCTTTACCCTCCTCCCGTCTGGCAAGAGGTACCGAAGCATTCGGGCCCTCACGGCCAGACTGTGTAACAGCTTCTTCCCCAAGCCATCAGACTCCTCAATACTCAGAGACTGGTTTGACACACACGTGTCCTGAGTTGCACTTTAATTACTGTCACTTTATAACTGTCTGCTACCTCAATAACTGCTATGTGCATAGAACACTATCTCATAGTATGTTATGTTTACAATTTTAGAAACTGTCATCTTTTTGCACTACTGAGTACTGGTCGGCGCTGCACTGTCTATTGTCCTGTTCATTGTCAGTAATTTGTTGTACTGTCCTGTACTTTTTGCACATGTTTGCACGTGCACTTTATATAGGTATATATAGGTAGTTTATATAGGTATTTTATTCCGTTGTGTAGTCTCATGTGGTCCTATGTTGGTCCTTTGTTGTTTTTATGTAGCACCATGGTCCTGGAGGAACGTTGTCTCGTTTTGCTGTGTACTGTACTAACTGTATATGGTTGAAACGACAATAAAAACCACTTGACTTGACTTGACTTGACTATACGGTTGAAACAGTGAATATTTTAATGTTGAAAATCAGGCCCCATTGACTTCAATTGAAAGAGAATCATTGTAACCACGATTTTCTGCTTTTTTATTTTATTTTTTTTTAAATAAAGGGGCAATATTGGGTAATCAATATTGTGCCACAAATGCTGTCAAATGATGTATTGAACCCGGAATACTCCTTTAATCAATTGTAACTTAACATCTGGTGAGCTGCTTTACAGACCTAATACTGTGCACAGTCTAAAATTAATTCATTTAACTAGTTTTAGTTGCAATACACTTGCATATTTGAAAGCCCCTCACATATTTGAAATGTAAAGTCTTATGTGCCAAATCTGTGGAACTGTAGCTTTATTCGCGTGAATGTGAATGCAACTTGGACACGGGTGTGCACACCTTCAGGAAGTAAAGTAACCTGCGCATGTGTTTTAGCCAATAATGACATCAGTAGTTTCGACAACACACAAGGATTCACACATTCCTTAAAGTCATGACACCACAATGACATACAAGTACAATCAACACTATAAATACTGTCCGTCTATCGATCCATCCATCTATACACCTTATAAATACTATATAAATATACTATAGGTTATAAATATAGGGTATAATAGATGACAGTGGCGATAACTTCACCTTGGGCACTAGCGTCAGTAAGCGTGGAGTGTAAATAAAGATGCAAATTAAATCCTTGCAATCGGCTGTCTCCTCAAAAAAATGCTGTTTGCGAGCAGCAGCAAGCCGTCTTCCCCATGACATCTGATGAGCTACGCCATGAAGCGCACATATATGCAGTTATCGTTCACTCTGGTGTGCATAATAGCACCAAAATAACAAAAAGTATGAGTCACGTAGTGTTTTCCACGCGTGTTTGTGATGATGTAAGATGAACGCAAATGGATTCGATAGAATCAAGTGAGTGTGAAACCAGAACAACGCTGCGGGGGGGCACTGGGAACAATCACACTCGGACCGCAGCAAACGTGCCCAGTGTGAAAGCCCCCAAAGTCTACACAATCCACTGACAAATCTATTGGTAGATTTTGGAACTGGCGCAAGGGAAAGTTAACAATTCTGTTGATCGGCCAAAATCAACCAAAATGGCCAAATATCTGCTGAATAATCTGCCTAGTCGATATATCAGTCTATCACTAGACTCATGCAAAAGTTTGCAAGTTGATTGCTCCATTCCAGAAGCGCTCGAGAGCCACAGCGTTTATGCTTTCAGGAAGTCAAACTACCTATAGCTAACCAAGTTGACACTGCACATTAAACTGAGATAGAAGTATTTTAACATCCCAAAAATAACACACTTCACCATTAGGGCTGAAACGATTAGTTGACATTATGATAACGTTGATGATAAAAAAATGGTAGACAACATTTGTTGTTGTCGATTAGTCGTTTGATCTCATTTAACGTAACATGAGATCACATCAAAGTCTACTGATGACCTGCGAGAGGAGCACCACAGCCTGCGCCTGATTGAGGAGAGGGAGAAGACACAGTTCACAGTCTAGACACGCTCCAAACTTTCCAAATAGCTTAAGGTGATGTAGATCACAAAGTATGAGTACATACAAAATAAATAAATACAGAAGCACTCTAGTGAAATAAAGCAAAGCATGTCATGTAAATAAGCACAAACTCTGAAACTGGCATTTCTCTGTGCGGTCAGCGCTGCGTGAATTGACCCGATCTAAGGGGGAGAGATTGAAACTGCACCCGGCTGATGCACAAGCTCTCACAGAGACGCTCGTCCATCACGTGCACTTGCTGCAGTTAGATTAGAACAAGATGGCTCGCGACGTTGTGAATCATAACACATATGAGTCTCCATGCATCTTATCGTGAAAATTGGTGATATGCAGCTCTATTAAGAAGAGAGATTTAAAGATGGATTGAAGTGTACAGAAAGGTGAGAGAGGTAGTCTTACCACATAACACACTGCAACAAAATACGTTTTTGATGTGTTTTTGTTTTCAAATATAAATATCTAAAACTCCTTTAAAACAACATACACTTATGTTAGGAGCTACAATGCAGAATATGTTTTGTTTTTTATTTGAGAATGTTGAATATAATATTAAATATTTTAAAATGTCTAAAAATAAAAAAAGTGCATTCAACTGAGAAGCAGCACATCAGATATTTAGACTATAGTATATTTTTCAATATTCTAGTATGTTTCTTATATATCAAAATACTTATGAGTTTCCTGGCCTTTGTGTGACCCAGGAGAGAGCATATGAGGTTACTAAAATTGTTGTTGCTGCAGAGGCCACAAAGAGCACCCAGCTGTAACAAAATAATGAGACTAAGGACCTTGAAGATAGACTAAAGCCAAGATTCTACCAGTAAAAAGATATCAAAAGGCTCTGTGAGATAATGGTGGCAAATAGTATCCATTGGTTACAAAAATAACAAAGGGGCACAGAAATGAGGTAATGCCAGATAACAAACTGTATAGAAGAGGAGGTTTTGGACTAAGACAGTCAGAACGGACAGCTGGCCGGTCTCATGTTTGTTGGTGTTCAATAAACTACAATTTTGGCATCTGGAATTCAAGACTCCGAGAGTTTTCTTACAACTTAGAGAGATTCATCGCGATATTCCACGACAAGACTTGCTTTTAGAGAATAGATCTTGAATATAAGTATATTTTGTCTTTACTGCACTCGCAGAGATATAACCATGTGAAAAAAACCACACTTATATACAAAATACACTTATATTTACGATACATCCTCTTAAAGAAAGAGTAAATATCTTATATGCTGCTTCTCAAGTAAATGTATTTTGTTTTGAGGATTGTTAGACAATTTTAAATGGAAAACACTTGATAACAATAGGATTTTTTGCAGTGAATTTCTCTACTGAATTAAACTTTACATTTTTTCCTTTAATTAGGAAATAGTAAATAATCGTTGTAATAATCATTAGATTAGTCGATTATCAAAATACTCATTAGTTGCAGCCCTATTCACCATTGAGTTTATATCCACAAGAGCAAATGCAAGTGTCAAATACATGGCTGTGGTGCAGGAAATGAAAACACTGAAAAATCCCTTTTCAAATCTGCAGTAGTGCCAAAGTTTTACAGCTGTGATCATAGCACGGACGTTCCATTTAGTTAGATAAGTGCGAGCGGGACAGCCTCCAGCTTCAAACTGTGATAAATACTTCATGCCTCATGTCTTTATCAGACATGCCTAAACTGGGTCTCATTTCACATGGGTGTGGTCGGATGTCCTCTCACGGCCTGACTGAGCTCTTATACAGCCTCACTGAGTGTACACATCTTTTAAAATAACTAATCTGCCACATACATTTCATTTCTCTAATTCCTAAAATAAAACAAAATATCACAGTATACAATACATAACCACATAATGTTGAAAATAAGTACATAATCACAATATGTATTACGGTGTACAAGCAGACCGAACTTGTAGACTTACCACATTATTGACAGCATTTTCCACATGATCAGCCATTGATGCAGTGAAGTGATTTGGAGATCATAGAAACACCACGATCTCTGAATCTAACAGGACTATAAAACAATCATTCAAACAAAGAATTACTGATGTGAATGTGGTGACTGAAGTGAACACACAATTATCACATTAGCTAGTTAAAATCAAATTGTTTATGTCTATTTAAACATTTCCCCCAAAATTGCTACGGCGGTATCATAATACATGTATGGTGTGAGATAGGAATATAGTGTTCATGTATAAACAATGACACTGAATATAATTAATATTAGATACACCATCATATTAACGTGGTAATCCAGAAAGTACAAATGCACTACTATGGTACATTATAAAAAGGTATTACCTTGGTTCTTGTTAGTTAGATTTAACTCCACAAAACAAAAGGGTGTCCACCAGTCTACCTGTGCGTTTTTGTTCACATAAGACCAAAGAATTTACCGAGTGCATAAGCGACCAGAGTGATAGTTTCTATCATTGTAGCTTCACGCTAGTTAGCTCGTCACACAGCAGCTTCAGTATCGGTTTCATTTGTAAAATAATGACATGAATCAGGTTTAAGTAGAAACTCCAAAACTACTCAGAAATAACTCTAAATGCATATAACACTTGATTTGAAATAAGGAAATTGTATTTTGTTTTTAGAGGAACAGGTGAATGTTAGACAAACCTTGAGCCTGACGCAAGTACAACACTGTAAAGCTACACACGGTCAGATCCGCAAGTGTGACCTGAGAGAGTTCAAACTCAGTTTATAATTCAGAATAAAAGTCTCTGGCACAGCAGCGCAATTTACGTATTGTCCAACAGCAACATCTAAACACCGTGATCATTTTCATTTACAACACTCACATATTGTTTCGTTTGTTTCTAAGATTTACACATCATCAAATTGAATTGTGTAATGTTAAACAAAATTAAATAAAGAAAACTTTAAATGATTAGGTTTTAGAACTAAAAAACAAATCTATAAATCTTAAAATGATTTTCTGCACATTACGGCATTAATTTTTTAATGAAAACCTTTTATTGTACATTTACATTACAAAACAGGGAACATCACAACGTTGTACCTTCAAGATGAACACAAAAAGTAGTAAAAAGAAAAAAAAACAAAGACCAAGGACAAGGAGAAAGACTTAGGATGGGACGTGGAAATGTAGACACTAGATAGGACAATATATTATTCAATACAACATTATTAATTTGTATTTTTAATATAGTCTTTTTATTTTGTTAACTAATTGCTAGTGATTCCAACTAGATATTATGCGTTTCTCATTCTATATTTTCTGTAAAATTGCTTTGGAATATTATTGCAAATAAAACTGCAATAACTGCTGTCAAAAAACATTGTTCGAGTTCTGTGCTTGTTAATACAGGTATGTAGTGTAGTGACAATTTTTGTTTTGTTTTTTTAAATAGCTTTGCAGTCAAGTTACAGCCTTGGTAAAGGGAATGCCATACAATTTGTGATATGTCTGTTTTTACACAATCATTTTAAAATTATTCTCAATATTTTTGCCTGATACTTTACACATCACTTTTATTTTGGAGATTGAATTTTCTTTCAGTATTGCTTCTGTCTTTGCCCCTCTGAGATCAGCTGGACAATGGAAGCATGGAAGAGTCCATCGAGAATCAGAGTGTATCTAATTCAGTTATCAGATTTCAGCGTCTGACCGCGCGGTGGACAGATTTTCTTGACTCGCGGACACGGTCATCGTCTGTGCCCATCATCTGCACAAGCGCCGGCCATTGACTCTACTAAAAGAGAATGACAAAGAAGTTGTAGTGGGCAGGCGTCAAACAAATAGGAAGGGATAGATGGAAGGATATAGTGAGAGATAGTGATGATGGGAGAGGGATGCAAATATATAGGAATGGAGGGAGACAGAGGGAGGAAGGGAGAGGTGGATATTGAGGGAGGGATAGAGGTAGATATATATAGGGAGGGAGGAAGGGAGTGGGACAAAGAGAAGGAGGGAGAGGTGGAGATAAAGGGAGGGACAGATATAAGGTGCCTCCCATTTGCTTATTTTGCATCCTGGATATCTCCACTTAACTCCTCTCATTGCATCCCACAGGAGAAATGAGCAAAGGGGGCCAGGAGGAGACGCGAGGAGAGACGAGTCGAGGCAACAGGCATTTGTTTTACTGTCAGTAATCTTAGCTTTTATGATGAAAGGAAGGACTGCTTGCGATTTGAATGTGTATTTTCGATTTTCAACAGGGCATACCTGTCCAAGATCTTTGTTGAGCAGTCTCTGATGTTCTTGCCTCCAACCTTACTTGACTGTGTAATCTAAGTGACAAGAGTAAATATTTTTACTATTGCATCACTAAACAATATTTGTAACAGACATTTCTAGCTCTTGAATGCAAGACTTGTTCAGTCGGTTTGTAAAAATGTTATCATAGTGAACTAACCTCATCCACTGAACTAACGATCGGCTTTTACATTTATTGTTGAGACAAAGACCACATGTTGTGTGTAGCTCCCCGTAGAACTGCGACTGGTTTCTCAATATATTTTCTTTAACTATAATAAACTAAATATTTTTTAGCTTTTAATGTTCTCGAGTCTGTTTAGACTAAATCGTGCTAATGAACCAAAATTAAATAAATGACACACTACCAGAGTGATGCCAAGTGTCCCTTATGTTAAGCTAATTTTTGATATAAAAGAATAACCAAACTTGTAAATAAATTATATTTTACCAGAACTTGTCTCTCTTCATTATCTTAAAACTGCTCCTCCATGTTATCCACTTCCTGCATCTTCTCATTCTTCTGAAATGATAAGTTGAATCACTGGGTTCTGCACTCCCAATGCGCTTGACCTCCACATTCTGGAATTCTAAAATGTTATGAAAACCAAGAATATTAATTCCATTTTATGAAAATCCTTTCCCCCTCTATATATACAAATATATAAGTCCCCCCAATAATCAGATATGGCCAGATAGTCCTCCCCCAAAATGGATATCCTTGTTGCTGTTCTGCTGCAGTTCATTATGTACTGCTGTATAACGACTCGGTTACTAACGTAACCTCGGTTCCCTGAGAGGAGGGAACGAGTATTGCGTAAGTAGCTTACGCTATGGGAAAACTCCGTTTCTCGAGAAATATTGAAGTCTTTATGTAAAACGCATTGCAGCTGCACAGCAGACAGTAATGAGCGAGGCAGCTCGGTCATTGGCTGTGCTGCGGCAACTGCTCGAACCAATGACGGGCGACTCTGAACGCACGACCAATGGGCGCTGCCTAGCGTTCAGCGCTCAGAGCCCGCCGAAATTAGCATAGCCAGGCTATATAATGGGCACCCCGTCATGCGAAGTTCCTTTAGGTTCAATCGACTGAAGCTGAACTGCCCAAGCACAAGCACGGCAGCTTACGCAATACTCGTTCCCTCCTCTCAGGGAACCGAGGTTACGTTAGTAACCGAGTCGTTCCCTATCGAGAGGTCTCTCCTATTGCGTAAGTAGCTTACGCTATGGGAACACCCTGCAAAATGCCGTGCGTGCTGACTTCGCTCTATAAAGCCAGAGGCAGATGCCTGAGCCTTAAAGCAAAGTGATTATTCCACGAGCCGGCCAACGGCGAAGCTATATAACGGGATAACACAGAGCCTTTTGCCCCAAGGTGGGCGCTCATTGTACAAACACAAGCACATATCTTATGTACTGAGTTTTCTATGTACTGATATGCATAAAAATCCTTTAAGTCGGTCAGAGACGGACCTTGTAAGGGAGGAGATAATGCTCAGCATATACATACTCCAGTCCATTCTACAGTCAGGCTGATAGAATGTTGGAATGCATTTTTCTATATAATGATATGCATAAAAATCCTCTAAGTCGGTCAGAGACGGACCTTATAAGGGAGGAGATAATGCTCAGCATATACATACTCCAGTCCATTCTACAGTCAGGCTGATAGAATGTTGGAATGTAATGAGGGGACCTGTAGGTTATAAAACCTGATAAATGTCGGCGAGGCCCAGCCCGCCACAGACAAATATCTTCAATGGGTATCCCACTCGACCAAGCCCACAAGGAGGCCATGCTCCTAGCAGAGTGAGCTCTGACGCCTAAGGGGCATTGAAGGCCCTTGGCTTCATAAGCTAGCGCTATAGCATCCACTATCCAGCTGCGATATTCTTTGCTTTGAGACTGCGAGACCTTTAGTGCGGCCGCCAAAGTATACTGAATAATTGTTCCGTCTGTCTGAACAGGGCAGAACATTCCAAATATACTCTGAGCGCCCTGACCGGGCAGAGTAAATTAGCGTCGCTTTTGTCTGCTGGGGACGATAGGCTGCCAGAGATATCACCTGTGCTCTGAAGGGTGTGGAGAGCACTTTAGGAATATACCCGTGCTTTGGCCTAAGGACAACTCTGCAGTCGTTAGGTCCAAATTCCAGGCAAGCAGCTTGATGACAGCGGGTGCAGGTCGCCCACTCTCTTGACTGAGGCGAAGCCAGCAAGAGCGCAGTTTTGAGCGAGAGCTGTTTAAGGTGCACGGTTCGGAGAGGTTCGAACGGGGCACTCTTGAGTGCGTCCAGGACCGTGGGCCAGGTCCCAGATCGGCACCGAGGGGGCGAGGAGGGTTCATCCTCCTAAGCCTCTTAGGAAACGAATGATTAGGTCGTTTTCCCTAATGAACGCCCTTTATCAGGATTGTGTGACGCCGCTATGGCAGCCACATAGACTTTGAGCGTGGAGGGTGTGCGGCCCGCCTCCAGCAGCTCTTGCAAAAAGGCGAGTACACTTGGTATCTCGCACGCATTTGGGGTTCAAGCTCTTGGTATCACACCAGTCACTGAACACTTTCCACTTTTGGGCATATAAGCCTCGTAGAGGGTGCTCGCGCCTCAGTGATGGTTCTCAAAACTCCACAGGGGAGGTTCTCGGGAACCCGTTGAGGGGCCATGCATGGAGGGCCCACAGATCGGGGCGGGGATGAAGAATCATCCCATTTGCCTGCCTGAGGAGGTCTAGCCTCAACGGAATCGGCCATGGGGCAGATTGCATCATCTGCATCAGTTCTGGAAACCATGTTTGGTTGTTCCAGAGTGGGGCTACCAAGAGCACTGCACATCTCACTTCCCTGATCCGACTGATGACCTGAGGTAGCATCGTGATCGGGGGAAAAGCATACAAGGGGCGGCTCGGCCAGACTTGGGCGAGCGCGTCCGTGCTCTTTGAGAAGAAAAGGGGGCATTGCGCGTTTTCCCTGGAGGCGAAGAGGTCGACATCTGCCTCGCCAAAGTTTTGCCATAACCACTGAACCTTCAGGGGGTGGAGAGACCATTCTCCTGGGAGAACCTTGTCTCTGGACAGCATGTCTGCTCCCTGGTTCAGGGCGCCTGGCACATGCGCTGCTCTCAGCGAGCGCAGGTGGTATTGTGACCATAAGATGAGCTCCCTGGCCATAGAGTGCAGGGAGCTCGACCTGAGTCCACCCTGGTGATTTATATACGAAACTACCGTCATGTTGTCCGTTCAGACCAGGACGTGTTCGTTTTTCAGGTACGGAAGCAGGGCTCTGAGAGCCAAGGCGACCGCTTTCATTTCCAGACAGTTTATATGTAGGCGCTTTTCCGGGTTTGACCAAAAGCCGGATACAGGCCTGCCCTCGTAAAGGGCCCCCCATCCTATTTTGGAGGCATCTGTCGTGATAATTTTTCTCCGCGTATTTACGCCCAGACTCACGCCGGTTTGATACCAGTTGACGGCTTTCCAGGGCGTCAGGGCTTTTATACAGCCATGATTTGCTCTGATCAAAAAGTGGCCCGAGCGCCACGCGTGAGTGGGGACATGGCTCTTCAGCCAGCGCTGGAGAGGACGCATGTGCAACAATCCTAGCTGGAGTACCGCCGATGCCGAGGCCATGAGACCGAGCATTCTTTGAAAACGTTTGACGGGGGCGTGTGCGCCCGTTCTGAATGATGTTGCAAGGCGTCGAATAGAGAGCGCCCGCTCTGATGAGAGGCACGCTGTCATCTGCACTGAGTCTAGCACTATTCCCAGAAAAGAGATATTCTGGCTGGGGGATAGCACGCTCTTTGCAAAATTGATTCTCAGACCCAGGCATTATAGATGGCTGATAATCCAAGATCTGTGCGTCGTTAACTGACTCTCTGATTGTGCTATGATTAGCCAATCATCGAGGTAATTCAGTATTCGCACTCCCCGCTGTCTCAGGGGGGAAAGTGCCGCGTCCATACATTTCGTGAATGTACGGGGGGCCAATGATAGGCCGAATGGTAGTACTGTGTACTGGTATGACTGTCCCTCGAGCTGAATCTCAGAAAAGGCCTGTGATGAGGCGCTATCGGAATGTGAAAGTAAGCGTCTTTCAAATCCACTGATAGAAACCAATCCCGGGGCGAACTTGCGCGAGGATATGTTTGGTTGTTAACATTCTGAACGAGCGAAGCATTAAAGCTTTGTTCAGATGTCTGAGATCTAGGATGGGGCAGAGGCCACCGTCCTTTTTGGGACGAGAAAATAGCGGCTGTAAAAACCTGCCTCACTCATAGAGGGAGGAACAGTTTCTATAGCGCCCTTCTCTATCAGTTTGAGCACCTCGGTGCGTAGAACATGTGACACATCTTTCCTCACTTTCGTCTCGACCACCGCTGAAAAGCGGGGCGGTCTGCGAGCGAATTGAAGTGAGTAACCGTGTTTTATTATGTTCAAAACCCATTTCGGCATGTCGGGGATTTTTTCCCAGGCTTTTGCTCGCACAGATATGGGCTGAATGCTGGCTGGGGGCATGTCGCTGTGACGTATGGGCCCCACCGGCAAATTGCCTTGTGCTAACACTGAGTTTACAGCTCTCAGAGGCGCAGGTGCGCGCTGAGCAGCCGTGTTGAGTGCCGAGTGCAGAGGTGCGTGTGAGAGTACAGGCACGCGCGCTATCTCCGAAATGCTTGCAGCATGAGTCGGAGAAATGCTTGAAACTGTATGAACAGAGTTTTCGGGTGGGGGTGCATACATCGTAATAGGCACGCGCGCCACATTCATAAAGCTTCCCGCTTTTAACGGGGCGTCTCTTGGCTCGCGCATCGCATCTGTGATGTTTGCGGCATGAGACAGAGAACTGTTTGAAACTGCATGGGCAGCACTTATGGGTGGGGTGCATATACTGTAGTAGGCACGCGCACCACTTTCATAAAGTCTTCCGCTCGCGGCGGGGGTTTTTTGGCTATGCATACAGTGTTTGTGTGTAGGGGTGCATGCAGGACAGCAGGCACACGTGCTACCTTTATAGTATTTCCCGCTTTTACTGGGGAAGTGTTTGGCACTGTTTGGACAGTATTGGTATGTGGGAATGCGCACTTTAGTGTGGACATGTGAACCCTTAGTGACACAGGCAGAAAATGACTCTTTTCTTGATTTCTGTGTGTCGCCGTTAAAACAGCGTTTGATTGCAGGTGAGCGAGTTCTGTGACTGGCCCATTGACTGCTGTACAGACATTTCCAACCGCCTGTAAGGGGACTGGGTAAAGTTTTACATGTTTTAGAGAGAGTGGTCCGGCCTTTGCGAGACACGTACTGTCTCTTTTTCTTCCTATTGCTAGGAAGACTTACGAGGCTCCGGGTTCAGCACGATCTTGGGCCGAGGACCTCGTTGCTCAGGCGGCTTTCTTCGGCCAGCGGAACGCGAGCGGCGTCGAGAGTCCGTTTCAGGTCTGCTCTCCGGCTTTTGGGAGACGCTCGCTGCTGCTGCTGAGGCAGTCTCTGGTGAGACGAGCTGGAGCGCTTGGGCAGGAAGTGACGCATAGCTTGCGAATCCTTCCGGGCCTCAGTGAAGCGTTCAGTGAATTATTTTACCGCTGATCCGAACAGGCTGCTTGGAGCGATAGGCGCGTCAAGGAATGGCGCCTTATCCGCGTCCTTCATCTCCGTTAGCGTCAGCCACAGATGGCGCTCAAGGACAGTCAAATTAGCCATGGCCCGGCCGATGGATTGGGCGGTGGCCTTCGTGGCTCGCAGGGCTACGTCAGTGGAGCTGCACAGGTCCTTGAAAGCTTCAGGTTCAGGTCCAGACTCGTCCATGGTGCGGAGAAGTTTGGCCTGGTAAACCTGTAAAACCGCCATTGAATGAAGCGCTGACGCAGCTTGGCCGGCGGCGGCGTATGCGCGACCGGCGAGAGCTGAGGTGGATCTGCAGGGCTTCGAGGGATGAGAAGCTTTGGCTTCCATCCGGCGGTGGAGGGTGGGCACAGATGGTTGGCCACAGCCTCCTCGAGGGCGGAGTTCCCTCGTAGCTTCTTTCTCTTGCGCCGTCCACTGAGGAGAGCGAGGAAGAAAAAGAAGGCTTCAGGCGAGCAGAGTGCGGGGCTTTCCACGACTTTGTGAGTTCGTCGTGCACTTCGGGAAGAAAGGAGAAGGTCTCTGTCGAGGGCCTGCCGGCGCTCTGCAGGAACCACTCGTCCAGCCGGCTGCGGGCGGGTTCTTCCGAGAAGACCAGTCGAGCCCGAGGTCTTCTACGGCTTTGGACAGGATGCAGACGATCTCAGAGTCCATGCTGGTGCCCGTGCTCGTGTCCGCTGATGTCGATGGCGCTGGGTCGAAACTCGAGCCCGGCCAGTCGCCGGATGCAGCGCCAATAGAGAGGCTGTCATCCTTTTCATCGCCGTCCCCTGACGCGCCGAACGAGACGAGACCCACCGCTCTGCTGGAGGGGTGCTGGTCCATCTTCATGAAATGGACTGGCGGCGGGGACATCTCAGGCAGAGGTGAAGCACGCGGGGACTGGGCCGGCGTGACGTCACCGAAGTCTACGTGCTCTGGCAGCCTCTGTGAGCGGCGCTTTTTCTTGCGCGGCTCGAACGGAGGGGGCGGCAGCACGGTGGAAGCAGGCTCGATTGCGGCGAAAGCGGCAAAGCGAAGCGCAGCTCGGCGAGGCCCAGGGAGTCACATTCGGGGCATCCGCCCTGAATGAGAGCAGCTTCTGCGTGGTCCGGTCCCAGGCAGCGAGTGCAAATGATGTGACGATCCCCATCAGGAAGAGGGCCTCTGCACGAGGCGCAGGCTGAAGGCATTTGCAACAACGCCTTGAAAAATTGCTCTTTTACTAATCAAAAGCGTCGCAGGGGCGAGCGCTTGCAGTAATATAGCGTTGCGCGCCGGATGGCGTAGCAGAAGGCTTTCGAAGGCGGCTGAAGATGCCGGCGTCCTCTTAGCGGTCCTGCAGTAGGCTTTTCGACGGCGGGCGAAAGACTCCAACAATCCGGAGAATCCAGCGAAGAGAAGGTCTTTGCTGAAGGAGATTAAATCTAAAGGAACTCGCATGACGGGGTGCCCATTATATAGCCTGGCTATGCTAATTTCGGCGGGCTCTGAGCGCGCGAACGCGAGGCGGCGTTCAGAGTCGCCCCGTCATTGGTTCGAGCAGTTGCCGCAGCACAGCCAATGACCGAGCTGCCTCGCTCATTACTGTCTGCTGTGCAGCTGCAATGCGTTTTACATAAAGACTTCAATATTTCTCGAGAAACGGAGTTTTCCCATAGCGTAAGCTACTTACGCAATAGGAGAGACCTCTCGATAGGGAACTGTCATTAAGCTGTTGCAGGAATAACATTATGGTTTACATTTTTTTTTAGCGTGCTCAGTAGTACAACACTGCTCGTCAATGTCATTTGAGATAGCCAATCAAATAATCGATGAACTTAAATTTAAGAAGCTAAGTGGAAATCTCATGGATTATTCCAGCACCATGCATTAGCAATATTTACCCACAGTTTTATGAATAAAATGTTGTACCAACAGTCATTTCCAACAGTGCAAAATATTAACATTTGTCGAAATTCACAGTTTCGAAATGAAAATATATCATGTACAGAACATGATTCACAAGTCATTCATAATCGTGAATGTGAAAAAATTAACAGAACAGTTTTCAGCATATCAGATTAAGACAAAGAGCCAATGTGTGTACAGTATATTAAAATGGAATTGAATGAATGTGGTTATCTGGCTAGCTTTTAAAGTAGCTTTTTAGAAAATGTACTTGATATTGTCTAAGAAAATGATCTATAAAACACAAAGTAGAGCGTTATCATCCTCAGATTAGAACTAGAACATGGTTCCTGTGAAGGGGAGTTTTTAGGTTATATGACAAAGACAGTGTCACATATTTTTTATGCAAATATAATTATTTTGTATTCAGTCAAGTACTTACAAAACAAAAATGGTTGCCAATGTTTTCTAACAAGTTGATTATCTTACCATGTCTGGAAGATGAACCCAAGGGCGATTGAACACGAGAAGTGGAGCATCATCTATCGCTTCCATGGCGTGATCGATGACTGGAGTTGAAGCACTCACTTATATAGCTGGACGGCCTGTAACACAAACATGGTACATGTGTGACAGGGAGACAGGATTTTTTTATTTTTTTTTATTTTGTAATGAACTAAGAGTAAAGCGCAGTTATGTGTATTGAGTGCTGTTATTGTGTTGTATTTCAATCTGATCTGAAGACAGAATGGCATATGTAGGTGCATGTCCTTTCAGATGCAATGGCTTCTGCATGGGTATGCACACACTAGGCAGCACTGCCTATAGGGAAATAAGTGTATGTATTGTATATGTACCATCTTCCTGTTTCCCCTTTTGGATATAATTGAAGTACAAAACAAAACCACATTTGGTCACAAAAAAGAAAATGTGGGATTTTATAATTTTTCAAGCACCTTTCCAGGACTGGAAATAAATATTTTCAAATTCTATGACTTTTCCAGGTTTTTTGTGAATGTTGGCTATAAATGCAGTACATTTGAAACTCGTCACAGAACAAATCAATAATTAGCTATCTATCATTATGGTAAAAGGTGGAGGTCGATGATTCTCACATTTATAGCCTATCCATTATATGATTTGATAAGCGCCATAACTGTCACGTTAGTGTTGTAAACACATAGGCCTACATTTCTGTTGACATCTCAGATGTAGCTTATAGTGCTGACTTACACAGAACAAAGTTATTGTTTGATTAAGCCAGTGTATACATGCATGATGGACGAAGTCTACCTGCAATCACACTGTAAAATCGTACTGGAAATATAACAGGTGTTCCGGTCTCCGTGTTGTAAACATACTGTATGTAATGTTGGAGCCTATTTCCGCACGTTCATCTTATCAGATTGAGGGCGGCAGCACATTGTTTGTTTTTCTCGTTGTATTCAGCCATTGATGGATTGATAGTGTATATAACTACAATGTCTGCTAATATTTTATGCAAAACCTCGATTCCATGATTTCACAAAGTCATGTCAAAAACGTAAAATCGAATTATTCGAGAGAGAAAAAACAAACAAACAAAAAAAAAAAACATCCCTAATAACACCGAGTCAACCGGCGAGAGAAGTGGGCTGCATTACAAAAAAGAAAAACTATTCCTCTGAGAAATAAACACGCTTTTTTTTCCCGCTAGCCCCGCCCAACTCCATCTGCAAATTGATGAATTTTGAGTGACTAATCAGTTAGGCCAATCCGTGTTGATTAAAGCCAGCACTCTGGCGTTCTGTGTGTGTGATGAAGCAGCGGGAAAATACATATAGATACATTTAATATCATTTGAAATATTTTTACGTTTTTGAACAGCAGTTAGTTCAAAAATGTGCAGAAAGACTAATTTGGGTGTAGTGTACAAAATATCATATATTCCCCACTTGCTGCAATGTGATCTTTTTGTCATGGTTGTATTAGGCCTATGTGTGGGCCAAAACAGACATCCATCTTGGGCTAAATTTGGACCAAATTAAATGGACTAAACAAAGAGTATTTTTGGGCTTATTTAAGGCCATGACAAGCCTTGATTTAAAAGGTTGTATTAAACATGCGCACTAACAATCAAGAGGACAAGATCAGCTTTAAAAATACCTCTAAATGACATTTACTGAATTAAAGGGAAACAAAAATACTTTTTATTTAGTCAATTCAGTAAAAAATTAATGGCAAAAAAAAAAATTGTCATCAAGTGTTTTGACTTTTCCATTTACAAATATCTAAAAATCCTTAAAACAAGAAGAATTTACTTGAGAAGCAACGTATAAGATATTTAGACTTGATTTCAGACAATGTATTTTGACTATAAGTGTGTTTTGCATATACGTGTATGTCACAAGGTTCAATGAATGAGGAAGCGGGAGACGGCGATTCCAACTCTGGTATGCCACTCTTTATTCTTATGAACAGTGTACTTCTGCAGTGTGGCTCCTTATGTAATTGTATGTTGTTTTAAAGGAGTTTTAGATATTTATATTTGAAAACAAGCCAAAACAAAAACACATCAAAAACGTATTTTGTTGCAGTGTCCATCTTTAAATCTCTCTTCTTAATAGAGCTGCGTATCTGCAATTTTCTTTACAATAAGATACACACCTGCAACTCATGTGTTATGATTCACAACGTCGCATGCCATCACGTTCTAATCTAACTGCAGCAAGTGCACGAGAGCTTGTGCATCAGCCGGGTGCAGTTTCAATCTCTCCCCCTTCGATCGGGTCATTCCACGCAGCGCTGATCGCACAGAGAAATGCTAGTTACAGAGTTTGTGCTTATTTATATGACCTGCTTCCTTATTATTTGACCTTTAATAAAGGATGCATTAGATATAATGGCGGGGTGTTACCTTTAAAGTCGCTCGACTTGAAAGTTTTGCTTAAGCATAACAGCAGCTCCGGATTTATTTCACTAGAGTGCTTCTGTATTTATTTCTTTTGTATGTACTCATACTTTGTGATCTATATCACCTTAAGCTGATCGATGTTGTGCATGTAATGATTTGAATTTTTTATTATTATTTATTTGGTCAATGTAAATTTTATTATTCATGTATGTATGTATTTTATTATAACATCAGCCTGCCCAGGGACTACGGGTGGAAATTAGCTCTTGAGCTAAAACCTGGTACTATGCATCTTTCCCCTTGAGGTTAATGTTTATTGTACGCTGTCCCTGTTTCTCTAAATAAATAAAAAAAAAAAAAAAAGCTATTTGGAAAGTTGAGGTGCAGATTGTGGAGAGTAGCATGAGCCTCCACATACTGTGAGTCTCTGCGGTGTCATGCAGAGTGAGCCACATGATAAAAGTCTCAGAAGTGGAGGCAACTGAGACTTGTCCTCCGCCACCCGGATTGAGTAACCACACCACCACGAGAACCTACTAAGAAGTGGGAATTTAGCATTCCAAATTGGGAGAAAAGGGGATAAAATAGCAGTTGTTGTGAGCATTCATTAAATGCATCAGTATGTGTTTGCGGTCAAAAGAATATACTTTGAAATACTAAAATGCCGACAATGCATTAGACATAACAGCACATGGAAAAAAATAAGTATACCGTATCCTTTACTCCCATGTTTTTTCGTCACTCTTGTATGTAACATAAAGCAACTCTGCCCACTATAGGACTGCATTTAATTATGTTAATGAATAGAACCATATTGTACAGTGATAAAATTAAATATAACAAAATGTATATTAAAATTAAGCAAAATAATGTGTTAATGTTGAAAATTATTCAAAATAACTTCCGTATTTTTTCAACTTTTGAAGGAATAAGGTCCCATTTAACACAAATGTGGACTTCATGTTTATCAGTGCGCTAACGGGTGAAACATTTATGGATTTTTTAAAGTGGCATATCAAACGAAACAAGAGACACTACTCTTTACAACCAAACAGGTTTCAATGAAAAAACTTAGAGCTTTCTTACCAGAGGCACTTTTGTTGGGTCCCATAGAAGCGCTTCATGGAAACTGACATGCTGTCAGCGGTGTACAAGAAGTAACATGCCTAATAAATTAAATATTTTTTCATCATTCTCATTGATGTATTTTCAATCACTTTCCACTTCTAATTAATCTACAAATGAATAGCAAAAAACTAAAAGTTTATCTAATCAGAATTAATTCCTCACTGCTTAAAAAGCAAAGTGTGACAACTGTTTCACAAATCGCATGCCTGAAGCCGAGCTTGTGAGCCAAAGTCAGGCATTCAGAATTTCCACAGAATCCCTCAACTGTGCAAATGAATGCGCATCTAATGTAAGATTGTCAGATTCATCAGCCAATCGGATTAATTTATTTGTTCTTGGTGGGTGTGGTCTCTAGGATATGTCCTAGTCCAGGCCTTCTAGCTGGACTTGAGTGATGCAATCACGCTTTAAGTGAAGTACATCATTTGAAAGTGAAGAGCGCGAGATCTTGCTGACGAGTCGGTTGTCACTGCTGTTATTGCCATTGAGAAAGAGATCCTTATGGATTTAAAAACCAGAGATGTTCTGCATGATCATGTAATTGATTAATTAAACTGGAAAGGAGGGATGATTTTCACTTCAAGTAAATTGATAAGTGCTTTTTGCGTTGTAATAGCAACATCAGGAGTTTTATATGTGTTAATTAAGCTGCTTGAGCATTTACTGTAGTGTTAGATCAAGTTTTGAAAAGTAACCGTGTACCCTGACGAAAGAAAATGTATTGAAGCAAAATTTATGTTTGTATTATACCTCCTTGATTCTGGCTTTCATGCGTGGATGTGTTTTTAAAATGTCAATTGGTATTATTAATTGACTGCCACGTAATGTATGATATTCAGTTTTCTTAATGCCATGAATCACACTGAAGGCCTAGTCTTAAAATGGGCTGTGGCTGCATTTGAGACATTTCTATTGTTGTGTGGTAAATACATCATACCACACAACCTAAGTGCATTGCCAGCAATGACTTTTGTCACTGGGTCAGGTTATGAAACAGCAATAATGGTCGGCAAATGAGTTCTGCTGCATTTATACTGTACAGTAAATTATACCTCAAAATCAGAACTGGTTCAAACATTTATTAACAAGATCTCCTTTTTTTAAATTCAGAATTAGACAGAATAGATGTAATTAGTTTTCACTTTAAGAAAACAATAATTTAATCCATTTAAAAAGCATTTAATGTGATTCTTGAAGAATTGATAAGGCGCTTAACCCTTTTTTTCTGTCAAATATCATTGAGTTAACAAGTTACCTTTGGTCCTGCCTGTACATTGTAGGAATAACAAACATCATTTTCTAAAAGCTTTAAATGCAAAAGATGACCAGTGTTTTTCACTACAGCCACATGTTCATTCATGCCCGACTTCAAGTAATGTCCTGCTTGTTGGAATGTGGGTGTCTCTGTGGTGTCTCATACTAGCTTGAGGCACTGGATGTTGAAGCTGTCTCCCTCTCGGCAGGCCGTGGCCACGAGCAGAGCCTGTTTCTTCTGCATGCTGCGGGACGACTCCAGCTCGTACATGTTGGTGAGGTTGAACAGCATGCTCTCGTGCAAGTAGAGTGCTGGGTCCTGGTGCACCAGGCTCTCCAGATGACCTAGGGACTCCTTTAGCCTTCCCAAATAGAGCAGACACACGGCGGCATTGTTGCTCGCCTGAAGAGTGCAAAGAAGAAAAGGTTTACACTTTTCATCCAATATTTGCTTTTAAGTGTTTTTTTATTAAGTAACTTGTTCCGAAATTTATATTACATTCATTACAGGTTCAGTCCACCCGGTGTAAACTGAAGTTCTGATAACTTGTATTCAATCAACCGTTACAGGGTTTGAACCGACAACCTTCTGGTTACCAGCAGACATCTTAAACCACTACACCACCCCAAAACATACCATGTTGGTGGAACGGCCTTCCCAACTCCATCCATGAATCTGACTCACTTTATGTCTTCAAAAAACGGCTAAAACAAATTTTTTCCATGAGCACTTAACCAGTCACTAATTATTAAAAATAAAATAATTCCTGTTGCACTTTAATTAGATTTGAATGCTACTATTCTGATGCTAGTGAAACTTTGTAATGTTTCACTATGTTAACATAAATTATTCACTTATGTTTTACTCTTCTGTAAGTCGCATTGGAAAAAAATGACGTAAAAACCATACGTCAAACATTTTACGTATGGTTTTTAGTATTGACAAACCACTGAATATTGCCAATAATCTATAATCACACCAGTTTCTCTATAATCTATCATCTCAATCATTTTCTGGGTCATTGAATGGTAAGATTGTCTGAGATGACAAACACGAGGAATCTATTAAAAATGTAAAACAAGTGTCAAGTTTGTAAAAATTGTATCTTTGTGTCCACGTTGTTTTCCCACATTGGTAATTAGAATTCTGTTACATTCAAAAAGTATTTTGAATACTGAAGAGATTAATTTGCATTTTGTTGTCATTTGTTTCATTTAAAAGTGCATTTGATCAGCGGTGAAACACTTTCTTATGATGCGTTACATTCATACGAGCAGACAGAGAAGTACGTTTGAAGTAAGTTTGGAGCAGAAGAAATAGAAATAAACCTCGTGTAAATTGTCAGCTTTACGCTAAGCTAAAATGCTATTTCTAGCCATTTTACATGCAAATGTTACCAGACACGATAATATTTATTATCAAGAAAATTCACGTTGGAACATTATTTTTTCTAGTAAGACCTTTGATATTAGGGCAAAAATCTTATTCTTGATAATAATTTTTGTATTGTTTTTCTGTAAAAATATCTAAAAATCCTTTAAACAAGATCAAATGATCTTGTTTTAGAAACAACACTGTATGAGATATTTGGGTTTTTCAGAGAATGTATTTTTAATATGTGTATTTTGTCTTACTGTACTGTCAAGAGTTATTATAGTCAAAACAAGTGAAAAAATCTACAAGTGCTGAAGAAGTAATCCAAAGTATTTAGAATATGTCATTGACCTTGAGTAATCTAACGGAATACGTTACAAATGACATTTTACAGCATGTATTCTGTAATCTGTAGTGAAAAACATTTCAAAAGTAACCCTCCCAACCCTGTAGTTTCACTGCTTATATACACTGGCCGCAAAAAGTTTGGAATAATGTACAGATTTTGTTGTTTTGCAAGGAAATTGGTACTTTAATTCACCAAAATGGCATTCAACTGATCACAAAGTATAGTCAGGACATTACTGATGTAAAAAACAGCACCATCACTATCACATCATTCTTGAAAAATCTAGACAGCAGCAACAACTTATCCTTGTATAATCATGCTAAATTGTTAATTTGGTACTAGAAAATCACTTGCCATTATATCAAACACAGTTGAAAGCTATTTGGTTAGTTCAATTAAGCTTCGTGTTTGTTTTTGAGTTGCCACAGTATGCTGGCATGTCTTAAGGTCAATATTAGGTAAAAATGGCAAAAAAGAAACAGCTTTCTCAAGAAACTCGTCAGTCAATCATTGTTTTGAGGAATGAAGGCTATACAATGCTTGAAACTGCCAAACAACTTAAGATTTCATACAAAGTTGTACACTACAGTCTTCAAAGACAAAGAACAACTGGCTCTAACAAGGACAGAAAGAGATGTGGAAGACCAGATGTACAACTAAACAAGAGGATAAGTACATCAGAGTCTCTAGTTTGAGAAATAGATGCCTCACATGTCCTCAGCTGACTTTTGATTAAACTGACTGACAGATTGAGCTTTTGTGGGATCAGGTAGATTGTAAGGTGCGTGAGAAGTGCCCGACAAGACAGCCACATCTATGGTAAGTGCTACAGGAAGTGTGGAGTGAAATGTCACCTGAGTATCTGGACAAACTGACATCTAGAATGCCAACGATCTACAAAGCTGTCAGTACTGCACTCTTTGAAGTAGTATAAGAATTTATTTTCAAATTGTAATTTTTCATGTTATTAATGTCCTGACTATACATTGTGATCAGCTGAATGTCAATTCCTTTCCATAAGAGCAAAACCTGTACATTATTCCAAGCTATGCAAGCCAGTGTGTGTGTTTGTGTATATATATATATATATATATATATATAAGATTGCTCCAAACTAGGTTGGCACAATATGCAGGAAAAATGCTATAAGCGGTAAATTGTTAGATTATGCAATGTGAACATAAACATCATCAGGTATGTTTCTTGACCCTTCTACCACATCCATTGTTACAGCTTTAGAATAAAAACAGACACTTTTAAAATCGTCTGGACTAAGAATGTAATGAACGTATGGGAAAGTACTTACCACAGGGTTCTTTGGATCAGTTTTTAAGACGCTGGAAAAACACGTGTGTGCATCTGCATAATTATTCTGACTGAGATAAACAAAGGCCCTGTTGATGACCAGAAATATTCAGGTTATATAAAAGCAGAACCATGTTGAAGATACACTCAGTCACTTTTTTTGTTTGTGTCATCTTGAACTTACAGTGACACATGTTGGTTTGTATGCAGCATCATTCAAAATCGATAATTTTCAGTTACAGATGCAGTTGTAGAAATTCACTATACATAATCAGTCATGATTCATTTCATCTAAGAGTGCATGTTTCCAATTACAGGGAGGTTACAAGGATTACGCAAGTAGTGTTTGGCTAGTCATGTGATTCTAATATTACGTCGCCTCTAAGTTACTCAATCTACACCATGCTGTCATTCAGGTAGAACTATTCTTTTGACCACTAAAGATAACTTCACTAATAATCTTCCAGAATTGTCTCACATAATCCATAAACCAAAAATTCTAGAGGAACTTGATGTAATAACAGAAAGTATAAATATAGTCTTCTCTAGCACTCTTGATAGTGTTGCCCCACTTCGATTAAAGAAAATTAAAGAAATAAGCCCAGCACCATGGTACAACGATCACATTCATGCTCTCAACAGAGCAGCTCGGAAAAGGGAGCACAAGTGGAAAATTACAAAATTTGATGTATTTCGCGGTAGATGGAAGGATAGTGTCTGTAGCTACAGATGCACTGAAAGCTGTCAGGTCAGCATATTTTAGAAAACTCATAGAAAATAACCACAACAATCCTAAGTGTTTATTCAGTCCTGAGGCTAAATTGGTAAGGAATAAAGCCTCGACTGAACCAGATATTCCATTGCAGCACAATAGAAATGACTAAATGAATTTCTTTACTGATATTATTGAAATAATCAGAAATTAAATTGGAATTATGCAATCGTCTTTCACAGTAACTCAAGTGTGACAAGGAGGAGGGTGGGGGAGGGCCGTGACTATAAATGCCCGGCCCCCAATTGGGCTAATCAGCCGAGGAGTGGGATAAAGTAGGATGAGGGGATGATGAGGGGAGAGGAAAGAGAGAGCAGGAGAGCCCGAGAGAGAGGAGAGAGAGTGGAAAAAGAAAAAAAAAAACTCTGGTTTCCAACCACTGCCCACTGCCCCCTCCGCCGCCTCCTGGCGGACAGCTTTTAATTAAGCAAAACACAACATAAAACTGCCTTTCCAGCACTTTCCAGCATAACATAAAAGCATACACATGAACACTGCTACATGCATCTCTCGTAGTGGCATCCCCAACTCCTCTTTATTCCTCTCCCAGCTGACTGGGCTGATTCTGTGCTGGGTGTCCATCATTACGGCCCGGCCACGCCCTCCTCGTCGTCATAGCCATGAAGAGCTAACAAAATTTATAAAAACATCAAAAGACACAACATGTATGTTAGATCTAATACCAACTAAGCTCTTAAAAGAGATATTCCCTGTAATCTCAGAACCACTTGAACCTCAATATGGAATGCCCAATTCCCAATGCGCTCTTAAGTCCTCGTGGTGGCATAGTGACTTGCATCAATCCGGGTGGCGGAGGATGAATCTCAGTTGCTTCCACGTCTGAGATGTCAATCCGCAAATCTTATCACGTGGCTTGTTGAGTGTATTACCGTGGAGACCTAGTGCTGCCTTTGACTCCATAGATTGCGACATTCTCTTGAACAGGCTTGAGAATTATGTTGGCATTTGTGGACCTGCATTAGCATGGTTTAGGTCCACACTGCTACCACTGTGTCTGTGTAAATGAGGAATTGTCAAATCAAACAAAAGTTAAGTATGGAGTGCCACAGGGATCAGTTTTAGGGCCTCTGCTTTTCTACTTACTGTATATATGCTTCCCCTGGGAGATAGTATAAAGAATCATGGAATAAGTTTCCACTGTTATGCCGACGATACCCAACGAAATTTCACAATTCTCCAAATTAGCAGTGTATCAATGAAACCAAATACAGCATGGCCAGACATTTCCTTCTACTCAATTCTGACAAAACAGAGGTACTAATTATTGGGCCAAAAACTTCTAAAAATAAGCAGCTAAAATATAATTTGACTCTCGATGGATGTACTGTTACATCGTCGTCTACAGCGAAGAAAATGGGTGTTGTATTTTAAACCAATCTGTCCTTTGAAAATTTAATTTCCAGTGTTTGTAGATCAGCATTCTTCCACCTCACAATTATTGCTAAGTTGCGGCACTTGCTCTCTGTTGTTGTAATTTTTGCATTCATGCCCTGAAGACTAGATTATTGTAATGCATTACTAGGAAGATCCCCAGCAAAATAAACTTCAATTCGTTAAAAAAATGCAGCAGCCAGAGTGCTGACTAGAACCAAGAAATATGATCATATTAGCCCCATTTTGGCTACCTGTTAATTTCGTGTTAATTTAAAAATTCTGTTAACTACATACAAAGCTTTGAATAGTCTAGCTCTGCAGTACTTAAGTGACCTTCTACCACGCTATATTCAGTCACGTTCATTACGATCGCAAAATTCTAGCATGTTAATAGTTCCTAGAACAAGGGTCGGCAACCTGTTTGACATGGAGTGCCATTTTTTTTTTTTTTATATAAAATAATTGGTCAAATAGTCAAATAGATGGGCTGGTTTGAGTATTTCTGTAACTGCTGATCTCCTGGGATTTTCACACACAACAGTCTCTAGAATTTACTGAATGGTGTCAAAAACTAAAAACATCCAATGAGCTGCAGTTCTGTGGACGGAAACACCTTGTTGATGGGAGAGTTCAACAGCGAATGACCAGACTGTTTCAAACTGATAAAGTCTAAAATCTGTCCTTTTGCACAAAATGAGTTAACATAGTTAATGTCAAAAATTTGCTTATTTGATTACTGATCACGAAATTGTGTGGAATCTTAAATATATCTTAAAAATGTCAGTTCAGCTCATGAAAACACGCTTCGTGATCATGAGGAAGGATTAAATCAAGATGCAAACTGGAATGCAGGTACGGAACTTCATATAAATAAAATAGTCTACTCCACTCTCGCCGTTGCTGGCATGCCAGTGATTACCCCTGCCATAGGTTGCCGAACCCTGGCCTAGAAAATCAAAATCCACAAAAGGAGGTAGATCCTTTTCCTATTTGGCTCCTAAACTATGGAATAGTCTCCCTAAAACTGTTCGGGATGCAGACACACTCCCTCAGTTTAAGTCTAGACTAAAGACTCATCTATTTAGCCAGGCATACACATAATTTATCCTCCAACCCACAATTAGGCTGCTTTTGTTAGGTCTGCCGGAACCAGAAACATTTATCATAATCTATAATTCGGCTATAAATTGAATGGCATCTACACTAATATTATTCTATCCAGATCCAGCTCTGTTCCTGCTTGGTGACCGACTCCACTGCTGAGAGTCGCAGGGTGATGACGACTAAATGCAGCCGGTGCCAGCTAGACATCACTTCAGTCTATTACATTACAATGGACTTCAGAGGATGAAATGATGCCAACACTAACTGTAAGACATTGGGTACTTCATATGCCATTGCCTGATTTATGATGGACCCCACCGAAAGTCACCAAAATTACTTGCTTGAACTGCGATGCACGTCACTGATCTCTGCCAGCATCACCTTGGTTTAATAATCGACTACACTCTTGAAATGGAATACATCGACTATCAATTCATTGCCAACAAAAGCCTTCCTCAGCCAACTAACAAAGGACAATGCATCTACCTGAACCTTTGTTTATGCACTGGCCCTTACTTAGTTTACTCATTTTAACTCATGACTTGCACTTCACAGAAATAACTAATATTGGCATTATAATCATGCTGTTTAGTCAGAGGGGAACTGGCCCCCACAGTGAGTCTGGTTTCTCTCAAGATTATTTTTCTCCATTATCCAACATCTTATGGAGTTTTGTGTTCCTTGCTACAGTCAACTTCGTCTTGCTCACAGGAGTTATTAATACAACTATTATTTAATTATTTTTAAACACGATTAAGAATCGTATTTTATCTAATTACACAATGATGATTCATCGACTTTATAGACATTACAGTTTTATCGTCTGTTAATGCTGATCTTCTGTAAAGCTGCTTTGAAACGATGTGTGTTGTGGAAGGCGATATACAAATAAAATTGACTTGACTTGAAACTATGTGTGTTGTGAAAAGCGCCATCCAAATAAAAATGACTTGACTTGACTAATATGGACACCCCCATGATGGGACCATCTACATGTAGAATAAAACAGCTTTTAAAGGTTACTGATATGAATAGAGTCCTCATCTCATGTGAGTGCTCATGATTTCATACATACATTTCAGAATTAAAATTATTTTATTCTTTTTTAAATGAGGAAAAAAAGTACAGAGTGCACCTTTAAACACAAAGAGTTGAATGAACGTGTAAACAGTGTAACCTAGCAAATATTTCAAGAAATGCACTCTGTATTCTACCTGTTCATCAGAACAGAGGTGTCTTCATTAGGTGTCATTCCCTTTGATTGACAGGCCTTTTCCCCATCCTCAAAATACTTCTCAGCAGTTCTGATGTCCTCGATCTAAAATATGAACAAACAGCATGATAATTACTGTCTATGTGGAAATATAATGTGAAGAGCTAACAAATGGGTTGCTTGACTATCTTCAGAAAGGAATACTGTGAGTTTCTTATCTAGAAGACAATGTAATGTTCAGTTTTGCACAATAATTACTTGTTTGTTTGTTTTTTTCTCTTAAAAAAGGTAAATATTGCATATCCCAACTACAACTACATAATACCATACTCTATTTGACCTAGTTTGAATGAAACTAAAAGCGGTTTAAAATGAATGCTTCTTCTCCAAATGAAAACCATTCTCTTTCAGTTCACTTCCTTCTCTTCGAGTTAAAACACTTTATTGTAAAAATACAGAAATGGTCCATAATGAATGTTTCTGTATTGCATTAAAGCAATAAGGTATGAGAGACCATGACTATTTTCACAATACGTCACAGCCTCGAGTGACTTATTGCTTTTATAAAACAGTTACTAAATAGTGAAAAAAGAAAAAAAAGAAAGACATACATTTTCATTTAAAATATGATTAAATAAAGCAAATTCATTACGTGGCATCCTTCAACCTGAACAGTGGTTTTTATACTGTGCTATGCGGGTCTGGAAAATTACAATTGTTTTATTTCAAATAATTGATCTATTTACAAGTTTTACATAACATTATGCTTTTTGCGCTCATGTTCTTCTGCAGTGCAAGATTTGGAGAGACGTTGACCATTCTCAAGTGATAAGTGTATGTGCACAAGTGCAAAATCTGTCCAGAGTTAAAAAAGGTGATTCACAAATATACAAAATTTCATTCTGTTTGTCCAACACGGTCTCGGCACTCAGTTTTAAGCACATTAGTGATAATGCCACCAGTCTGACAGAAGTTCCAAACACTTCTAGACAGATGGGAAAAGTTTTAAGGCTACAGCTGTCAATCGATTCAAATTTATAATTGATTAATTACATGATATGCTGATAATTAAAACAAAAAACATTTGTGAGAAAGGACCTGAGATATATACAGTAGTGGCCAAAAATATTGGCACCCTTGGTAAATATGAGCAAAGAAGTCTGTATTGTTTATCCTTTTGATCTTTCATTCAAAAAATTCACAAAAATCTAACCTTTAATTGAAAATTGAAACAGGGGAAATATCTCATCATTAAATAAAAATTTTTCTCTAAAACGCATTGGGCACAATTATTGGCACCCTTTTATTCAATACTTTGTGCAACCTCCCTTTGCCAAGATAACAGCTCCGAGTCTTCTCTTATAATGCATGATGAGGTTAGAGAACAGATGACAAGTGATCTGAGATCATTCCTCACAGAATCTCTCCAGATCCTTCCATGTTGGCTCCTCTTCTGTTCACCCCATTACATTTCTATGGGGTTCAGGTCTGGAGACTGGGATGACCATGGCAGAACCTTGATTTTGTGGTCAGTGAACCATTTTTGTGTTGATTTTGATGTTTATGATACTTGTCCTGCCAGAAGATCCAACCAGGGCCCATTTTAAGCTTTCTGGCAGAGGCAGCCAGGTGTTTATTTTGTATCTGTTGGTATTTGATAGAGTCTGTGATGCCCTGTATCCGAACAAGATGTCCAGGAGCTCTGGCAGAAAAACAGCCCCACAACATTAAAGATCCTCCACCACATTTAACTGTGGGCACTCCGGTGTTTGCGGCCAAAAAGCTCTTTTTTTGTTTCATCTGACCACAGAACCCGGTCCATTTGATGTTCCAGTAGTGTCTGGCAAACTGGAGACACTTGAGTTTGTTGTTGGATGAGAACAGAGGCTTTTTTTATATATACATTTTTATTTAATAATGAGATATTTCCCCTGTTTCAATTGTTTTACTTCAATTAAAGGTTAGATTTTTGTGAATTTGTTTAATGAAAGATCAAAAGGATAAACAATGCTGATTTTTTTTCACAGCATTCTTTGCTCATATTTAACAAGGGTGATGTAGCGAATCAGCTCTATATTCTTCCACCATTAGGAAGCGAATCAGCTCTATGAAATATTAATAATCAATCATAACTTGTTATAATCGATTATGAATATTTGGATCAGTTAATCGGGTTAACTTGATGTAGCTACATTAACATTACAACCAAATACTCGGTTCATCCCGTGAACACTCAATATTGGTTATTAATTAATTAATGAATAGAAATGTACATTTCGGGCAAGGGAAATGTCTTTCTTACTAAGTATTAAGAGCAAGTAGTCAAAATCTATGATTAGTGACTTTAGATATGAGCTTGAGACACAGACAACTTTACATGTGACATGAACAAGACTTTATTAACTAGACTAAACATTTAAACTACTCTAACATACATATACATACATTCATACAGTTTACCAAGGGAAAGAGGGCTGAAACAGAATACAGGAAGGCAAGAAGTTATAGCATTGTTTGAAGTTCAGCAGATCAACAGCCTGAGCAAACCATCATATTAGTTCTGACACGCCCTTTTTAGAAAGGGGTTAAGGATACTTAATGTATCAAATAATGAGACTAAGTTTGATACTTGCATGTCCCATTTGAAATAAACTGTCCTGATGGAATTTGTTGAGGCTCCAGTTGATCTTTGATGTTGTCTTGATGAGAGAGAGAACCAGTGAGAGTCAGAGGATCTTGGTGAATGGGCAGTCAAGGCTGTAGGTAGCCTGGCACATGCTTGGGAGTCCTTGGGGCCTTCTAGTGTGGCATGATTCAGCGAGAGAGTGAGAGAGCACAAGGCTCAGAGGGCAAGAGAGCAAGAGATAGCGACAGGGCTAAGAGCTGAGCTAAGAGAGAGGAAAGAGGATGAGAGGAAGTGGGCGCAGCAATTTTATACCCTCGGGAAACAGGTCCCACCTCTCATTGGCTCGACCAATGAGAAGGGTTTGAGTTCTAGGCGGAATTTGGTTTATTGCTCTTTGTTGTAAAATTGCCCATTGCATGTGCAAGAAAGAAAATAGGAAATATACTTTTAATACTAATATGTTGTTGTTATCGACATATCATGTACACAGTCATTTCGATCTTCAAAATACCAAGTTATAGAGACCAAATATGCCACACATATGATTTTGGTTAACCATAGTATGCAAAGTCTGAAACATTAACCCATTAGTTTGCAAGAAAACATAGATCAAGCACATTTAAGGGAAAATGTGAGATGGCACATTAGATACATGTCAATATTTATCACATGGATATATAGAATATATATATAGGATTAACAGGGTTCATTTCTCTTTCTCAGTAAGAGAATGAAGGGAGGGTCAGCACTTCTCTGAACATTCCTTTGGAGGTCGTAAAGGCCTCCATTACTCTGGGCAGGAGAATGATTCCTTTGTTCCGTCACGGCTCATTTGCATGTTTCTGGCTGGGTTTATGACGGTAAGAGATTTTGGGCTGAATGACTCAAAAGATGGCAAAACATAACGTAGTATCATTCTACGAAGATCTTATATTCGAATTTAGCTAGGCCAAATCGTAAGGTTTAATTTGATACCAAGAAAAGTATATTTAGTACACTTAGAAAGGGAATATACACTGAGGCTATTAAATATGAGGCCTCAGAGTTTAAAACACACAACGAAACAGTTCTAACGAGTTTGATATACCTCAGAAATACACAACATACAGGGATTACACGTATTTCATTAGCAATATGCAGTTCTGTGTTTAACTGAAAAACACACACACACACATTTTTACGTTCAAAGTTTCCCCCTTCCTGTCCACACGATAAGCACGTGGTGAGCATGCGGATGTCACATGCGGTTCTCTGTCAATAGTTCATTGTCTCTTTGTCAATACATTTATTGTGCTTGTGGAGGCTGGTTGGCTTATTTCAGTAATTAGGGGGTTTTTAACAGTAAGTTCTTGTTTGTTCGGGAATCTGTTAAGGCACTGATCCTCCGCCATACCTTACAGTCCCCCTTTTTCGCCAGGTGGTGTCCCTGTTGGAGACATCATCGGACGACAATCATCACAATGGCGGATGGCAGGTGAATCATGAGGGTTTTGTAGCAGGTGGTTGTTCCACGGTGGGTGATGTAGACAGTAGCCACATCCAGGTCTCTGCAGCAGGTGCAGAGGCAGCAAGTGCAGAGGCAGCAGGTGCCTTGACAGTGTGTCACCTGTCATTATGAAGTCAGTTCGTTTGAGGTAGGTGCTTGTTTGTGGCTGCAGGGAGTGGTTATGGGCATTGTGTAGTGTGGAGAGAGTTTCAGACTGACCTAGTACTGGTAGCAAAAGGGCAGCAGGTGGCCGTTCAGCCCTTGGTTCGGCACCTAGTCACCAGGTGTCTGAAGTCTGCAGTGTTACTCTGCTCTGGCAGCAGTGCTGACTTGAGCTTGCCTGAGTGGTGTTGGGCAAGAGTCAGAGGTTTGTTCTTCCCAGTACTCCTCAGGGGAGTTCTGTTCCAGGAGCTCTTTTGCTAGTGCTAGCAGCTCTTGTAACTCAGTAACAGGCGTTTCTAGCTGTCTTTGTGCAGCCTCTGTTTGGCACCTGTTTGAAAGGTGTACAGGAGGATGTTGTTGTAGACTGCTGTGGGACGTCCTGTGGTGTTTGCTGGGTGAGGCCTTGTGTTTGTTAAAGGCCTTCTGTGTCAGGTCACGCAGTTGTTGGATAGGCATTGTGTGGGGGCAGGCCATAATGCCTAAATGGTGACTTACCATAGGATGGAGGTTTCGGAGGAAAAGGCTCTTGAAGCTGGTGTCCTCCTCCATCCCAGGTTTGTTGCGAGCTCCGAGTAAGCTCGTCTGAGTCTGTGGTAGTAAACATAGGGAGTTTCATGCCGACCCTGTTTGGTGTCTAGGGCAGCGATCAGTCCGTTGTTAGACTCTGAGAATTCCCTTATGATGGCTTGTTTCAGCTGCTGGTAGTTAGACTGGATGTTTTCTGGCTGTCGAGCCAGAAAGCGTCGCAACTCTGGGCTGGACGTGATCCAGATCAGATGGAGTCTATCTTGATGGTTCACACTCATCAAAGACTGCAGGTGAAAGTCAATGTCTCGCAGGTAAGCGTGGACGTCGTGGTCTCCTGCAAGCTCTGGTGTAAATGCAGGGATATGTCTGGCCATTCGGTTGAGGTCTTTGAGTGTCGCTACACGTGTCGTTTCAAGATTCGTCTGAATCAATCCTTTTCCTTCCGCGGCTGCAGAAGCTTTAAGGAAACTGTCCGATGACGTGTTAAGCATAGGGGTTTGTCTCCTCCCTTTGTAAATCTGTGCTTGGCTGGGGGAGGTTTCTCTGCTGATTGCAAGTGGGGAGTGAGATGTCTCTCCTGCTGTGGTTCCTTTTGCAGCAGGTAAGAGTGTCTCAGTTCTCGTTGGACCATGTCAAGTTCATCTTTGGTGTTGTCCAGCTGCTGAGTCAGCACTTTAACTTCAGCTCTGGACACATTCAGTTGACCTTCACAGGCCATGATTCTGGCATCTTTGTCCAAGAGTTCAGAATTTGCTGTTTTTAACAGTGAATCTTTGTGAAAAGTACCTTTCCAGGTGCTCTCTGGCTGTCTTTTCAGCTGCTCTTGTTGTTTAGCAGCTGTCAGAGCCGTTTGAAGTCTGTGGATTACCTCCTGTGACTCCCTTCTGCCAGCATCCTTGTGTCTGTCCTGAGCCTCCATCTCTAGCTGGTCTATGCGGTTTTTAGCATGTGTCAGCTCCGTTTGGGACTCAGTGATCTGGCGTTGGAGGTTGTTTACCTCCTGTTTCAAACCTGTGAGGTTGTGGGCCAGGACGATAACCTTAGTCAGATATTTGTGCTCATACCTCTGGTTTGAGTCGTCTGTCATTAGTTCTTTTCCCTCGTTTTCCAGTTGCTTTTTGTTCTGTTGCTGAAGGTCAGTCAGCAGCCATGGATAAAAGGGTGTTCCTCAAAACATCTAGCCAGTCCTTTTGGCCTGCCATCTGGGCAGTTAGGCTAAGCATCTGCAACATTTTGGCACACTTCTGGTGAGAGTAAGGGCAAGAGACTAATGCAAGATCAAACAGAATTTGGAGCTAAAGGCAAAGTGAGACAGCAAGGTGTATAATGTACAGCTAGGTTTTGCTAGGTGTGGTTAACAATTGAAATGTGTTCCTGATTATTACTATCTTAGCTGCAAATAGCAGGGTGCTCAGATTTGCGTGGATCTGAGTGGCTTTGCTAAAAGAGCGTAAGCCTAGATTTAATAAATGACTTAAGATGTTTCTTTGGGTCAAATTATTTATCAGCACTTACTGATAGCATACAACAGGCTTGATCTTTGAACACCTGAAGAAGAGAAAAAAGAGGAAGGAAAGAGCTTTCCAATTAGATTGTGTCTATTAGTGGTGCTCAAAATTATGCCATAGAAATCGTCTAGATTACTAGTGTAGCTGGCTCATAAAATTTAAGCAACTTGTTGCAAATAAACACAAAATCGAGAAGAAAAGTATGTCTAGTTACTTTTGCAGTTTTATGGGGAAATAAACTACACTAGACCAAGAGGGTTCAATGGGAAAATGAATAGCTGACTTCTATTATTAGTAAAAATAATAAAAAGACTTGAAGAAGTGATTAAAATAGCAGAATAACCTTGTATTGGGAATAATTAATAGCACTTATGATCAACAATTAGATTTGCTTTGGACATCATTCTATAGTTGGTCACAGCTGTTGCGTGTTCAAGACCACACAATGTGTTTGTCCCTCTATAAAGTTTAGTCAACGTGCCATTGAAAGTTTCCAATAACTATAAAAATTATTCTCTATCTAAAACAGTTTACATGTAATTAAGTTTTTAGATTTAATTAACAAAGTAACTGCAAATTTAGCTGAACAGCGTTCAGTAAGGGATGCACCTGAAAGGTGCAGGTGAAGTTAGATGAGAAGAATTAAAGTTAAGGAAAGAGAAAGTGAGAATTCAGAAACCAGAAATGGGGTTAAAGGAAAATGGTTTAGATCACTTCACTCTGCATGCACACAAGCTGTAGATAAAGGCTTCATGTAAATTATGCTAGCAGCTGTTGAAGCTATTAGTTAGCTTAGCCTAAGCTAAGGGGCTGCTAAGTTGGGTTAGCTTAGCCACCTAGGCTGGTTTGTTTACAAAATGGCGTCGGAAGGAAACACGTGCTATCTGGAGTGAGCACTTCCTGTGACAAGTCGTTGTCATGGGAACCAATGCACTTCAGAGTTTCAGTGAGTGAAACGCAGTTTTGATCACCAGGGAGCTAAGCCCTTTAGATGCACAGATAAAGTTTAGATGAAGGACATCAATCTGACTATAATTTGTAAGGCCTTTATACTGTGAAAAGGGGAGCATCGCCCAAATCTACATTTATATAACACTGTACTGAGATTTCTTCCTCAGAAACAGGTTAAGCAATCAATTCTGGTACAGTTTACATGCCGCTGAGCTGAGATTCCTTCATCAAAACAGACTTACACTTTAATACTGAAATTAGGGTTTCTTCGCTAAAATCATATTACTCGTACACTGATACCTTTTGAAAATATGCTTAAATGTGTTAAGACTCTTTCAATTACAGTAGAGATGTCAATTCAAGCCATCACTTTATCCGCATCCAAACAAGCCAGCAACTAGTGAAGCAAATGCCGTTTCGCATGTCATGTCCTATTCTGACCGGAATTATTCAATGCACACTTTTAGGTTGACAGTGGTTAAAGCTCATAACCTTTGTTTAATCATGCCCGCATTCTCCACCATTATGTAGCGAATCAGCTCTATATTCTTCCACCATTAGGAAGCGAATCAGCTCTATGAAATATTAATAATCAATCATAACTTGTTATAATCGATTATGAATATTTGGATCAGTTAATCGGGTTAACTTGATGTAGCTACATTAACATTACAACCAAATACTCGGTTCATCCCGTGAACACTCAATTTTGGTTATTAATTAATTAATTAATAGAAATGTACATTTCGGGGCAAGGGAAATGTCTTTCTTACTAAGTATTAAGAGCAAGTAGTCAAAATCTATGATTAGTGACTTTAGATATGAGCTTGAGACACAGACAACTTTACATGTGACATGAACAAGACTTTATTAACTAGACTAAACATTTAAACTACTCTAACATACATATACATACATTCATACAGTTTACCAAGGGAAAGAGGGCTGAAACAGAATACAGGAAGGCAAGAAGTTATAGCATTGTTTGAAGTTCAGCAGATCAACAGCCTGAGCAAACCATCATATTAGTTCTGACACGCCCTTTTTAGAAAGGGGTTAAGGATACTTAATGTATCAAATAATGAGACTAAGTTTGATACTTGCATGTCCCATTTGAAATAAACTGTCCTGATGCAATTTGTTGAGGCTCCAGTTGATCTTTGATGTTGTCTTGATGAGAGAGAGAACCAGTGAGAGTCAGAGGATCTTGGTGAATGGGCAGTCAAGGCTGTAGGTAGCCTGGCACATGCTTGGGAGTCCTTGGGGCCTTCTAGTGTGGCATGATTCAGCGAGAGAGTGAGAGAGCACAAGGCTCAGAGGGCAAGAGAGCAAGAGATAAGCGACAGGGCTAAGAGCGAGCTAAGAGAGAGGAAAGAGGATGAGAGGAAGTGGGCGCAGCAATTTTATACCCTCGGGAAACAGGTCCCACCTCTCATTGGCTCGACCAATGAGAAGGGTTTGGGTTCCAGGCGGGAATTTGGTTTATTGCTCTTTGTTGTAAAATTGCCCATTGCATGTGCAAGAAAGAAAATAGGAAATATACTTTTAATACTAATATGTTGTTGTTATCGACATATCATGTACACAGTCATTTCGATCTTCAAAATACCAAGTTATAGAGACCAAATATGCCACACATATGATTTTGGTTAACCATAGTATGCAAAGTCTGAAACATTAACCCATTAGTTTGCAAGAAAACATAGATCAAGCACATTTAAGGGAAAATGTGAGATGGCACATTAGATACATGTCAATATTTATCACATGGATATATAGAATATATATATAGGATTAACAGGGTTCATTTCTCTTTCTCAGTAAGAGAATGAAGGGAGGGTCAGCACTTCTCTGAACATTCCTTTGGAGGTCGTAAAGGCCTCCATTACTCTGGGCAGGAGAATGATTCCTTTGTTCAGTCACGGCTCATTTGCATGTTTCTGGCTGGGTTTATGACGGTAAGAGATTTTGGGCTGAATGACTCAAAAGATGGCAAAACATAACGTAGTATCATTCTACTGAAGATCTTATATTCGAATTTAGCTAGGCCAAATCGTAAGGTTTAATTTGATACCAAGAAAAGTATATTTAGTACACTTAGAAAGGGAATATACACTGAGGCTATTAAATATGAGGCCTCAGAGTTTAAAACACACAACGAAACAGTTCTAACGAGTTTGATATACCTCAGAAATACACAACATACAGGGATTACACGTATTTCATTAGCAATATGCAGTTCTGTGTTTAACTGAAAAACACACACACACACACACACATTTTTACGTTCAAAGTTTCCCCTTCCTGTCCACACGATAAGCACGTGGTGAGCATGCGGATGTCACATGCGGTTCTCTGTCAATAGTTCATTGTCTCTTTGTCAATACATTTATTGTGCTTGTGGAGGCTGGTTGGCGCTATTTCAGTAATTAGGGGGGTTTTTAACAGTAAGTTCTTGTTTGTTCGGGAATCTGTTAAGGCACTGATCCTCCGCCATACCTTACAGTGACAATATTTTTGGCCACAACTGTAATAATTATTATAAATAATTATGTTTTAAAAATGATTAATACATATCTTAAATATAACTATTCAGATAGTTCTTATTATGATTTATAATAAAATAATTATAATTTATAATACATTTATATTAATATAATGTAGAAAAATAAAAATTTTGTGCAGATGAGTAAAGCTGGAATGCTGTATTGACCAACCAACCAGCAGCCAGTTTAGCATCTTTACTTTTATTTTTTTCATGTTGTTTCACCCATTAATGTTGTATAGAGTTTGTTCCATTGAGCCTTCATAAGGTCAGATGAGCATTGTAGTGGAATGGAGATGTCCCTTGTGTTACCTGTAAGAAAATGCGTCCGATTCCACTCAGCAGCTGCACTTTTTGCTCTGGCTCATAATCGATAATGGATTTATATGTGTCCACTGCCAGAACATAGTCCTTCATATGAGGAGAGGAAGAGTGTGAGAACAGGAATAAAAACTGCTTAAAGACTCAAAGAAATGGCTTTTATCAATGTCTGTTGATAACAAAAACTGTCATGATTTACTCACCCTCATGTTGTTCCAAACCTGTATGACTTTCTTTCCTGGAAATAATTTAATGAAAGTCTCGTTGGCTGAATTCAACACAAAAACGTATATACTGTCTTAATTTAACAGTTACTAAAACACACAAAAGTGTCAAAAAATGTGTCAATACGACTCATGTGTCATATTCCAAGGTTTCTGAATGTATACGATCACTTTGTATGATGAAAAAACCTAACTTGTGTTAATATTCAGTCAACCAAATCATAAATAAACTGTGCAGTAAACAACACAAAAACAAAAAATTGCGACCGGTCAATAAATGCCTCTTTTTAAACTATAAATGTCCACTTTCATATTCTTCTTTTGTTTTTTGGCGATTCACATTCTTCATGCATATCACCGGCAGTGACATAAATTTTATGTTTTGCACAAAAAGACGTTTTCTGCTTCAGTTGTTGTGGTGTTGATTCACATTGTTTCTAGATTATTGTGCAGAGTGATTTTAAATAATTGCAAAAAGCTTAATTGGCCAAAAAAATTTACTTTATCACAAAAACCCAAATTTCATTGTTTTTTGGCCCTGGCACAAAATGACCAGCTAACATCATTTCACTAATCATATCAGCAGCACCTGGGAAAGTGTGAATGAGTACTAGTCAGGTGAAATCACTCTATCATTCTGATTGGATTATAATAACAGACTGATTGCTATAAAAGGAGGGAGGAAGTGCTTCCAATCATTGTGTTCTTGTTAGCAATGGTTACCTCTAAATAAAGACGTGCAGCCATCATCGCTTTGCATCAAAATGGCCTCACATGCAAGGAAATTGCTGCAAAGAATATTGAACCTGAAAGAACCATTTACCGGATCATCAAGAACTTCAAGGAGAGAGGTTAAACGGCAGTGAAGAAGGCTTCAGGACGTCCCACAGTGTCCAGCAAGCACCAGGACCGTCTCCTCCTGAGGCGTCAGGTATGGAATCTTGTCACCACCAATGACAGAGCTTGCTCAATATTCGCAGCAGGTTGGTATGAGTGCATCTGCACGCACAGTGAGGCGAAGACTTTTGGACAATGGCCTGGTGTCAAGAAGTGCAGCAAAGAAGCCACTTCACTCCAAGAAAAACATCAAGGACAGACTGAAATTCTGCTGGAAATACAAGGATTGGACAGCAGAAGACTGGCGCAAAGTTATTTTCTCTGATGAAGCCCCCTTCTGACTGTTTGGGACATCTGGAAAATCGATAGTCCGGAGAAGAAAAGGTGAACGCTACCATGAGTCCTGTGTCGTGCCAACAGTGAAGCATCCTGAGACCATCCATGTGTGGGGTTGATTTTCATCCAAGGGAGTGGGCTCTCTCACAATCCTGCCCAAAAACACTGCCATGAATAAAGAATGGTATCAAAACGTCCTGCAAGAGCAACTGCTCCCAAAGATCCAGGAGCAATTTGGTGATTATCAGTGCATTTTCCAGCATGATGGAGCACGCTGTCACAAGGCAAGAGTGATAATGAAGTGGCGCGCAGATCATTACATTGAAATTTTGGATCCGTGGCCAGGCAACTACCCGGATCTTAATCCCATTGAGAACCTGTGGTCAATCCTCAAAAGGCGAGTGGACAAGCAGAAGCCCACAAATTGTGATCAACTCCGAGCACTAATAAGTCAAGAATGGATCGCCATCATTCAGGATTTGGCCCAGAAGCTGATATCCAGCATGCCAGAGCGAATTGCAGAGGTTATGAAGAACAAGGGTCGACACTGTAAATATTGACTCTTTGCATATATTGAATGTTTTTGCCAATAAAAGCCTTTAAAACTCATGAAACACTTATCATTGTTTTCCAGTATACCATAGAATCATGTGAAAAAATTATCTACAAATACTGAAGCAGCAAACTTTGCAAAATTGATGTCACTGCCAATACTTTTGGCCATGGCTGTACTGGACAGAGAGGAGAATTTATAGTAAAAAAGTACTTAACTATTGATCTGTTTCTCACCCACACCTATCATATCACTTCTGAATACATGGATTTATCCACTGGAGTCGTATGCATGACTTTCATGCTGTCTTTATATGCTTTCTGAGTTTCAAAGTTTGGGAACCTGTTGACTTGTATTGTATGGACCAACAGAGCTGAGATAATCTTGTAAAAATCTTAATTTGTGTTCTGCAGAAGAAAGAAAGTCATACACTTCTGGGATGGCATGAGGGTGTGTAAATTATACGAATTTTCTCCCTTTAATAAAACTTTAGCAGATATACACATTCAACCCTAAAAATGTCAAGAATATAAAAGGTACCTCTGAAAATTTATGTATTGCTATTTAATAACAAATTAGTGGCCGCATAATCCATTTCTTTTTTCTATATATATATTTTTATAATTATTATTATTTTACAGCTTATATGAAGAAGATAATATTAAACAGGTCAGCTGACTCTCAAAAAATGTTGCCATGATACTTTTAGATAAAGATTTTAATCTTAAATAATCTTTCTCTTCTGGGAAAATTTACCAAAAACAAATATGAATGACTCGTCTTGTTCACATCTTGTTTTTGTCCAATGAAATGCTCTCTAATATAAGAATGTCCCTCCCGCTACTACAGTGTGCAACTGACTGGCAAGAGCAAGTTCCTGTTCCATCTTTTCCCAACGTCAGTTTTATTAGGAAACACGTCAACAATACAGGAAAGATACGTCATCAAGCCATTTAAATGGCTGTGTCACGTTTGGAAGGATGCGTCCTCCGGAGGTCGCATTTGTTCGCCGCCTACGTCATTAAGGCTCTCTCGTTTAATTTTTTAATTTTTGTCTTTGTTTTTCTTATTTTTTATCTATTGTCAATGCCTTTTATGTATATGCGCTTACATTTAATACAACTGTTAACCATTTTAGCATTAAAAAAAAATATTTAAAAAAAATAAAAATATATTATATATATATATATATATAAAATTCTTTTTTTATTTTTTTTAAATATCCGATAAGCACCCTACCGGACTTTTAATAATACACACACACACCTGTTTTCATCATTGTCATGTGTCTAAATATACCCAATGTTTCAGTTAGTTGTTCGGGGTCAGTTCTTGTCCTTGTTACCCTAATAAGGCTGTAGTGTTTTGTTGCTTTATCTTCAGAGTTAATAACCTTCCTTGTGTATCATCTTCTTTTTGCGTATTATTAAAATAATCTGCATCTAGATCCCCCCATCTTGTCCCTCCAACAAGTGTTACATTAATGAAATAATAAAGAATGAATAAAGCTCTTTAACGGACTAGATGGGAATTTAATTAAATAAAAAATTATACAAAATTTTAAATGAAAAGAGTCCCCTTCAAAAATAATTTCAAAGAAAAATAGTTTTTTTGTTTTGACTGGCTTTTTTTTCTTCAGCCAGCAGATGGCACTGTGTAACACGTCAACAAAAAGCAAGCATTCATTTTCACCTCTGACACTTAAACTGAGTAAACACTACTGTATCAAATCTCCAGTGCCATAGGTTCTGTGCAAGGCTTTGTAAAATATAGCACTTCATGCTTTCTTCCCCATTCCAATATGCAAGATATAACACAAGACAACAACAACAAAAAAGTAATGGGGTTGCCACCCGTCCCATAAAATACCGGATCGTCCCATATTTAAAGATAAAATTAAGCTGGTCAGATGGTGTCACGGTGAAATCGTTCCAGATTGCTAATGTAAATATATAAAAACTCAAAAAAATAAATGTCCCTTTTTCAGGACCCTGTATTATAAAGATAATTTTGTAAAAATCCAAATAACTTAACAGATCTTTATTGTAAAGGGTTTAAACAATGTTTTGCATGCTTGATCAATGAACCATAAACAATTAATGAACATGCACCTGTGGAACGGTCGTTAAGACACTAACAGCATACAGACGGTAAGCAATTAAGATCACAGTTATAAAAACTTAGGACACTAAAGGGACCCTGTGGTACCCTTCCTGCAGGCTCATCCTGACATGACCCTCCAGCATGACAATACCACCAGCCATACTGCTTGTTCTGTGCCTGATTTCCTGCAAGACAGGAATGTCAGTGGTCTGCCATGGCCAGAGAAGAGCCCGGAAGAGCCCCCTTTGTTCAGGCACACATTATTCCATTTCTATTAGTCACATGTCTGTAAAACTTGCTCAGTTTATGTACTAGTTGTTGAATCTTAGTTGTTGAGCTAATATATATATATATATATATATATATATATATATATATATAAATCTAATAGAGACCAGAAATAGCAAAAACATTTTTAAATGGCCTTGTGTGCAACCAGAACTGCTCAGCTGCTGAGTGAAAAGACACACTTAAACAGCTATAAGGCTACATCTCTCATCTCCCTAGAGCAGTTTTAATAATCATGTAATATACATAAACAATAATGATAGTAGTATTAATACTATAATATTAATAATATACATAACATTTAAATATTATTATTATAAATCTATATTTAATACAGTATAATTTTATATAATTTATAAGCATGGTTCTCTCAGGATTTCATTTATTAATTTTAAAATTTTTAATGTAGCCTTTGAGTGTTGACTTGTACTCTTAAATTGATAGTTCACTCAAAAGACATTTCTGTAATCACTTACTCACCTTTGTTTTGTTGCAAACCTGTATGTCTTTCTTTCTTCCATAGAACATAAAAGGAAATGTTAGTGATGATGTTAGTTTTAGTCACCATTCACTTTTATTTTATGGAAAGTAAGATGCAGGCACAGTGAATGGTGACTGAGACTCACTGCCTAACATCTCAATTGGTGTTCTACAAAAGAGCAAATTCATACAGACTTGAGGGTGATTAATGACAGAAATGTCATTTTGGGTGAACTGTCCTTTAACTACCTGTTAAAGTATTTATTAAAGGTATCTACCAAGAACAAGAACATAAATGTAAGTCAACACATGACTGCATCACATCTTGCTGGGAAACAAGTGACTGAAGAAAAGGGCCATAATGTAGACCAGGGGTAAATTTCCTTCCCAGCAAAGATCCGGATAATAATATGTAGTTTACATGGTGTCAGCATTTATATGGGTAGGAAAGGATGTATCGTTTTATAATAGTTTTTATAACTTGCCAAGTTGGAAGTAATAGTACTTTATATATATATATATACAGTGCATCCGGAAAGTATTCACAGCGCTTCACTTTTTCCATATTTTGTTATGTTACAGCCTTATTCCAAAATTGATTAAATTCATTATTTTCCCCAAAATTCTACAAACAATACCCCATAATGACAATGTGAAAGAAGTTTGTTTGAAATCTTTGCAAATTTATTAAAAATAAAAAATAAATCACATGTACATAAGTATTCACAGTCTTTGCTCAATACTTTGTTGAAGCACCTTTGGCACCAATTACAGCCTCAAGTCTTTTTGTGTATGATGCTACAAGCTTGGCACACCTATTTTTGGGCAGTTTCTCCCATTCTTCTTTACAGGACCTCTCAAGCTCCATCAGGTTGGATAGGGAGCGTCGGTGCACAGCCATTTTAAAAATGTATAGAAATAATTTTCACACAATAAATTTTTAAACAGTGTATTGTTTTTCACTCTTTGTTTAGATTATCATTGTTATGAACATGTAATAATTTATATTTTTATAATAAATGTAAAAATAGTCTTATGGTGTCGGGCTGCGCGAATGAAGCGAATGACGCGACTCGAACACACAAAATCGTTTCATTCGCGTATTCACATGACGCATTGTCGAGAAAGCCTATCAGCATTGAGATTGTTCGAATGTCACTGACATACTGACGTAGTAGCAGAAGAAATCTGGAAAAATGGATTAAAAAAATTGTTGTAGCGGTGTGTGGGCACCTGGAATTGTATGACACAACGTCATACATGTACAGAGACCGGACGAAAAAAGACATCGCTTGGAGGAATGTGAGCGAGGAAGTTGGACTACCTGGTAAGTTCTGAAAATACGCGCGTCTACTTGATTCCTGCTATTGGTTATACTTTATTATGAACCAAGTCATAGAAGCTGTCCTTTTCAGGAAAGAGAGGGGGGAATACTCGTGGGTTCGCATTATTCACGCGAACATGAGTTTAAACACAAATTTATAATCCAACAGTCACAACTCACGTTGTGTGTGAATGCACCATTATATTGAAAGTCTGGGTCTGGAACAAGGCCTAAACAGTAAAAATCTATGCATACTTGGGACATGAAAGTGCCCAAAGTTGCAGAAACACCCAAATATAGTTTATGCCATTTATCATTTTAATACTGAAACTTGAGATATGGATTGTACGGTAGTTATACTATATAAAGCAGACATCTGTATGTGTGAAATAATGGCAGCTCATCTCTGCTGCAGCTCGTCTCTCCCACCCACGTACCTTCATCATTAGCAGACAGTTTGCCATGGAGTACATCGCCCTGCTCAGACGGGACCTCCACAGCTGCAGCGATGCTGAAACACACAGCAGACAGAGACACAGACTGAGAAAATGGAATTGGAAACTGCAGTTTTCCCCTCCTTTTCCTGGTTCCAAACCCTCAATTATATTGTCTGCAATGGGAATCACAGTGAATAAGAAAAGACACTAGCCATCACAAATATTTTCCCTCACTGGTTCACTGAAGACCTCCATCATCCAACCGTTCTGATCTCTTATGTGTGTGTGTGTGTGTGTGTGTGTGTGTACATAAACACACTTCAGCTGATGCCTGATTACTGACACTGTGACCACAGCTAAACAGAGGAACTGCATCATCACAATTCCTCTTCTGGTTTGGCACATAAACAGACAACAATATTAAGACAATTTTTCTAAAGTCACAATTAAAATACAATAGCCCTGTTTCAATCCTAGTGAACTGCCTATATAGGCAGCATCCTAATGGAGACTCCAGTTACACCTGGTGTAAAAACGATGGTAATACTACAAATAATGGTGTAAATGAAGAACATAAAAAAGCAATAATCTGTCCTGATTCGTCCCGGACAGCTGCGAAGAGCCACCCACTCGCCTGTCAATCAACACTGCGCTAAAACAATAGTTTTAAACTTTGCTGGTTACATGCAGCTATAAAAGAAAATAACCGTACAACATTTTTTGGAAATGCCTCGTGCATATACAAGTACAACACTTTATGGAACATCTTTGGTATTCAGTTACCAAAAGGTGGTGGCGTAGTGGCTAAAGCACAGGGCTGTTAATCAGAAGGTCACAGGTTCTAACCCCACAGTCACCACCATTGTGTCCTTGAGCAAGGCACTTAACTCCAGGTTGTTCCGGGGGGATTGTCCCTGTAATAAGTGCACTGTAAGTCGCTTTGGATAAAAGCGTCTACCAAATGCATAAATGTAAATGAATATACGTGAATATGTATCTTAAAGGGTTAGTTCACCCAAAAATGAAAATTATCCCATAAATTACTCACCCTCAAGCATTCTAGTTGTATATGACTTTCTTCTTTCAGCCAAACACAATCGCAGTTATATTAAAAAATATCCTGGCTCTTCCAAACTTTATAATGGGAGTGAATGGTACCTTAGATTTTGAAACCCAAAAAGCACATCCATCTATCAAAAAAGTAATCCATAAGGCTCCAGGGCGATAATAAAGGCCTTCTGAAGTGAAGCGATTTTGTAAGAAAAATATCCATATTTCTAACTTTATAAACTATAATTACAGGCTTCCGGTAACGGCCGAAACTGAGGTTTTTTCCCAGCCCTATTTGTTTGAACTGTCACGCTACTGAACAATATGGTTAAGGAATAGTTTGGGAAGCCTCTTAGGAAACACTCATTATTCTTGCACTTGCATTTGGGGCCACTAATGACAAAAGATTGTGTTATGTCAGGTAGGAGTAAGAATGTCCCTCCCGCTACTACAGTGTGCAACTGACTGGCAATTCTTCTCAAACAGGAGCCTGAAGTGACTGATTTGAAATGCTCTTCATAGGCAGAATCATTCACTCACGATGTGAAGTGCACAAGAGACTTGTGATTGCAATAGATAATCTAATGTTACACAAATACAGAGTGAAAATGTGTGAAATATTTTTGTAGATCCCTTTCAGTACTGAATTAAATGTAAAAATCTCGTTTTGCTGCCTACTGTTTGGAACAGTCTTCACATCAGAAGCCTAAAACTGTTGCATAGGTCGGCAGCTCATTAAGTTTTAGAACATGATGTCAAGTGAATGAGTAAGTCTTAAATTCACAGTCCTATATACATTGATTCACTGTCACTCACAGGGGCAGCAGGGAAGGTTTAGAGTGGAGAGAGATGTCTGTGCTCTGTACCTTGTCTGTTCTGCTGCATGAGGTTCACCATACTGCCGTCCTCAGCTAAACCCTCTTGCAGGTTACTCAGGATCTGTGAAGGAAACAGAAGTTTTACTGCACTAATTACAGCCACACTAATTGCATTGCTGCAGAGAACGTCCCAACACTGGGGTGTAGAGTTCAGTGCTTGACTGCCCTCACCTTCAGACAGATGCTCTTTATTCTGTGCAGGCGGTCCAGAGTTTCCTGCGGCTTCTGTAAGTACTGAGGGAGCTCAGCATGCAGGATACGCATGGAGAATGGCACCATTGAACCTAAAATATCCAAGGCAGAGAGACGGATGACACAAACATACAGTTTAAAGTCTTATTACTCTTTTATGCTATTCTAATTTTAGAACATACATTTTCACATGTTGAGTTTCACAACTTTTGCATACTAAAGCAACTTTAAGGCAAATTAACAGCAATATGCAAAAGTTTTGCTCTTCTTTCTTTCTAAATTTCTGTCTGTGTGGTGCACATCAAGTGTCTCAGGGCAGACTTACTGATATAGCTATCTTTCTTAAGTCTTATATTTTTACTACATTTCGGTAAATTACTTCATATATTGTTTCTAAAATCATAATAAAGCAGAAGAAGAACATGTAAAGGTTGCTTGCTCATGCAAAACTTGCCACTACAATATCTGGTGAATGATAATTTTTGTTCCTGTAGACATACAGTATCAAAAGGGTTTTTTATACACACTTAAAAACCATTTTAACATCTCCCTTTGGGTGAAGATCCTCACTTATCAGGGCACTGCTTTTATATCACATAAACTATGTGAGCTGTTCAAATGATTGGTTATTAAATAGATTTGGACAAGCGTGTACCATCCACAAACAGACGGCTTGGTCGAACAATTTAATAAGACTTTAAAGAATATGCGTTGTAATCTCATGCGCGAAGATGCTGGGAACTGGGATAAGTGGCTTGAACCACTGTTATTTGCATTGCGAGAGGTCCCGCAAGCCTCCACTGGGTTTTGCCCATTTTAATTGTTTTATTGGCGTAAGCCTCGTGGGGTGTTAGATGTCATAAAGGAAAATTGGGAGGAGGGATCTTCACAGAGCAAAAATTTTATTCAATACATTCTTAACCTGAGAGCAAAACCTTGTCTGGATTATTTGTATTTTATTTTCTCCCGTTGTCAATTCCCAAATTGTAATGCCCAATTCCCAATGAGCTCTAGGTGCTCGTGCCTCAATCCAGGTGGTGGAGGATGATCGTGGTTTGTTGAGCACGTTACCATGCACAAGTCACCACGCACCCCACCGCAAGCGAGAACCACACATTATAGTGATCACAAGGAGGTTATCCCATGTGACTCTACCCTTCCTAGCAACCAGGCCAATTTGATTGCTTAGGAGAACTGGCTGGAGTCACTCAGCACACCCTGGATTCGAACTTGCGACTCCAGGGGTGGTAATCAGCGTCTTTACTCGCTGAGCTACCCAGGCCCCCCTTAACCCTGGATTATTAAAAGCCCTGTGTTTTTAGAGTTCAAAGAAAATTGTGTTGCCAAAGGTGATCAGTGTGGAATGATTTTTTAGCAACAGACAACCAATCATAAATATTCATGCAATTTGTAGTCACAGAAACGTTCAAGCACTTTATTTAGCTTCTGCATCTGAGGGACATGGTTAAAAATTCAAAGAGTGACACCACACACATTAATTGGAGTGATGAATAGACAATAGTGTTTTTGTAGTATGTTTCAGAGGAATTAGCCTGGGTCAACAAAGTGTGAAAAGCTCTAAAGACTTAGGAGTGGGACTTTTTGGGGGACCTTTTGACTTTGGCCAGTAAGCAACCACCTTGACAGACACCACACAGAATACAACTGCATAGCGATGCACTAAAAACTATTTAGAACACCTTAGCACCACATAGCAATGCTCTTGCAACCACCCTCAACAACGAAGTGTAGTGGTGGCAAGTTTTGCACTTGGAAGCACCATTAAATCTGCTCTCACTTTTTTTTATGTGTCTTTAACAACTATGGACTTGTATTAAACAATGTAACATTTGCTACAATGTTCTTATTGTGTACGTATATGTTGTTCTGCGACACTATTGCAATATTTGCATTTGCTGCGACCTAGGTGGGGGTACAGGTAGGTTTAGGATTAGGTTTAGGAATAGTGTAAACAAAGTAACCACAGATGTAATTATATGCAGGTACTTCAGTACATTACATACTGAAAGTATATTGTTTCAAATGCTTAATTTTACACCTAATATAAAGTGGGTAATCTCGTTTTGACTGACACATCTGGGTACAGGTAATCTCCAAATTCTTAAGATTTCCTTCCACTTGGAAATAGTTATCATCACTCCAGAACATTTACCTCGTCTTCCAGGGTATACAGTCGAGTAGTATTCATAGTACAGGTTAGGATGATCCAGATTTCCAAAGGGTTCAAACTCCAGTTCAGCATTCTGAAAGAGGTTCAGCTTTACCAGAAGAGCCAGACGCACAAACCACAGCTGCAGAGAGAAAAAATAAATCAACGTATTGAGCATTCTTTAACTTTGAGTTTAAATGCTATAAATTATGCATCTCAGGCAAAAATGGCATGGAAAGTGACAAAAATGCCCCAGGTATTTCAAATGTGGGTAAAACAAATGAAACTGTAGTGCATTACTCTTTTTTCTGTTATCTAACAAATACTTGAAATATACTTCAAAATACTCTATTCTAGGCCTATCTAGTTACTATCTAGTTAGCTATAGAGTTTACAGCTACACTATAAAAAGTTTTATGATTTATGAATTTCAATTTCATATAAAAATTCCATCAAATTGAATTTTAAATTAAATAAATTGTTAAAAAAATATATATATTTTAGGGTTTATTAATTGAATTTGGTCAAACATTACACATGATGAAATTTTGTTATGAAATTTAAATGCATAAGTCTTCTTAATATACAGTTGAAGTCAGAAGTTTACATAAACTTAGGTTGAAGTCATTAAAAACTCATTTTTAAACACTTTGCAGATTTAATATTGGCAAACTATAGTTTTGGCAAGTCGTTTTGGCATGACGCAAGTAATGTTTCCAACAATTGTTTACAGACATATTGTTTCACGTTTATCACAATTCCAGTGGGTCAGAATTTACATACACTATTTGAACTGTGCCTTTAAGCAGCTTGGAAAACTCCCGAAAATTAAGTCAAGCCTTTAGACAATTAGCCAATTCGCTTCTGATAGGAGGAGTACTGAATTGAATGTGTGGATGTATTGAAAGGCCTATCTTCAAACTTGCTTGACATCATGGGGAAATCAAAAGAAATCAACCAAGACCTCAGAAAAATAAATTGTGGAACTCCACAACTCTGGTTCATACTTGGGAGCAATTTACAAATGCCTGGTACCACATTCACCTGTACAAACAATAGTATGCAAGTATAAACACCATGAGACCACGCAGCCATCGTAAAGCTCAGGAGGAAATGCATTCAGTCTCCTAGATATTAATGTTGTTTGGTGAGAAAAGTGCAAATCAATCCCAGAACAACAGCAAAGGACCATCTGAAAATGCTGGAGAAACAGGCAAACAAATATCTACATCCACAGTAAAATGAGTCCTATATCGACATAACCTGAAAGGCTGCACAGCATGGAAGAATTCACTGCTCCAAAACCACCATAAAAAAGCCAGACTACAGTTTGCAAAAGGGTGATGCTTGCAAGCCAAAAAACACCATCCCAATCGTGAAGCATGGAGGTGGCAGCATCATGTTGTGGGGATGCTTTGCTACAGGAGGGACTGGTGCAATTCACAAAATAGATGGCATCATGAGGAAGGAAAATTATGTGGATATATTGTTGCAACGCCGCAAGACATCAGCCAGGAAGTTAAAGCTTGGTTGCAAATGGGTCTTCCAAATGGACAATGACCCCAAGCATACTCAAACCAGTTGTGGCAAAATAGCTTAAGGACAACAAAGTCAAGGTATTAGAGTGGCCTTCACAAAGCCCTGACCTCAATCCAATAGAAAATTTGTGGGCAGAACTGAAAAAGTGTGTGAGAGCAAGGAGGCCTCAGAAGGCTACACAAAATGTTTGACCCAAGTTAAACTATTTTAAGGCAATGCTACCAAATACTAACAAATTGTATTTAAACTTCTGACCCACTGGAAATGTGATGAAAGATATAAAAGCTGAAATAATTAATTCTCTCTACTATTATTCTGACATTTCACATTCGTAAAATAATGTAGTGATCCTAACGACCTAAGACAGGGAAAGTATTTTACAATTATATGTAAGGAATGGTGAAAAACTTAAAATGTATGAGTTTAAATGTATTTGGCTAAGGTGTATGCAAACTTCTGACTTCAACTGTAGACTAAACTATACATATTTTATGAGTGTATATAAACTCACAGTTCTAAGAAACATCCCTTTTTCAGGACACTGTATTATAAAGATAATCTTGTAAAAATCTAAATATTGTAAAGGGTTTAAACAATGTTTTGCATGCTTGTTCAATGGACCATAAACAATTAATGAACATGCACCTGTGGAACGGTCGTTAAGACACTAACAGCATACAGACGGTAAGCAATTAAGATCACAGTTATAAAAACTTAGGGACACTAAAGAGACCTTTCTACTGACTCTGAAAAACACCCAAAGAAAGATGCTCAGGGTCCCTGCTCATCTGCGTGAACGTGTCTTAGGCATGCTGCATGGAAGCATGAGGACTGCAGATGTGGCCAGGGCAATAAATTGCAATGTCCGTACCGTGAGACGCCTCAGACAGTGCTACAGGGAGACAGGAAGGACAGCTGATCCTCCTCACAGTGGCAGAACACGTGTAACAATACCTGCACAGGATCGGTACATCTGAATATCACACCTACAGGACAGGATGGCAACAACAACTGCCCGAGTTACACCAGGAACACACAATCCCTCCATCAGTGCTCAGACTGTCTGCAATAGGCTGAAAGAGGCTGGACTGAGGGCTTGTAGGTGTGTTGTAAGGCAGGTCCTAACCAGACATCACCGGCAACAATGTCGCCAATGGGCACAAACCCACCTTCACTGGACCAGACAGGACTGGTAAAAAGTGCTCTTCACTGATGAGTCGTGGTTTTGTCTCACCAGGGGTGATGGTTGGACTTGCATTACACCGAAGTCTGTACTCTGGAGCGGGATCATTTGGAGGTGGAGGGTACATCATGGTCTGGAGCGGTGTGTCACAGCATCATCGAACTGAGCTTGTTGTCATTGCAGGAAATCTCAACGCTGTGCGTTACAGGGAAGACATCCACCTCCCTCAAGTCGTACTGCAGGCTCATCCTGAAATGACCCTCTAGCATGACAATGCCACCATCTATACTGCTCGTTCTGTCCATGATTTCCTGCAAGACAGGAATGTCAAGTGTTCTGCCATGGTCAGCGAAGAGCCCGGATCTCAATCCCATTGTGCATGTCTGGGACCTGTTGGATCGGAGGGTGAGTGGTAGGGCCATTCCCCCCAGAAATGTCTGGGAACTTGCAAGTGTCTTGGTGGAAGAGTGGGGTAACATATCACAGCAAGTACTGGCAAATCTGGTGCAGTCCATGAGGAGGAGATGCACTGCAGTACTTAATGACTGTTACTTTTAATTTTGACCTCCCCTCCCCTTTGTTCAGGGACACATTATTCCATTTCTGTTAGTCACATGTCTGTGAAACTTGTTCAGTTTATGTCTTAGTTGTTGAATCTTTTCATGTTCATACAAATGTTTACATGTTAAGTTTACTTAAAATAAAAGCAGTTGAAAGTGAGAGGATGTTTCTTTTTTTTGCTGAGTTTAGTATAACATTTTCCTTATGCTACTGAGTAGGGGAGACCAGGGCTAGTTATCACAAGGTCTATACCTCTATATCTTTTGGAACTAAAAGTTTGCAAATATATTTTTAGCAGAGGTTTTGTATGTTGGTTTCAAACAACTATTTCAAAACCCTCATTTATGAATTATTTTATGAAGTATTTTTTATAACATCAAAACACAAACCATGCTGGCATACATTCAACTGTCTTATAAAATATTTTTTTTATTAAAGTTAGGTCAGGGCATGTTGTCACATATTTATAATGTTTTTTTAGGGCAGATTGTCACATGTGGTTCAAATGTCACATATTTATGCAATTTATTAATTACAATATTTGTAGACCAAAACAATGTTTTCACAATGTTGTCACAAAAGTGGTGTTGTCATCAACTTGTGTTTAAAGAATGGTATCTTTTTGTACATTATTTACAGCTCCTTTTGTATTTGATGTTTTATTGATTTGATAGATAAACGCTATTACTGTTCAGAGAGTTATTTGATTTAATTTAAGTATCTGACATTTATGGATGACACACTCAATCAGTTTTTATGTAGCAAAAAAATGTGCGCCTTAAAAAGTTCTAGGGGGCCAAATATCACCTCTTACTAGCAAAGTTAAAGAACAAAGTTTCAACAAAAACATTTGCAGGCCTATGCGCTGAGCTACATGAGTGGTACATCAAAGTGAGCGAGTGCTTTGATTCGGCCGACTCTAGAGCCGTTGGGAGATCACTGGGTTCCTGTGGACTGAGTGGGCATCAGGCCGCGAGCTCTACACTGCTTCAGGGCACTTCACATGTTCAGCGCATCACTGTGGACAACTAGACAAAACTCCACAGAGCATTCTTGAGAATGTATGAAAAAGAGCTGAAATTCCCATGTTTAGTATAAACAGTATGTGTTGTCTGACCAGTGTAATACTGAAGGGATATGAAGAGATGTCACGCTTGACTAACTGTGTTTCTAGAATTATAATAATAAAAAACACAACAAAAAGGGCTGTTTTAAGAATCTCAAAATTGCTGTTTATGGGGTTTATATATCTGCTCTGAAAACACTGATTTGTTAAAAATTATGTATGCATTATGAAATCTAAAATTTGGCCATGAGATGGTTTAGTTTTATTCTTTAACATCTGAGTCTTAATTATTATGTAGACAGGCACAAAAGTTAATAAAGAGACAATAGAACAAACCCAAACTGGAAGTTGTGATCAGAATTAAGTGCCACATGGTCATTAATTGTATTTTGGATAATATAATTCATTTTGGACTCTTGTAGCCTCAATGTCTGTGCCTGTCAAAGTAAGGAAGGACAAAGAAATTTATAATTCTATGAAAAAATAAATAACATAATCTGAATAATCGATTATCAGCCTTTGGCAAAATCCACTACCATTTGATCTCTCTTGTAACAGTAGTTCTGGTGCTGGATGCAAATAATTCAATACAGCATACCAGTTGTGCTAAAGTACATGATATACTGTACTAACTACAATATTGTTATATGCACAGATACCAATACTAATATCGATCATTATTTTAGCGACTCAATACTAGACCAAAATATGCGTGATTTGTTTTGTTTTATTGGCATAACAGCACACTTGAATAATAAGTCATTAAAAGTCTTTCCTAATGTAGCAAAATTCAATTTAAACTATTGAACCGCGTGGATCTTGCATATGCCATGACCATAAACGGTCTGAACGATGTCATGCAGCAGTGAATTGACGAGTTTTGGAAGTTAAGATGGAATGCAGAGGAGAGATTCTTCTTAATTATAGGAGTGAGTCTAAAGACTAAAGCGATGCTTTATAGTTAAAAAGTACTTAAATATTGATCCTTTTCGCTCCAAAAGCGATTGTATCGCTTTAGAAGTCATTAATATAACCACTGGAGTCGTATGCATGACGTTTATACTGTCTGTTCTTTTTGGAGCTTCAAAGGTTGGATCACCATTCACTTGCATTTTAAGGACCTACTAAGCTAAGATATTTTCTATTTTTCTTCAAATGTGTTCTGTTGAAGAAAGTCATACACATCTGGGGTTGCATAAGGGTGAGTAAATGATGAGAGAATTTTCATTTTTGGGTGAACTATCCCTTTAAATAACCAAATTCCATCATCAATGCCTTAATTTTTCATTGCCTGATAAGTACATCACAATGCAAACATTTATGCACCTTTACACACAAACATTTAGGCGAGTTTTTCCATGCCAGTGTTGACACTGGCTTGCACACTGTGAGGATTGCAAAGCACTACTCTTTGTGAAGCTGCTTTGGAACAACATTGTGAAAAGCGTTAAACAAATTACCTTAACTGAACTGAAAAATTGAATTGGTTTTAAAACATGATCTAGATGCTTCCCTCCCATGTCCTGAGACTATTTCTCCAATATCTCCCATTTGTTTCACTCACCTGTAAGGAGTCTGTGGTGTGGTTGGTGGGCTGTCCGCTCTTGCCGTAGCCCTGACCATGAGCTGTCAGCAATCTGCCTGTCAAATCCACAGCCGCCCTCCAGTTCTTAGTGCTCTGTTTAACATGAGAGAAGATGAATGCATTAATCAAACAGTTGCTCACACAGGAGGAAGCATGGCAGAGATTCCTCAACCAGAATGAAGACAAGAACACTACTGTATAAGCACTTGCTTTACACGTCAGCTGCATTTATGTAGAAGCCCACTTCCTAAATCAATTGACTGCACTTTTTAAATCAACATCAAGATTTTAGGTTAAGATTTATATCAATGTATGAAGTGTATGTTTTAGAATAAACACGCCCTTTCAGCCATTTTGTATCCTATTCATTTTTGCTAAGTAAAGTTTTCAAAGACATAAATTCTACACATGTGTACCAAATTTCAAGTTAATTGGAGCTACGGTTCAGGAGAAGAAGAGTTTTGTAGGTTTTCCCAAATTTCAAATCCATCATGGTGGAAGTTATGGGTTCTTGAGGCTTTTTTGTTCCCCATGAGAAATGAGGCATGTACACCAATTTTCAGAAGAATTGGACAAATGAGGTGGAAATGACATCACTTTGTTTTGGGCGTGGCCTGTAGCGCCACCTATGGGCGAATGTGGGCCATTCTTGGTGTGGGGGTACCCGTTGGCATGGAGGATCAAGTATATAATAATAAAAAAAATGTCAATAACAATAGATTTCCTCCTATCGGAGGTATCTAAAAATAATAATAATAAAACCGTCAATAACAACAGATTTCCTCCTACCGGAGGAATCTAATAATAAAACCATCAATAACAATAGATTTCCTCCTACCGGAGGAATCTAATTAGGTGTTAACCTTCTAAAGATGTTACTGAGTGTGACAGGGCAGAGGGCGGGGCCAGGGCCGGGTCATGATTTTATACACCCGGCCCCTTATCAGGCTAATCAAGCCTTCGAGAGGGATAAAGGCCGACTGCGGACGATGGTGTGAGAGAGAGAGAGAGCGAGCAGAGAGAGAGAGAGAGATAGCATTTACGGGCAGCTGTCCGTCATTTGTGTGTGTTTGTGTCTTTTGGTTAAGTTCTATATTAAAACTATTATTTATATTGTCAAGCCGGTTCTCGCCTCCTCCTTTCCATTAACCCACTTCACACTGGTGCTGAAGACACGGGAAGGAGGAGGGATACGCCGTAGTGGAGATCCCGCCGCTACCATCCACCTCAACGGAGCAGCCGTGGCCATCTGCTGGGGGACGGAGGAGCGGGAGAGAGAGAGCGGTAAGCCTCATCACCTGGTTCACAATGATCCCTAACACCTGTCTCTTGTCAACCTGGGGGGATAGCAGAGAGAGATGGGGAGGGTCCTCTGGACCGGGGGAGGGGTTTGGGCGGGCTTCCCCACCTCAGAGGAGCCGGAACTGGGCGGGAGTGAGGGGAACGGTGGGAAGGGAATGGAACATATGGCACAAGGGGTGGAGAGAGAGAAGAGGTGTTAAGGATAATTGTGAATCAGGTGACGAGGCTAACCTCTCTCTCTCTCTCTCTCTCTCTCCCGCAGACTGACACATGACCACACCCCCCATGCCACAACAGCATCACTCAAGCTGAATCCTAAAAATAATCATGATCTCCAGAATGATTTCAAAATGTTCAAAAAAGCAACATGCGTACTTCAAAGGAAGCAAGGACACCCGACCTTATGAAGGGGTTAACATGGTCAGTGTCACAAATTTGCTTATTTGATTAATGACCTATATAGTGCAGAATCTTAAATATTTCTTCTTCATTTATGTCTAAAAGATTCCTTATTTGAAATGATTTAAAATGTAAAAAAATAGCTTGCAGATTTTCAGACCGTGCTGTTTACTCCTGTCAGCATTATAACCTCCTCTCTCACTCATGCTCCCTCGTTCTTTCCTTCTGCTCTCTTTTTCTCTCTTCTGTCTGAGACCCCAGTGGCTCTACATCTTCATTAGAGGAGGAAATGAAGCCGAAAAGCATCAGAAGGAAAGTGGGCGAAAGTAGCCACCGCCAATGAGATACAACATAACAGAAGTCAATGGCAGAGGAATAGAGGGTTCTTCCTGATGTAATGCACATTTAGGGACCCACAAAACACACCAGGGATTCGATTTGCACTTTATAAAGGACAAGCCAATGCAATGCTGCTGCTACAATGCAGAGAATTCCATAAATTAATTAGATGCAAAAAGACTTTCATATAAATCAATCAAATCAAATCACTTTACTGTCACTCAACCATGTACACAACTGCAACTGTGGGTGAAAGTCTTGTGTGCAGTTCCAAGCAACATAGCAGTCATGACAGTGACGAGATATATACCAATTACAATAAACAACATACTTACACAACACAATTTACATATCAAATATACACATAATTAATTACTCACAACACAATATACAAATAATAATATACATTGTACAGTATACAATACACACAATATAGAATACACCATATACAATAAAAATAATATATATAAATGTGCAGTAAGGTTGTATAGTGTTGTATTGACATTCAGGCTGCCGGTTGATAGTCAGTTGCCAGTGTGTTGTTAAGAGAAATATAATTATGACAGTCCAGTGTGAGATTAATAAAGTGCAGTGCTGATATATGTTGATCATTACATCAAGCTTGTGAGTTTCGCATCAAGCTTGGAGGGCATTATGGTGTTGAATGCTGAGCTGTAGTCTACAAAGAGCATTCTCACATATGTGTTCCTTTTTTCCAAGTGGGAGCAGTGTGTATTGTGACTGCAATGGCATCAGTGGAGCAGTTACTACTGTAAGCAAACTGTAGTGGGTCCAGTGAGGCAGGCAGCACAGAGCAAATGTGGTCTCTGATAAGCTTTTCAAAGCACTTGACGATGGGAGTTAGGGCAACAGGACGACAGTCATTTAGGCAAGTTATCTTTGACTGTTTTGGTATGGGCACAATGGTGGATGTCTTAACCCTCTGGGGTCGACGGACGTGCCGGCGCGTCCTGCTGGATATTTTTGTCATTACAACAGAAACAACCTAAAATACTCTGTCATTTTTGGGTATACAGATAAGTGTAAGACATCATTAGAGACTATAAAAGGGTCTACTTTTATTTGTGTACACTCACAATAACAAAATCTTGTGCTTTTGTAAAATAAAGAAAATAAAAAGGGTGAGCTTTCAGCAGTCTCTGTGTTCACGAGCATATTTCAGAAACACGTCACAAAAATGAACTGAAACTCCGCGAATACTTATCACACAAACATGAAACATATGTCTAAAGAAAGCTTAATATGTCTACTTTAAAATAAAACTATTCAAATTTAAAACAAATATTCTCCTGCAATGCAATCTGTTTGAAACAAAGCGATGTACAGTTTTTACCGGTCCATCTCATTATCTGTAATGTGAACCCACCCACCAGCAGAGCGCGCCGTTCATACGCTAATGTGCTGAGACGATCAACGCAAATGTACACGCCCCCGACTGTGAGGTTTGATGTAAACACAACACAACCCAACTTTTCTGCATGTTTGTAACGATACACAGGCGACTGTGAGGTTTGATTTAAACACATTTCATTCATTTTTCTGCGCGTTTGCAACGATACACAGACGAGAAAGCTCCAGGATATTATGGAAGAGTTAACATTTTCCTCAGAAGAAGAGCGGGACCACGATGAACATTTAAAGCAGGTATTTAAATTGTATGCTGTATAATATAAATATGATATGTAATATGATATAAAATTATATGAATGTTTAGCTGCCTCATTATCATCATCAATGCTTGTGCTTGCATATGTGTTAGGGTTAAATGAGTAAAATGCTCTTTATATATGCCCATATTAGAAAATCAGCATATTATAATGATTTCTGAAGGATCATGTGACACTGATGACTGCAGTAATGATGCTGAAAATTCAGCTTTGATCACAAATCGCATTTTACAATATATTCAAATAGAAAACGGTTCTTTTAAATTGTAAAACGAGTTCAGAATATCAATGTTGTTTCTGTATTTTGATCAAATAAATCCAGTCTTGGTGAGCAGAAGAGACTTCTTTTAACGGTAGTGTAGGTTAAAAATTAAGTAAAGTCTTTATGTAAAGAAAATGTATAGTCAGATTTCTTCTTTTAACTTAAAACTTGATTTTGATCATTAAGTCTCCTCACATTCATTCTCTTTGTCACATTCCTCATTGATGGGCCCAGGGGAGGGTCTTTGTCTCTCATGTGTGAATTACAATGAATATTCATGATCATTCACGCCTCCTTGCATACTACCTTTCAACACAAAAATTGTCTTACAAAAGTTAAATTACTATATTGTTTTGTATGAATGAGTGATCAGGATGGTTTTCACATCATTTTGTAGCAAAAACTCTAGGCTACAAGATCCAGTTCTCAAAAGTCTTGTATACAAATTTTTAGTATGTGTTATATGACCTTATTTCAGTGACTTAAAATTTTAGTTTTTTCAAAAAACATGCATAAACGTTATTTTCTCAAAAATACAAACCTGTACATACATGTTGCTCACATATTATTGTAGCCCAGTTTGTGCTGAATACAGTGTTATCAGACTTTAGCCATTAATATGTTTTTAAGACACTGAAAAAAGCACAAATGTCAAGGCATGTCAAAACTTCTCCAGGGCCCAAAATACCCTCAGACCCCAGATGGTTAAAGCATGTAGGAACCACAAACAGGTAGAGGGACCGGGTAGTTGATCCGTAAATAATCTCTCCAGTAATGTAAATTATACACAGACATAGGGCCAACTCACATTAAGCAAATGTCAGCCTAAAGAACCCGTTTATGCAAAAAGGGTTATTTTTTTGTAAATATAACCTTTTGGGCACTAAGGGTTCTTTGGAGCTGTGTAAAGATCCCTAAGGTTCTATATAGAACCCCAAAGAACCTTTTTTTCTATGAGTGTGTTTCATAGTTCATAACAGAAGCCTGCTTTCATTTTCCTATCTCCGTATCGGCGAATGTTTTTAGCAGATAATATGCGGTTTAGTGTATTACATTTTTAAGAATAAAAAAATACAAAAAAGAAAACCTTCTGATGAAAATGTCATTTACATTTTTCCATATTTTGTCATGCCATGTTCATTCATTTTTCCAGTTCTACTCTGACTAAAATGGCATTTAATTTGAATTAACAATTATTTTAAAATATTATTTTAGTTGATGATAATGTGCTAAATGACAAAAAGTGTGTCAAACCATAACAGACCAATCTTTAATCAAATATTCAAACATTAAAAAAAAAATGCAAAATAATATATCAAACATAAAAGATACAACAAAATACAACTGTACTTGTAAACAGCTGAGCACCTGAAATAATGGCATATAATGAATATAGTGAAGTATTATTTTATTCTGAATTCTTCATGCTCTAGGGACTGTCATTAATCTCCCGTGTTTTAGCCAGTTTAGGATATTTAATTGTTAGTAATGCATTTTTTCAGAAACAGTGCATGTTACAAATTCTGACTACCACATAACTTAGTTCAAGTTCACCTGTTCTTCTCTCCATTGTCTGTGCAGATGTAAGATGTATTATTATTATATATGTTGTGAATATAGTGAGTCATCTCATGTAAATAGGATGCATTTGAGTGAAGCGGCTCATTTTGCCGTTGTTCAGCTATTTGTCTTCACACAGCTCAAGCGTGGAAATGCCCAACATACTGGATTACTGGATTAGAAGATGAATCAATTCTTTAAAGATATTTCTTCACCTAAAACTGCGGGGGTTTTTTTACGTTTCTTTTTATTTTTCTGTTTATATCTTGCAGTATTAGTCATCATGAAGTGTCTTTTTCATCTTGTCTTCTTTATCATTGAAAACACAAAGAAAGAAAACCCGCCAATAACTACGTTATTGTTTGTGAAAAAAGTTTTAGCGCATCAAAATAAAGCTGATGGAAACGCACATTATTGCTAAAATTTTGCAAGTGTCGACATAATATTTTTCCATTTAAATCTAGCGCATAAACTCTATGTCGATACTTCAAATATCACGAAAATCTGGTTTGGAAACACATTTCACCCACCACAAATATGTAGTCAGATGACAGAATTTACCCTAATCGTAAGCCTGTGTTAGTCATAAAGAGGAAAACATCGTTGAAAGCCAATTTTATTGTACGTGATTATGGATTGACCTTAACAGCATATAGATCCGACGCTGCAAACATGACACTTCCAGGAGTGCCAATACAAATATCTCTCATTCATCTATCATCGATAAGTGCATGGAGAACAAATGAATGGCCACTCTTTGCGATTAATTTAATCGTGGTAGCAATCCATTTATTTATTAAAGTTGCTTTTCCAGACCATTCAAAATAATAGACGGCAGTCATGGAATTAACCCACAATATAAAAAATATATATTTCTGTGCAAAAAGATGTTTTAAATAAAAAATAAGTACACAATACTAGGAGAAAAACATCAGTGTGCTTTTGTTTTGGATCACTAAAAGCCCAACTCTAAAAAAATATTGTTTATACTTTTGAAAAAATCCTTGCAAAAGTCCCTGTATTATATAAAAAAAGTTAACAAATGAATAAAGCATTAAATAAAATAATTAATTACTAAACAGAATTTTTTTTTTTTTTTTTTAGACCTATATACATGCCTTTTCTTTACACAAACTTAAATTAGCCTTACCCTGTTCTGTACACGAAATGAGTCGGCTGAATGACATTCGCAGAATGTTCTGCACTATTTTCATGACTATAAACTATCAGAACTATTTGTCCAATGCTGAGATCACTTTCAGAAAATTAGCTTTAGAACATTTTAAAACTTTTAAATATTTTAAATCTAACCCTCTTTACCTCAGATCGCATTTACTGAGCTTCTTCGGAAAATGTAAATTGCATTATGATGCTAAAATTAATTTTAGATGACAATCATGTTCAGCTGGTCATTAAAAGTTGCTGGACATAATGCTGTTGTGATGGCAATACTTTAGATTAGATGACTGTTCAAAATATCTGGTGAATATCAGGAATGTATCGTATGTAAACCCTGATATTACATTGCATCAATGTGTCTTTAATAGCTGTGCACACAGCATATACACATCGATGGATGTGACTGAAAGTTCCCCCACTACTTGGTGCAGGTTGCCAGCTTGAACAGTACCATGACATTCGCTTCCAGGTCGGAACCGGTGGCAACCTGCGATAGGCGCAAAATCAGGACCAATATTACAGTCCTCTCAGAAGGGTAACTGCTCCCAATCCTCGTCTTCTGACTGCAATTATTTGTGAAATTAAAAGGACAGTATGCTGGCTAATTTCAATGAATTGTCTCAATACTCTCCCCATTTTACCAAAACTACGGAGGAAAAAAATTAGGGACATCTGGGACAATAATACAAACATTTCTGTATGACATCACTCACACCATTTTTATTGATAAAAAGCCATTTGAATGTAAACAGGCAGAAGACTGCAAATTTCCCGTCAATCTTTTTTTTAATTCATTTTCACTTTGTCAATAACAAAATAGCACGAAAAGTGGATGGAAACTAGGGAAATGAACATCTGCGTAAGTAATTTAATTGACGAGGTAAACACTGGCTAAGCATTGGTCATTCCGTTACACACAACCAACATCACAACAAAACTTCTAAAGTCTCATCATCTAAACACTTATGGACTGCATTGAGAGAGAGACAAGTTCTTGTGTGAGCAAGACGACAAACTAGAGAAACTGTATTTGACATAGCTGGAGAGGAAGCCAGCATGGTGCAGGGAGAATTGGTGAACAGGTGCAAACAAACAGACTGATCCAGAGCCAGAAATAATTACTGGAGCCCAGTATGAAGAGGAAAAGAGCCAGACAAAACGAGGAGAGAAACCAGACAAAGGATACCAGGCGCTTCTGAAGCATCAGTGTTCTCTACTGCAGCAGAAGTAGAGAGTGGCAGATGCTGTGCTGAAATTGAAACACTTTCCTCTGTTGGAAACCTTCACTCCACACACTAGCTGCAAAGAGGATTTACTTACTGGACGTGCTTCTGCAACATTACCTTATTATGTTGGCTTGACAATGTTGTGTTGGGGCTGTTATAGGGAGGCAGTCACATTATGTGTCCTATGTAGGCTCCTGGCCACCAACTGTTTCACACCAAGTGCGATGCGGAACAGTGAGAAGAATCGCCAACAAATGGCCCCTCACACCAAAGTGTAACGGCTGTTTCACATCGCAAGCTTGAGCAAGACGTGTATGAAGCTACAGCGCAACTATATCATAACTACAGCTGCAGACACGGGTGTGTGACTTTCTTCGGTGAAACATATCGGAAAGTCCAAGCTTCTCTTGTCCATCAAATGAAAGCATATAACATCCATGCATATTTAAGTTTTTTTAATTGTCTATTACATAGTAATTATTTTGGATGCAAAGGAATCAATTACAGTGTGTTTCTCGAAGAGACATAATGAAAATGGGCTCCTCACAAATGCAAATGCCAATACAAACACACATTCTCCTCACCCTCATACTGTTTAAACAGACCTGATGAGTATGTCATGTAGCTCCACAGTCAAGGGTAATAAAATACCACATGACTTAGCATGCATGAACAAGCCAGTTCAGCTATACTGTCCATGGCTACAGGCCAGTAAAAATACAGTCTTTAAATTCATACACAACCAACACTACAGAGCTTCACCCTTCTCATCGTTACTGGTTGCGGGTCAGTGGCGCTTCACATTCTGATTGAACACAACAAAATTAGGCTCTGTAGTTTAAATTGCCCCAGAAGAAATCCACAGAGAGGTAGTGAACTAGAAAATTACAGCGTATTTACATATTAGATACCCTTGAAAGGCTTCTTGAAATGTTTCAGTACATTTAGAAAAAAAAAGTAAATCTTGGCTGTTTAAGGGCGACAGAATGTGCTGGACCTGAATCTTCACTATATACAGAGGGGCGAATTCACTAAACAGTTGCACCACTTTAGCCTGTGGTATTTCAGTACAAAAACCTGTATTTGATTCACTAATCATCTGCAATATAGTTTAGCAGAGTATTTCAATTGAGTCATTGTCATTCTGTAGAGCGGAGGAGTGCGGGGCCGGGCTGGAACAACGCACGGCTGGTCCCCAATCAGCTTGATGGGCGCGTGAGGGATAAAGGCGGCAGGTGACGACAGTTCGATAGAGAGATCATGACAGGCAGCTGCTCTGTGTGTTTATGTTTGTGTGTTTTTGGTTCAGTTTATTTTTAAACTATTATTTATATTGCCAAGCCGGTTCTTGCCTCCTCCTTTCCATATATCCCTTTACACATTCCTTTCCTCGGTTTTATAGATGGGCTTCGTTAACAAAAATTGTCCGGCACAATTTAAATGGCACTATTACGGCCAGATGAAAGCAGGCTTGTAAATAGAATTTTATTATAAAAAAAAGATATATTAGTTTGTGTACACTTTCTATTGTTTCCGCCATGGGCAGTGATAGAGTTTAAGAGTAGGTGTTCTGGATTACCTGAATGAGCAGCCATAACTTTTTCTTATTACCTACTTTGATTATGTTACTTTGACTTTAAAATAAATAATATTTTTTGCTTAAATATTATCAACATGTGGCCTCCCCTTCATGTTACTCAGTCTTGAGCCGGGTGGTTTGTAACACTATGGATCATATCAGCAGTAATTCATCATTTAATGATCAAATGACAGAGAAGAGCATTATATATACATTATATCCAGATGCGCTTTTGTCAAGGCACCTTCAGCAAAAGTTAAGCCTGAAACATACTCTACGCAAGTACGTAAACAGACGCATGTTACTACGCAAGTTTGATTTCATGCCTCGGTGCGTTCTGAAATGTGACAAAGTGCAATACTAATGCATAGGGATGTCCCGATCCGATACCTAGATCGGTATCGGCTTCGATATTGACGTTTTTTGACGGATCGGGTATCGGTCTGACAAGCCCGACCCAAATCCGATACTCTGTGTTAGTCATGTTCGTTACTGTCAAGCTTAAAAAATGACATAAAAGAACTGTTAAAACACCATTAAAGCAGTTCATATGACTCGTGCATTTTATTCAAAGCCACTTGAAGACACGCGATAGCTCTGTGAATTGCAATAGGCTGTGTTTAATAAGTAAACATATAAATGCACGCGCAGCTTCAGCCCGTTAGTGAATGGTGCTTCGGTTTACACACACACGCGCGGCTATTTATAGCCTTCACACGTGCACAATATTTGAGCGCTACAAACGAACATCGATGAAAGAGATAACTTACAACAATTTTATGATACTTGCAGGCAATAATGAAGACACATGTTTGACAGTATTTCTGAGACTCCAGAACTTTCTACTATCGATGAGAACAGGCACAGAGTGTGAAAGTGAGAGAGAGAGAGAGAGAGAGAGAGAGAGAGAGAGAGAGAGAGAGAGAGAGAGAGAGAGAGAGAGAGAGAGTGTATGTGCACGCGGGTGAGAAACCGGGGTATTTATGCAGTCATTGATTAGCCACTAATGATATGCAGGTGCCTGTAATCAGAACTCAGGGAGTGCCAGTATCCAGTATGCTAGTTAATAATAAAGTGTTTCTTAATAAGCTATACATTTATATTGAAATAATGTGTAGTTAAAGGTTTGTGTTTCTTTACATATTAAAGAGTACACCCAATTATTTCCACACAATAATGTAAAGATATTATAAACTGATTATGCAATAAAACAACACTGGTATCGGATCGGGATCGGCCAATACTGAGATTTCCGTTATCGGAATCGGATCGGAAGTGGAAAAAGTGGTATCAGGACATCCCTACTAATGCATTTGACATTGCTGCAAGGGACCCTATAGCGAGATTAGTGTAAACTGTATGCGTCTGCGGTGATTATTCTTTTTCAAGTCAATTACTATCATGGCAGCGCAACAGTTGTAGAGTATATTGCTGAGCAAGTAGGTTTAATTCAATATTTTTATAGCAATTCACCTGAATAATAACAAATTCATTTGAATGGCACAGACGTTTGAAGATTACTCTATTGACCCTTTATGCTTGTTCAAACAGACCAAGTGTTCACATCTGCATTTACTTACTTGGGTAGAGGATGTTTCGGCCTATGGTGTCTGGATCACAGTAGTGAGTGATGCTGTTCAGTGCTGCCAGAGTGTGTCAGATCATAGTGGTCTGCTGCGTCCTCTGCTTTATAGTGCTCAGACACGACCTGCAAGATCGGAATTGCGCATGCAAATTGCATTCAGCACAGATTTTGTGGCTGTGTTTGCGCAGTTGCCTGATCAGCATAGAACCTTTAATGAATCGGTCCCTAAACCAGTGCAGAAAATGAAGTTTAAGTATAAGTGAAGTTCTCTAATCTGTGGCATTAGAGCTCATGGTTCCACTACAGGGTACAGTAAATTCATTATTCATGCTTGCATACTAAAGGTAGAAATATGCATGCATGCTCTTAAACATACAAATCCTTGTCTTTCAATGAAGGACTTGGGCACAGCAGGACAGGCAGTGTATCTCAGGCCTGTCTGTGTATATCTGACAAAGGCAGATCAGTGAGGCAGTAATTTTGGACCCCTGGGGAACCGCAGCTGGCACTTCATTCTGCCCGACACTGAACACACACACACAAACACACACACCAACACAGCAACACTGCCACTTCACCAGGGTAACGCGCACACAAACACCCCTCCATTCGTGCACATAATACGTTTCAATTAGGGCTGCAACTTACAATTATTTTGATAATCGATTAATCGATTATTGCAGCAATGAATCATTAGCTCTTAACCGATTATTCAACTTGTGCCCCAACTTAAAATGTTGTATTAAAGGTAGTGCTTTCTAACAATAAGGAGGACAAAATCATTTTTTAAAAATACCTCTAAATGACATTCAATTAATGAAATGGATGGGGGGGTGATAAGAAATGCACAGTGACACATTATGATTCAATAAGTCATGAGCCATCACGTTATAATCTAGCTGCACTCGAGGGACGAGCGTCCCTGCGACAGAGTGTGCATCAGTCGGGTGCAGTTTTAATCTCTCCCCCTTAGATCGGGACATTAGCGCAACTCATAGAAGAGGCACTGACCGCACCGAGAAATGCCAGTTTCAGAAATTGTAGTTATTTTCATGATCTGCTTCCATTTTATTTGAACTTTAATAAAGCTATAACACATTAAAAATAACTGCACTAAAGATTGAAGAGCTCCGCCGCCACTTATTCCACAACGAGAGTGCTACTGTATTTACTTATTTTGTATTTTTGAAAGGTAGATTTCAGACAAAATAATGATGATAGACACACAAACACACTTTCTAATTTTATCTAACTTAGGGCAGATGTGTGAATGGATTTTGGCTGCAGATGGCACATGAGTGAAGCAACATATAAAACAGTGTTAATGGGCACTAAGGAGTATTTGAGAAGATTTTATTCCTTTTGTAGATTAATTAAAACAAATAAATAGATATAAATTAAAAAAATGGCATGTTCTTGGAAAACGTGTCAATGTGAACATTCATACTGATGTAGGTCAATTTTCACCAGCTCGCTAACCGCAAACCATTGTGTTCATGTTGACTGATCTTAACTGACTGAACCGGAATTAGCTGTGGGTCTCAAAGTAGGTGGAGCTCCAGGGCACACCTACCGATGACGTGGACCAATGGCAGTAAGAAGGTGTTTAGCAAATGGTACAAAGTTTTCCTTAAAGGTGCTGTAAGCTATTTTTTCATGGAAAAGTATGCAAAAAAATTGTCCTACTCCCTTAAAGATATGAATGAAATAAGTGCCCTGTGACAGCTGTAAACTTGTAAACAGTAAACAGAAATGTGTCAGTGAACTGCGGACATTGATGTTTTTCACCTGTCAATCATTTTGTTCGTTCTCATAGTGTTGTATTTGAAGCGGATCACTGAGTCTATGATTCATAATGTTTGTCGGTTGAGGATGCTATTGTGCCAATGTTGAATTTGACAGCCACAGAAACAAACAATGTTACACTTTTGCTCAGTTTTGGTCTCAAAATTATCTTTGGAAAGAGTCACGTGAAACGCTAAATCGCTTACAGCACCTTTAAAGTTTGCCTTGATGAGCTGTTACGAACCATAGAAACAAACTAAAAAACGCCCTTCTTTTTGGACAGATTTTGTTCTAAATGATGTCACAATCTTTTATTTGGTAGGAAGTATGCAAGGGCTTTTAAGGATTTTTACGCACTAGATAAAGCGCAAGATCCGTTTTGATGACGTGAAAAGAGTCAGGTTAAAATCAAGTGGGAATACAGCGAATTGGATTTCCGAAACTAGACCCATTTGTCTGAAATTCTCATTGGTCGATACATACTTCCGTGATACATACGGTATGTGTTGTCAAATGAAATGAAACTGTGTCAAATGATCACACAGGCCAGATCAAAACTTGGGGGAAAGTCACATGTCTGAAGAACATGTGAAGAATTCCATAACCTTTGAGAGATGATGAAACTCACAATTAGACGTTTGAGACCTAGGAAGTTCTGCTCCACTGAACTGGCTGAGAGCACCTGTCTCTTCATGGCCGCCTGGTCACCCAGAAAGCGCTGAATCAGATCATTCACAGCATCACCCTGTAATAAGAGAGATTAATATTCCACACTGCAAACAGTAACCCTAAAAATTATTTGGACACTTAAGTAACATGTAGAAATGCCTGAAAGTTATTGCATTAGATAATAAACTATGAAACCAGTTTGCATTTATTTAAAAGAAACATGGCACAAGCATAATTTTCAAGAACAATATTTCACAATATAAATTTTGAAATGCTAAATAAATATGGTGTCTCTTTCTGGTTGTCAAATGTACGTTAAGCATGTGGTTACTCTCCTAGGACACCTGTGTGAACTTGAGGCTGACTTCATATGGTACATTCCCTAAAAATCCCCTTGACACCAGGTGGTTTACCCTTCTTTTATGTTCGGGTCATTTTTGATCCATTGAAGTGTTACAAATTGTGATCTTAATCTTAATCCTTAAGCCTTCTGATTCTCCACAACAGTGGATCATTACGAAGATAAAAAGTGCATAATACTTTGTGCATAATATTTTTGCAATGTCAGGGTGTTTTGGGTCATTATAAGAGTGTTGCTAGGTGGTTGCTAGGGCATCAATAAATGGCTGTAAGATGTTTTCTTACTGGCCCAAGTCAAAAGAGACCACCCCCCAAGTCTCCACAATGTGCTTGGCAATGTTCATGATTAGAACCGAAAGATGCTAATAAAGGTGCTATCCACTGGACTCTACCCTGTCTTTTTTTCCCCAAACAGTGGTGTGAAATTTTCTCACAAAATAGAAGTGTTAAACGTAACTGAAAATAGCTCAGAAAAGTGAATTTACTACTGGGAAAACCACTAGCATCAATTGTTTGCATATCAGTTATCTCCAATTTGCGAACAATTCATTCATTTGAACAGATTCTTTAAATGACTCGTTCAAACTCATTCATAATCTTTGGTAGATCACCCAACTATAGGGGATGACTTTGTTTAGGAGTAAAAAAAACTGGGAACAAAACAGGAATAATAATAATAATAATAATAATAATAATTAACATTATTGTGAATATTGGCAGCACCATTTGTAATTGATGTTCTTAATTTTCACTCACTTTTTTTTGCCTATTTGTTCTTATTTTTTTTTACATTTCACAAAATTAAATTTTTAATAAATTAAATTAAATAAATATTACATTTTATTTTGTTAAAGGTTACTTAATCCAATTTGATGGAATTTTGTTACGAAATTTAAATGCATAAATCAAGTGTTGTTCACAATAATGTTGGAACAATAAACATAAAATTTGAGACAATTTATATGTAACCAACCCAAATGTGAAAATACTGTGATAAACAGCCAATTAAAAACAAGGACTTCGGAGAGCACTATTGGGTGCGCACTATTGTTTTTTTTAACAGGTTTAATGAAACTAGCCATCTGAATGAACCAATTTGCCAAAATGAATTGGACTGCACTCTTGCACTATTGCAGATGCCACTTGTTTTTATATTTTGTAACCAAATTTTAAAATGTGACTTAACTGTCCAAATTAGCGATGCAGCGATATGAAAATTGTTGGTCGATACAGTTTTTTTAAAAAAAAATGTTTATAGAGAGCCACAGTGAAAGATAAATAGATGATAAAAAGATAATACAAATATTTAAAAATAACTAAATAACAAAGCATGATGATTGATATGAAAAAAATATTACTTTGTACTTTCAAAACATTTCTGCACTTCTGTTTTTGCAGTTCAAAACAACAGAACTCACATTTTACATGCATGCACTGTATATGTTAGAACATCACACATTCATTTTATGCATGTGTTGGACAATTCCATGGAAATGTCAACCATAACAAGGAAAAATAAAAAGTTACCAAAGGAACAAAACGCCCTTTTAAGTTCTATTGTGGTAAAATGGATAATGCCATACACACTGCTAGAGGGCGCCGTTTGCTTACACAATGGTGACTAAATCGCTGAAATAAATTCAGTCTATTTTTAAGCTTTCAAGGTTTAGTCATTGTGCAAGACCATATTGCGATTTCAATCTTAATAAGTCGTGCATTAAAACATGCACTCAGTATTTTTCCCCATTAAAAAAGTTTTACTCCTAAAGAAATGAATTGTAATTTTGAAACATACTGTATATATAAAATCATGAACACTCATATGAGATGAGGTCTCATATCAGTAACCTTATAAATGCTGTTTTATTTTACATGGGGCGGGGGGGGGGGGGGTTGGCAGCCCCCTCATGGGCCATTTTAGAATCACATGACCAGCTGAATCTACATAACTGTCTTGTTATTGGACACTTTCACTCATTGATTAAATTACTTATGGTTGATTGTGTATAGTGAAATTCTACAATATAACTTTACCTGAAAACAATTCACTTTGAATGATACTGCATCCACACGACTGGGTGTCGCTGTAAATCCAAGATGACATGAACAAAATGTTTCTGAGTGCAACTTTAATGGAAATATCTTACCTATGTCAAAGTTTGCTAGTTTCAAAGCATTTTAGATGGTTTTCCTCATCATGTAAAGTACATATAAGTAAGTACCACTTTCACAACTGTCACATTTAAAAAAAAAAATGTCTTTATTAATGTGAAGAGAACGGTTAAATCTTAGGAGTGCCAACCCTTCTACATTCAGTGGCATTCATAATTTCTGGATTGTGTTACAATTCACAGAGTTTTTGCAAAGTGTGATGATAATTAATTATAAATAAACCAGTGGTTTTTCATATTGGCATTTTCATGCGTAAAGCCCATTTGCCAATGTTTTTAATTTGGTCAAAAATTGCCAGATAAATATGGACGCCCGATACATCAGTGCATCTCCAGTCCAAAAACTTTCTGGGCTCACTGTCGAATGGGCATTACAAACATTTTAATACATACACAATGTATTAAAATGTACTGCAGCTTAACATTTCTGAAAATGTAATTTCCTCTGAGTGAAATTAGACTGACCTGCAGGTTGTCAAATTTGAGTCCGGGCATGGCCAGCTGCTCTCTCTCGATATACACTGGGTTAACCGGCTGTGTGTCCACTGATATCAGAGGCAGGTGCACTGCTGGTGCCAGACAATAGCTGAGATTCTGAAGGGACCGCTCCCTTGTGTGACTCTGCATTCGAGTTGCTGATTGATATGAAAGATGTAGAGGTTGTGAAAGAATCAAAAAAATCCGAGGCAGGGTTGACCGCGGCACTATCCGTGAAGAACTTACTAAGGCTGGGACTGGGCTGGCACACATGAGGGATGTGTTTTTTTGGGGTTTCTGTGTTGCTGATGGTAAAGCTTGGAGACTTGATCAAGGTGGGTTGGAAGCCATCAGGTATCAGGGCTTGTGTTTTAGGAGGCACACCCTGGCTGAAGATAGTACACACTGGGAAGGGCTCCTCTTTGTGGCCCATACCTGTATCCATCTTGAGAGGTGTAGCCTGAGTTTTGGCACTCCCAGGTCTGGGGGTGTCTGGGGTAGTATGGACAAAATGTTCCCTTTCATCTGTCTGAGGAGCCTCCATACTCTTCTCCTCTTCTTTTTCATCTTTAAATAAAGGTGTAGATGCCTCCTTGGGTTCAGCAGCATTAGCACAGGTGGCATTGTCAGTCTTTCCCTCTCCGTCTGCTCTTCCTGTCACTCCATCAGGATGTTTAGACTCAAAGTTCTCCCCAACTTCATTCTGCCCCAACAGTGTGTCAATGTGAATGACGTCCTCCTCCTCGTTGTTAGGTGAATCTGAAATCATAACACTCTCCATCATCTGGTCGTTCAGCTTATCTATTAAACTCTCAGAGTTAGCTCTGTCATCCTGAGGTGAAACGAATGCTTCAGCGTCCAGGTTGATGCTCTCCTCTTAGAAGGGTGCATTTGTAGGGTGAGACTGGCCTGAGAGATCAGACTGGGGCAGGGCTGATGATTCAAGCGTCTTAGACTCACCTGCTCCATCTATATCGAGAATAACAATCCTCTGAGCTGGAGCTTCACTGCTGTCCATGACTTCAGCCTGACTGTTCCTTGTGATTCACATTCAAACAAAACAGAGGTCAAGAAATTAAAGTGCAATCGCTCTTAAGCAACCCCTCTGACAGCTATTTCGATAACTGATTTTCTGTTAATTATCTGCTTAAGTAATCCATTAATCTGATAAAGAAGTCACATTTTAAAGCTCAAGAATCCATAAATTCAGTCAAGTGCATCCAAAAGTTTCTCTGGCAGTGTAAAATTGATAGATTATACATACTGTGCCAACGAAATAAATAATTAATTCATTTTAATGTTTTAATATAAGAGGACAGACCCTACTATGTAAGTTGGCTTTGTCAAGCCAACATACTTTTATTCTACAAACTTTTTCCAAAAATCCCTAAACAGAGACCATGGGTGCATCTCAGTCAGTTCCCTAGTTCAGTAGTCAAGGCACTGATCAACGAGTCGGCCATTTTTAGGGCTGTTTTATTCGTAAAATCATTCTAGTGCACTGAAATGTTCACTCCCTAAAAATCCCACAGTGTAAACCAGGGATCATCCATGCTCACCATGTTCCCTTACCCGAAACATTGTCATGTCTTCTGAAGTCTTCCTGAGTCCTGTAATACACGAGCAATCCATCTCCATAATTAATAACCATAATTATCTACAGTTCTCAAAACATGTCCAACTTTACAGCTGTGAAGGTGCTAATAGGCTACATAGCTTTTCAGGTTAGTCTGCTGTGGTTCTTCCATCGATGGATAAAGACTCAAAAAAATACCTAAAATGCTTCTATTTGCGATATTTGGCCAGATCATCCTGAAACCCATAAACAGATAGGTGAGGAAGAACAATATCCCCTCGCTATAATTCTGTGATCATACTGTAATGTCGTTACAGTTACATTACTAGGTTCACAATGTTCAGTGTTATGTTAGTTCATAATAATGTTGTGTTTATACCTCATTATGGGAGGGGTTGGAGTTATGTGGGAAGAAGGGAGAAGGGGGTGTGTGTGCGAGAGGCAGTGTGAGACAAGTGCTAGACGGCTGTGATATTGAGTTTAAAGGCGTGGGTTACGGCCATAACAGCAAAGTGCCATAGGCCTCAGGAATATTGTGGATATGTGCCCTCCAAACGACATTTAGGGTCCTACGAAATGGACTTCACATGTTATTCAACCATCTTAAATTAGATTCCAATATAAAAGGGAGTGTTTATGTTTATATGGGCACTTTAAATGGCATAGGAGATAAGTGTCCGTCCTTCCTGTCACTTCACAGGAAGAAGAGAGGGAAATATACCCACCAGTCATTGCGAACCATCAGAGAAATGGCATAGATTGGCAAAAATAAATGCTAAAATAAAATAAACGTGAGGTTTGAGACGCTGGCGTTTTAATTAACCCTCTGGGGTCTGAGGATATTTTGGGCCCTGGAGAAGTTTTGACATGCCTTGACATTTGTGCTTTTTTCAGTAATAATAATGGCTAAAGTCTGATAACACTGTATTCAGCACAAACTGGGCTACAATAATATGTGAGCAGCATGTATGTACAGGTTTGTATCTTTGAGAAAATAACGTTTATGCATGTTTTTTGAAAAAACTGAAATTTTAAGTCACTGAAATAAGGTCATATAACACATACTAAACATTTGTCCTCAAGCCTTTTGAGAGCTGGATCTTGTAGCCTAAAGTTTTTGCTACAAAATGATGTGAAAATCATCCTCATCACTCATTCATACAAAACAATATAGTAATTTAACTTTTGTAAGACAATTTTAGTGTTGAAAGGTAATATGCAAGGAGGCGTGAATGATCATGAATATGGAGGTCATTTACACCTGAGAGACAAAGACCCTCCCTGGGCCTATCAATGAGGGATAGAGAATGAATGCGAGGAGACTTAATGATCCAAATCAAGTTTTAAGTTAAAAGAAGAAATCTGACTATACATTTTCTTTACATAAAGACTTTACTTAATTTTAGACCTACACTACCATTTAAAAGAAGTCTCTTCTGCTCACCAAGACTGGATTTATTTGATCCAAAATACAGAAACAACACTGATATTCTGAACTCTTTTTACAATTTAAAAGAACCGTTTTCTATTTAAATATATTGTAAAAGGCAATTTGTGATCAAAGCAGAATTTTATATAATACATAGATAAAATATAATCTAAACATTCATGTTATTTTTATATCATATCATATTACATACCATATTTATATTATACAGCATACAATTTAAATACCTGCTTTAGGCTAAACAGCATTTAAATGTATCTAAAACTTGCTTATTAGGACATATTTCAAATGTCAATACTCTGAATCCTGTCTGGCAAGTCTGGAAACAGTCCCACTAGTTAAATATGTACATGTTTATATAAAATAGCATGTCAGCTAATGAAAACGAATTGATTACTCGTCCGAAATTGTTTCCTCGGCTGGATCAAGATCAAAATACAAATGTTCATCGGAGTCCCGCTCTTCTTCTGAGGAAAATGTTAACTCTTCCTTAATATCCAGGAGATTCCTCGAATGTGTATCGTCACAAACACGCAGAAGAGTTGTGTTGTGTTTACATCAAACCTCTGAACACCGTCGGGGGCGTGTACATTTGCATTGATCGTCTCAGCACATTACCGTATGAATGGCGCGCTCTGCTGGTGGGTGGGATCACATTACAGAAAATGAGATGGACCGGTAAAAACTGTACATCGATTTGTTTCAAACAGATTACATTGCAGGAGAATATTTGTTTTAATTGTTTTATTTAAAAGTAGACATTTTAAGCTTTCTTTAGACATATGTTTCATGTTTGTGTGAAAAGTACACACACACGCGCACACGCAAACGCACGCGCAGCATCATTTATTCAATTGGCCTGCAGTGCTCTATAATGCAGCAAACAGAAAATAGGAAAAAAGCATGTCTTATCTCCATAGGCTAAACTTGAGAAAAATGTCCCTATGGTGAAAAACATAAAAAAAGGCAGGGCTACGGAATGAACATAATATCATAGAATTCATGATTTTATGCGTGAATGGCAATGGGCTTCAATGGGGTCGTTTTTGTCCTGAAGGTCCTGAGTGTAACTATTTTGTGTACACAGTGTTTTATAGGAACCGATTGAAATATCAAAATTCCCCCCAAAACACGCACCTTTGGCAAAATGTATGCCTTTGGCATTAACACTTAATTAAAAAACAAAAATGAAAAAGACAAAAATTCGCACAAGGGTTAAAAGAGAAATGAGTCAAATATACAGTTTATCAATAATAAAGGCAGACTACCACATGCTTGGAGTGCTCCTTGACAAGATAATTATGTATATATTATGGTAATTTAGATTAAAAAAAATATCGGTTTCTGTCATATTGTTCATAAAGCTCAATTACTGAGAGGATATAATGGTATTAAACAAGAATTAAAACATAATTTTACCTTCAGTGAAATCAACGCAGGGATGACAGCAGTGTAAACACACGCATGCGTACAGACGTCAGCAAGACAGCCGTACGGTGTACGAGAGCTGTCAAACATCTGTTTAACGGAAGGGATTGATATTCTCGAACAAAAGTTACGCCAGATCCGTGCGCTGTTTGCCTCAATCTGATTACACTCTAACAGAACTGTTGTACATGTCATTTGGAGAATGAATTACTCTGTATGTATTGATATATGAATTAATTAATTAATTAATAAATTAATGAATGAACGAATTAATGAATGAATGAATCGCCAGTTCCCCTTCTGTCGCTCTATCCACGTTGTGTCAGAGAAGCGACACTAGGGGTCTCTCTTGAGCGCCGATATTCACCTCTGAACTATGAAAAAAGGCCAATGAGAGTTGGCACCCAGTATTTGCATGTCCCGCCCCGGACATACGGGTATTTAAGCGGCGCAAATACGGGAGTTCATTCGGAAAATTTCTCTGGAGCCGATGGTCCTGCATGCAGTCTGCTGCGCGTTACACACCCAGTTCCTGTTTAATCCTCTGACGCTCTGCATGCTGTTGGATCTGACAGCGCATAACAGCGGCTTTCTCATTCGTGCACGGCTGTGCATTCTTGCCCCTGGGCGCTTCGACAGCGCAGACAACTTGAAAGAGTTATTCTAAAAGAGTGAATTTAGCTCTAAAAGAGCAAAATACAGCGGCGTTGAACGTCCTTCTCAGGACGCGTCTTTTTAAAGACGATTTTCCGCCTCTGTGTAGTTTCTGGATGCGTTGATTCACCCCACCTCTAACGGCCATAAAAACTGCCTTGCATTCCTGGGTTGCGATCACACGCAGGCAGCGTTTTTATGAATGGTCTATGTTTTCAGTACGAGAACATAGCCATGACAGCATTGCGGTCGTAGGCTTTTTCTTGTAGTGAGAAAAAAGCCGCTTCAGCCCCGCGCCTTGCCTCCTTCCTACAGGATTGAGGCAGGTGCCGCGGGCGATGAAAACGATCTGGGGACAGTGACGGGCTCCGTTTCGCCGGGTGAAACCCCCCGCCTCCCCGGCACGCTTGCTTGTTTCCGTCCGAGCTCGGGATGAGCATTCTCTCCAATGGGTTATGTTTTCAGTGTGAGAACATAACCGCGGCAGCGTTGCGATCTTTGCTTTCTCTTGTAGTGAGTGAGAGCCATTTCAGCCGCCCCCCACGCCTCGCCTCCTTCCTACGGGATTGAGGCAGGCGCCGCGGGCAATGGAGAACGATCTGGGGAGAATAACGGGACGCTTTCGCCGGGTAAATCCCCTCGGAAACCTCCCGCCTCCCCGGCACGCTTGCCTGCTTTCCCCGAGCTCGGGATTAGTGCGGTCCGCTTAACAGCCTACCGTCCGGTCCCTCGAGCTCCCGGCATTGGATGATGACATCACCGCTGCATCGGAGAGTGTAACAGCGGCGTCGGATGCGGATAACTCGCCTGGGCCGCCACCTTCGGGTCTCTGCCCAGTCTGAGCCTGACGCAAGAAGGTCCGCTATGCTTCCCCGGGCTTAATTGGTTCCGCGGGCATGTCTGCCGCTCACAGCCGCCCCGGATTCCTTCCGGACGTGCATGACGAGCTGAGCAAGCCCAGCTTCCTCGCTCCTCCGCTCTCGCTACCCTCGGTGGTAGAACGGTCCCAGACCGCTCCCCCCTGCACGCCATGGCCCCCTCCTGCAAGTCCACCGGGCCAGGGCACTTCAAAATCTGCACTTGGGTGGTCCTGTTCTTTACGTGCTGCAGGAACTGCACTCAAACAGGTGATGGCCACTCCGTGGTCCAGAAACGCAACGATGGACAGGCAGTACGGGAGGCAGACAAAGCACGCTTTCTCAAACGCCCCCGTCTCCCAGCTCCGTTCATTCGGCGACACCACTTGACGACTTCGCCCAGCAGTCCTCAGTAGTGAAGAAACAGACAAAGGCTATTTTCAAGCAAAAAAAGCATCCTGCCCTGCCGCAAACCTGCCGCCAGGGGCCATTCCCTGTCTGCTCGCCGAGGGTGTCCTCCTGCGGCTTTCAAGAAAGAAAGAAAGTGGTGCTCCGCCTCAACTAACAAGTGAGTGGGCCCAGCTCTCAGCCCCAGCGTTGAGCCCCCCGCAGAAGTTGGACGCCCATCGTCTCACGGACCCCCTTGAGGACCCAGAAGGCTCCCAGGCGCTCCTGAGATGACAGACCCAGAGACCGAGACGTTAGCTCCGGAGCTGTTAAGACCACTCCGTTCCCCGGTGGAGGGCCGGGAGGAGAATTTTTTGTTAAATTCTTTACACTCTATAAAGCTATATCCTTGTTGTCTTTGGGTTACCTGGCCCGCAAATGCCGTTCTCACAGCACTCTGCTTTCAGGCCTCAACAGTCCCGGCTCCCTCTGGAACCTCCACGTCTGGCCCTTGGACGGGATGCGGAAGATCTATCCGGCCTACCATCGACCGTCATAGATACAATCAATCAAGCCATAGCCCCCTCTACCAAGCATCTTTATGCTCTAAAGTGGCGTCTGTTCGCGGACTGGTGTTCTTTCCGAGCCGAAGACCCGCAGAAGTGCGCAGTTAGGTCAGTGCTCGTGTTTCTTCAGAAAGAGGCTGGAGAGGAGGCTGTTCCCCTCCACCCTCAAGGTGTATGTCGCCGCTATCGCGTCCCACCACGACACGGTAGATGGCAAGTCTCTTGGTAAGCATGACTTAATCGTCAGGTTCCTAAAAGGTGCCCGGAGGATAACTCCCTCCCGGCCTAACCTGTTCCCCTCCTGTGATCTCTCGGTCGTCCTTACGGGACACCAGAGACCCCCCTTCGAGCCGCTTGACTCAGTTGGACTCAGGGCCCTCTCTCTCAAGACCGCCCTGCTGATCGCGCTCGCTTCCATCAAGAGGGTCGGGGACCTGCATGCGTTCTCTGTTAGCGCCGCTTGCCTGAAGTTCGGTCCGGCAGACACTTTCGTGATCCTAAGACCGCGACCGGGCTACATGCCCAAGGTTCCTACCACACCCTTCAGGGATCAGGTGGTGAACCTGCAAGTGCTGCCCCGGGAGGAGGCAGACCCAGCCCTTTCACTGCTGTGTCCAGTACATGCTTTACGTATTTATCTGGACTGCACACAGAGCACCAGACGCTCTGAGCAGCTCTTCGTCTGCTTTGGGGGACAGCAGAAAGGGAACGCTGTCTCCAAGCAGAGACTCGCCCACTGGGTTGTCGACGCCATTTCCCTGGCTTATCACACCCAGGCCATGCCCCCCCCTTGCGGGTCCGAGCTCACTCCACCAGGAGTGTTGCGTCCTCGTGGGCACTGGCTAGGGGCACTGCCCTAGCAGACATTTGTAGAGCAGCGGGCTGGGCAACACCTAACACTTTTGCGAGATTCTACCATCTCCAAGTTGAGTCAGTATCGTCCTGTGTTTTCTCAGGTACCGAGCCCGTAGAACTCGGTAGCACGCCCACGATCTGACCGGGTGAATCGCTTGCACCTAGCGCCCTTCCCCCTAACCAGGGGAAACAGTGCACCTTCATTCCCAGGAGATCCCAGGTTTGGGAGACCGGTTGATTCCTCCCTAGCCCTCGTGGGTCGCAGTTCAGCAGAGGAACTCGCCGACCCAAGCCACTGCGGGTACCGCAAGCTATCCTGTACTGGTATAGGTGCTCCACAGGTAAGGCCTCCTTCGGACTCCCCCTGTGTGTAACACCACTGTTCTGTCCCCTCTGGCGAGCGGACTCTCGTGTTTCCCTTAGGCAGTCACGGCTGCCTCAGTTGCCGTGCTGTATGTTCCCCCCTCTATGAGGCTGTATCCACCACCGCACCAACTTTTCCACATAGGCCCTAAGCCAGGCCTCTGATGGTTTTGCCACTTAAACTTGCCTCCCCTCTTGGGTAGGCGTGGCCTCCGCAGGGTCTTCTCCGCCCTGAATAAGGGCTAAGACCCCCTTCCCTCAATGCGTGTAAGGGCCCCGGCCTTAGTTGCTCTATGCGAGAAACATAGAGAGAAAAGAGGCCCGGCCAGGCTTGGCCCATTCCCAGGTTGGCAGCCAGCACCTTGTTCCCCCCTCCAGGGTAACGATAAGGAATCCTGATGGCTTAAATGGGGCATTGGGGAAGGGTACGTGCAGCCTGATACAGTTGGTCGTCCTGCACGTAAGATTACCTGCTCGCTCCTGTATCAGCAGTTCACGTACACGGCTCAGTGCATGGCACTTTTATAAGTGGACCCCTAGTGTTGCTTCTCTGACACAACGTGGAGAGAGCGACAGAAGGGGAACGTCTAGGTTACGTATGTAACCTACGTTCCCCGATGGAGGGAACGAGACGTTGTGTCTCCCCTGCCACATCGCTGAGCCGAGCCACTGTTGTGGCCGGACCATTTCCGGCTCCTCAGAAAAATCCTGCATGAACTCCCGTATTTGCGCCGCTTAAATACCCGTATGTCCGGGGGCGGGACATGCAAATACTGGGTGCCAACTCTCATTGGCCTTTTTTCATAGTTCTGAGGTGAATATCGGCGCTCAGGAGAGACCCCCTTGTGTCGCTTCTCTGACACAACGCCTCGTTCCCTCCATCGGGGAACGGAGGTTACATACGTAACCTAGATGTTATTTATGGCCTCGGGTTTCAGGTACTGTAACGCTATTTAACTTTTCATTCATGCTCACACTCTACGTTATGATACGTTTCTAGAGGGGCTTTTAAACTGGCACCTGTGTTTCACTCTTAGTAATGTTAACAGCTATGACGTCAGGTGTGTATTCCAGAAAGAAGGGTTAATTTACCGTCACATATACACTGAACTCTCGGTTTGATTAACCTATTCCTTGTTTACTCTGGGTTTGTTGGTTCAGAACACCTGCGCAGGGTTAGTTCACGGTGAACTCAGAAAGGCATTCTCAGCAGATCACCGAATCCACGAGTCACCATGGAAACAGACGCTAAGAAGAATGGCGTGCCATATTTCAGTGAAGCAGAACATAAAGTTTTAATGACTGCAAACGAGCATTATTACTTTGTTTTAGGACTGAGATTTTGCTTGACAGAAATTATACTGAATCATTGTGTCATGCATGATTTTTAAATTAATAAAACTGTAAAGTTCTACCATATATATAAAAGCTTAATTCAACATTAATATTAGACCTCTCTCAACTACATTAATGTTTAATAGGTCGACCTTTACGTTATTTGTTTGCATTGACCTTCATTATAAGTATTAAAATTCATATTCTATTAATATTATGATAATATGCTATAGGTTTACTATATATTATAAAGATAAATTTTAATGGTATTTACCATGATCTGTGCATGCTAATTTAATTGGCTATATACAACCCCAGCGGATCGGACGAGAGACGTTCCATGAGCACTGATGGTCTGACACCATCAGCACTCTGATGCTTCACTGTGTGTGTGTGTGTGTGTGTGTGTGTGTGTGTATCACCCCGCTTGTGTTCATGCTGCTATAAACTAAAGTGTAAGAGCAGTGCAGATGTGTTAAGAGCTACTGTTTGTCTTTTTTTTTTTTTACATTACATATATTAGCCAGCAGGTGGTGGCAAAAGATAATTTTTGTGTGTAATATGAGGTGACGTGAAGTGAATCCGTGTCAACCGCTTACATACAACAGCTCTTTGTAATCGCAGGAATTACTACTACTAAAGCTAAGAAATAGCTTTAAATGAACAACTTCAGCATTAGGGCTCATCACAGTTGAAAGACACAACAGACTGATTAATTACACAATGGGTGCTGTTTAAAATGGCAGAGGACATTGCGGTTTCTATAGTGATCCACTCTTGCGTACCGATAATAAAGAGAGTACAATGAACAAGTCTGGAAATGTGTGCATTTATATGTACAGGAGCCTACATGAATTATAGTGTTAAGAAATAAGATCTCTAACCTCTATATCTGTGGTCTGTAAAATTATCACATATTATCTAGTTAGTGAAGAAGAATAACAAGTGATTAATTGCTTAAGCTTTTAATTGTCAGACATTACCTACATATTGATACTATGGAATACCAGTTTATAAATAACACTAATATCCATTGACTGAAGGAACTGTAAATAGAATGTGGGTGCTATAATCATTTTATTCTATGAAATGTATAGAAACAAAAATGATTTATTTATTAGAACGCCAAAATATAAATACATAAAGCCCTGTCTTCACAGTGAAGAGTGTGGGGGACTTTCCATTGTGTTCTGCGTTAAAATATATTACAGTATTAAAACCTTTAATAGCTCAGTTTGTTCACTTTTGAATGCAAATATGCGGTGTGAGACTGGAAATTCCAGAGTAAAGAAGATTTGTGGCTTTTTTTTCAGCTACTGAAAAACAATATTCCTTTTAGAAGTAATTCAGTTCTTATTATTAGGCTAAGAACTATTTAAAGTTAACTTTTTAACAGTTAACTTATGCAATATTGAAGATATTTTATTTATTTATTTATTTTTGTTTGGGGATGGGAGTCGGCAGGGCCGTTTCTGAGCATGGCTGGGGTATTTGTGTACCTAAATCCCCAGCTGCCTTTCACGCCCATAAATATTTAAATATGGCACCTGAAAAAATGCAGACATGACAAATTTGATTGATTGAATAATCTCCAGTTGTCATGTTTATTCTGTTGGTTCCTGTTTTTCATGTCTCTTATTTTGACAAGTTCATGGCATGTTTAAGCCATGCTATGTCTAGTTTAGGTCAGGCCACGTTTATGTTTAGCCATGTTTTAGTCATGTTTATGTCTAGTTTAAAGACATAAACATATGTCTTTTAGTTTCTCATTTAAAGTTAGGGTTTTGGATTTCACGTTTATTTAATAAAACTGCACTTGGGTTCTACACATCGTCTTCGTCATTGCCATTGCCAGCTACAACGTTACACAAGTGCTGCAACTACCATCAGCTAGCTAGCTAGCACACTAACTAACTGAAACGAAGAAAGCATCGAGTCTGTGAGCTAATCTTGGCTAGCTACGCCATGTCTGTTGTGACAATAGTATTGTCTTCTCCTTAGTTACGTGTATATAGCTTGCAAAAATGTCTGAAAACATGTACCTTTGAAAAAAGGACATGATTGAAGAACGTTTGCTAATTGTTGCAATTTAATTCATGACAATGGACAAGCACCATCTAGCCTTTACATTTACATTTATATTTACGCATTTGGCAGACGCTTTTATCCAAAGGGACTTACAGAGCCTTTATTACAGGGACAATCCCCCTGGAGCAACCTGGAGTTAAGTGCCTTGCTCAAGGACACAATGGTCGTGGCTGTGGGGATCGAACCAGTGACCTTCTGATTACCAGTTTACCAGTTATGTGGTTAGACCACTACACCACCACACTCCATACATCTAGCCAGGTAGTTGTCTTACATTAATTTATTACCAGTGGTCTGGCTGCATTTCTCACATTCTCCCTTCCCCCTTGTGCCACAAGGGGGCCACCTATAACTTTCTAATTGACCCATAACAGCTGCCTGAGTCTTACTTGAAGCTTTTAGTATATAAACTAATAATAACAAAACAATAAAAAAAATGACCTTGCTTTGTGGGGCCCCCTGGTGGTTCAGGGGCCCTTAAACTACTTATAGCTAGAAACGACCCAGGGGGGTTGGAAAATTATTAAAATTATCATTCATTTCATCAATTTTCTATTCATTAAAATTATTTTAAGTGTTAATTGATGTTAATTGAATTGTTAAAATCTAAACTTGTATTTGTTTTTTACCTGGAGGTTTCCATTTAAATAGAATAGCTGTTATATTTTGCATTAACAATAATTTAGCAGCAGCATTTTAAGTCTTTAGAAGAATTGTCTTTTAGTGTTGTGGGTTTTACAAAATAGACATTGGCATTTTCGGAAATAGTCATATGTAATTTACAGCACATGTTTGTCTGTTTTTATCAGTTGTTCTGTAGTTTAGCTGGGCTGGATCTGTTCAGCTCAGATCAAATGTTCCTCAATAATCCCGCCCTCTGGATTTCCATGCTAATAGTACAGAACACCACTCCTCTACAGCCCTCAAGCTCCTGAGAGCCACACATATTGAGCTCTGTCATTACGATGGCCTGTGTTTTTCATTATAGTGCTACTTATATGATAGACATAGTTCAGTCACCCCTGACTGATGCTCACTGCCATCCTCTGATCTTAAAAGCTCGACAAGAGAGAGAAAACTTAAGTGGAGGCCAATCCATTCTCTACCCGAGCCCCTGACCCCACCTTCACATAATGACTACGGCAAGAGAAGAGGTCCATGTGATGAGTCACTCTGCATGTATGAGAGGCTGATAAATCACTAGTGAGTCTCTCACTCCCATGCTCATTACAGAACCTTCCAGTGCCTCCAATTATCCTGTCCAGCCATTGGAATTTATTTGTATTGCTTCTCTCCATAAAATTATAACATTGACTATTAATTCTCCTTGAATGCAGTGCAACCCAAGGTTAATGGCTATCTCTTCAACTTTCAGCCCGAATGACAGAGTTGCCCTTGTATATACATGCGCTCTTGCTCTCTCTTTCTAAAGAGCATGCACATACACACAGCATACAGATTCACAAGTGGCCAGCAAGACATGCTTCTTAGGCTATTATAGGTACAACTATTTAATATGCCATTTATTCCCTAAAATCATGAATATATATAGGGGAAAATATGGAATGCCAGCTGTGTCATACACACATTTTTATTTTTATTTTTTTTACTTTTACAAAATAAAAACTTAAATATAGACTAACTTCAAATCAGATGACCGCAACACGTTCCAAAAAAGTTGGAACAGTTGAGTGTTTGGCACTGGGTAACATTACCATTTATTCTAAGAACTCTGATTAAGCATTTGGGTACTGAAGACATGAGTTTGTTAAGTTTAGCAAGCAGATTTTCCTTCAATTCATCCATTATGATGTTCTTCAGCTGCACAATTGTTCAGGGCCTTCATTGCTGTATTTTCGCATCATAATGTGCCACTTATTCTCTAATGGAGACAGTTAATGACTGCTGGCAGGCCAATCTAGCACTCGCACTCTCTGCTTATGCAGCCATAGCATCCGAGCAGTATGTTGTTTGGCATTGTCCTGCTGACCAAGGCTGGAGCGTTCCTGGAAAAGACGCCATCTGGATAGCAGAATATATTGCTCCACAATTTTTACATGTCTTTCTGCATTAATGGTTACCTCACAGATGTGCAAGTTACCCATGTCATGGGCACTGACACACCCCCATAACACAACAGACACTGGCTTCTAAACCTGACGCTGAGAACAGCTTGGATGGTCCTTTTCCTCTTTGGCCTGGAGAACACAACGGCTGTTTTTTTCCAAAAACTATTTGAAATGTGGACCACAAAACACAATTCCACTGTTCTACTTTCCATCTCAGATGAGACTGAGCCCAGAGAAGTCGTCACGCTTTTGAACAGTGTTGATGTACAGCTTCTGCTTTGCATAATAAAGCCTTAACTTGCATCTGTGGATGCAGCCATGAATGCTGTTGACTGACAAAATTTTACTGAAGTAATCCTGAGCCTCTACAATTGCGCAGCTGAAGACCTGCATAATAGATGAATGAGGGAAAATTCAGCTTGCTAAAATGAACTCGTGTTTTCAGTGCCCAAATGCTTAAGTGTTATTAGAAGGAATGGTGATGTTATACAGTGGTAAACACTCGACTGATCCAACTTTTTAGGAGCATGTTGCAATAATCTGATTTGAAATGAGTGTATGTTTTCCCAAAAAACAATTCAATTCACAAAGTAAAACATCAAATAATGTGTTGATGTAGTGCTTTCAGTATAACAGATGGTAAATCCAATTTACAAATCACACCTTTACTGCCCCAAATGTTTTGGAATTGAGGTTTTACCCATAAAAAAAACAGATTTTTTAAATATTTTTTGTATCTTTATATGATCTAAATAAGTTTTTGTTCAAATCTTAATACCTCAAATTTGTCTTTTATCTTGCATTAAGATTGCTTAGATATTTAAACTCAAAACTGCAACAAAGAAACAATAGTTTTTACAGACGTTTTTGCAGTTACTTGTAATTTGAAGGTAATTGTTATTGAATGTATAAAGTCAGTTCTCCTCAGATTCACACGGGTTACTCTGCTAGGACACCACAGGTGGAGTTCATCACATTGACTATGGACATGTTCTAATGTTTGACAACCACACAGTACCACAATACTTGTGTCTTAATCATGAACACAATGTTTAATCACTTGAAATCAAACAATCTCATTTTTGAGAAATGTTCTGTTTAAAGTGTGCTTGTGCTATCTTTAAAATCGATGGCACTTGGTTGGATAATTTTTTATCTTAAGCAAAGACATTCATTCATTTCTAAGTGTCGCTTATGTGCAATAATAAGCTTTTTTCAAATGTACGATGCTCTGTAACTAACAGAAGTTCAAAAAACTTCAGTTGAAAGTTTAAAATAAAAGCTATGGAAATCAGTGTCAGGGGTTTTTGAAGTTAAAAAGCATTTGAGATTTCATTTACTGTCAAATTATGTAAATATGTGGGAGTCACAGGTCTTTGAAGTGCCATCAGGAGTCTCTCCTCAGTGCTGTGCTTTTTCTCCTCCACAGATTCACGTCATCGACTTTAATGATGAGAATTATATGATTAATAAGAGTATACGGCTGCATGATGCTGGTGAAATATGGCACATCAGCCCCAGCTCTACAGACAAGGGAGTGCTGACCATGTGCTACAACAAGAGTCTCTCTTTATTTTCCTCTCTTTATGTGTATTCATATAGGATGTGTTTCAAAACCTAGTGAGCTGTTTGTATAGACCACATTTATGGGCATCAGAGGCGTGTTTTGAAATGGCTAAAATTATCACTCAATCACAGAGATATAAAGTATGCAAATAATAAAAGAAAAATTATGGTTGTCACATTTCACCCCCAAAAATAATAAATAAATATAAATATATATATATATATATATATATATATATATATATACACACACACACAATACATCCCAATGTTTTTTTTTTTTAAATCCTCTTATTTCAATGGTGATTTTAATTAAATTGCTGTTACAATAAAACGGAGTAAAGAAAGCTTCAGTAGAATGATTATTTTTAATTTACATCAATATAAAAATAGTATAACAGATACTACTATGGTGAAAAAATACTTGCAATTTATATATATATATATATATATATATATATATATATATATATATATATATATATATACACACACACTGGTGGCCAAAAGTTTGGAACAATGTACACATGTTGCTGTTTTGGAAGGAAATTGGTACTTTAATTCACCAAAGTGGCATTCAACTGATCACAAAATATTGTCAGTATATATTTTACATTTCTGATGTAAAGAATTACTGATGTAAAGAAGAAAAAAAGCAATTGGCCTCTGGGACTGCCTTTACAGCATCAACGAGTACCAAGATGAGGCAATGTGCATTACAATGTACATAAAATACATGTTTTGCATCAGTCTTTATTCTGGCTGCCCCTCCAGAGTGTTTCCCACTCATTACAGATGCTCCATCGTAACCCTTTCCAACATGATTGGATTTGTACTCAAGTCCATATCTTTCGAAGCAATGGATTATTTTATCCTCAAGTCCTTCTGCATCTAATCTTGTTGCATGCTGAAAGTCAAGAAAATGTTCATGCACTTCTCCATTGCAGTAGTAGCAAAGTACCAGTGAGAGCTGTTCCTTATTTTTCAGGTCTTAAGTCTCATCGGCAATCACAGAGAAAACTTCACTTTGCTTCACTTCCTCAATTATTTCTTCACGGACCATATTTGCCAAACATTCCAGGATTTCATTCTGTATTACAGAGCTTGTATACTTTGCATTGTGGCTTCACGTCATTTTTTTCTGTATCACTGGGTCATGCTTTGCAATTAACTCCAATATTTCTAAAAATGTCCTCCTGTTATCTGCCTCTTCTGTCTCACAGTGACCTCGTTGGGCAATATTTTGTGTTGCAGTTAAAAGAAGTACTTCAGCCACTGTTTTAATGTACTTTTGATTCTCTTGGATTTTCTTCCTGTATGCCTCATTAATGGCATCACTTATGGAGTAGTCAGTGAGTACTGCCTTCTTGTGCTCACCCCATGCAAACATAGCATTAACATAACCCTCTGACTTATCATGTGCTTTGAACCCAGCATCTCTGCACATTGCCTTTTTTCCAATGATTGAAGCCTTGCTGTGACGTGAACACAGATGCTGGGGTATTTGGCAGAGAGAAATGCCTACATGCATAACAGTAGGCAGAGTCTTGGCTTTGAGAATATTCAATCCATGGACACTGTTTATACCAGTCACTCAGGAAGCACCTTTTCCTGTTACCTTGCAGTGTCTGAGGAAATACTTTCAGATGAGGCTGTGTTGGACCTGCTGCTCTGGACTGTGAAACAACTGCAAATAATAATCAAAATCAGTCCATCACTGTGAGGCTAACTGGTGCAATGTATCAATGCAATGAGTTTGCTCTGTATTAGCAAATGAATATCATACACTGAGCAAAGGTGGCTCATCCTCATTACCCATACAAGTAACTATTTATGGAACTCAGAAAAGGAAGCAACTGAATTTGACATACTATTGTGAGGTGAGGCAGGTGCTGCTCCAGACACTCCTGGATCACACTCATCTCCCACAACTTTCTGTTGTGAATGTGGCCAGTCAACTGAAGTTGAAGCTGCAGTGTCTGAATACAAAGAGACATGAGGTTGGAGGCTTTTCTCGATGTCTTATGCTTTGTACACTCTCTCTCTCTGCATTGCCAGTGGAGCTAGGATGATATTTGTGTGTGTGTGTGATGATTTATATTAAAACCATTTTTAACTAATCTTCTGCTGCAGCGATATTTGATCATATGATTGTACCTGAGTGACAACATGAATGTAAGAGTACATGGCAAATTCATATATGTTCATCCAGAAGTCACAGGGAATATCTAAACATGACATACCATGCTGTGTAGGGGGTGCTGACTGATCACTGCCGTATCCAGGCAGTGAGTGGGCTTTTCCACTGCTGCAGGAAGTAGCTGCGGCTGGTTCTGAAGATTTGAATATCTTTGGTTCACTTCATAGCATTTATCCTGGGGGAAATGCTATTCAGTCAATCATTCAATCAATTATTCATTCATTTATTAGCTATAACTGCACTGTCCAGCAGAAATATTGTTAAATTGGGTACAAAATCAGTGTGTGAAATTGGCTACGAGGGCTTATAGGTGTGTATCTGGAAACCCGAATTACTGATAGCTTGAATTACTTTGAATATTACCAAATAAAATAGTTAGTCAAATCATTTGTGGCATTTAAGTGCAATTTGCCCTGCCTCTGCATATATAAAATGTCAAATAAGGTATAAAATCTTTGAAGATTTTATTGGTCTGATTGACCAATAATACACATAAAGAGCTAATAAATAACTCAAGTAAAGACTTAAAGTACAGTCACAGCACCCCCCCACACACACATACAGATTAGCCATATATATAATTTTAGCTATTGAACGTATATATCTGTAAAACAATTTACATGCCTCTGTCATTAAATCAGAAAACATGGCATTTCATATTTCATGACAATATCAAGATAACATGCTGAATGTGCTGTAGGGTCTAGCTTTCTCTTTAACCTAGCTACTGTTAACATGCTACATGAATGTTTTCACATTCAGATGGAAATTTGGGATCAATTAAACGTTAGATTAGATAAACGTACCTCTCAATTAACAGCTTTCTTTTTGACCACAAATCGACGTTGTCAACTCCTTGAAAGTCAGAGGTAGATGCTAGCTTGTGTCAGCTTTGTGTATCTGACCGACTGTTATACTCCAGACCTGGCACCTGCTGCCCATGACCTGCGGCACCTGCCTGGCCGCCCGCAGCCTGCCCCTCCCCACTGATCAAAGATCAGCTCACACAGCTTCAGTCCCACCACTACTATAATGGTAAGAAATATAAAACTGACCCTGGGTCAGTGTGGCTGATGTCATCTTTGATTGACAGGTGTTTCTCTTGGTTCTTCGTTCTTGTGTTGATGAACATGATTTTGACAGGGTGGAGAGCGGGGCCCGGTCTTGATTATACACACCCGGTCCCTTATCAGGTTAATTAAACCTCCGAGAGGGATAAAGGTCGACTGCGGATGGTGGTGCGACAGAGAGATCGTTTATGGGCAGCTGACCATCATGCATGCTTGCGTGCGTGTGCGTATGTGTGTCTTTTGTTTAAGTTTATCATTAAAACTATTATTTATATCGTCAATCCGGTTCTCGCCTCCTCCTTGCCCATCTAAATCCCTTTACAATGGTGCCAAAGACCCGGGAAGGAGGAGGGATATGGTGTAGTAGAGTTCTCGCCACTACCATCCACCCCAACAGAGCAGCCACGGCTGTCTGCCGGGGGACGGTGGAGCCCGGCTGCCTAGAAGCGGAGGAACGGCCGTTGACCGCGATGGGAGAAGGGGCTCCTAACTGACCGCCTGGAGGCCCCTACCAGCCTCTGAAATGCGGTGGGGTCTGAGACCACCGACCTCAAGTGGGGAGGTGCTCGCTTCCGACAGCCTGGAGCGGGATAACCCCTGCCTGGGGCGGGGGAGACCTCTTCTGTTCCCTGAGAACGCGGCGGGGTGTTCCGTCCACCTGGGGTTGGAGGACTGCCTCCGATCTGCCCGGGGAGGAGTGGCTGTTGTTCGTTAGAGGGTGGAGGAGTGGCGAGGACCAAGCTACTGCGTATCGGAGAACTGGCGAGGAACCGGCCTGAGAGAACGAGGGAGGAATGTGACAGGGCGGAGGGTGGGGTCGGGTCGTGATTATACACACCCGATCCCTTATCAGACTAATTAAGCCTCCGAGAGGGATAAAGGCCGACTGCAGATGGTGGTGCGACAGGGAGAGATCGTTTACGGGCAGCTGTCCATCATGTGTGTGTGTTTGTGTATTATTTTAAGTTAACTATTATTTATATCGTTAAGCCGGTTCTCGCTTCCTCCTTGCCCATCTAAATCCCTTTAAAATGATGAACTACCAATCAGTTCTGGGGTGTCCACAGGGTGGCTAATGAGATTTCAGTGGTGGCCCAGGCCACCACAGGCCACCCCCTAAAATCACCACTGAAAACAGCACCAATTCTCCTAGGTACTGTACACCTGGACACAGTTTTTTTGGTTGTTGGCAGATAGGATGTTCAAGCTCCTTGGAGAATTCATCACAGTTCTTCTATCTATTTAGGCTGTCTCAATTGCTTCTTTCTCTTTATGTAATCTCAGACAGACACGATTTTCAGTGATGGCTTTGTGGGGGCCATGACATCTGTGGCAGTGCTCCCTGTTCTTCTATTGTAATCTTTTCTGTTTGCAAAAGTAATGTTTGGGAGTCTAACATTTATATTTCCTATTGACACACTAAAGCTGAAGATATAAATAACCATCCTAAGACAAATGCTTTTTTGAAACTTTTGCATAGTACTGTATATATATATATATATTAGGGCTGTCAATAAATAAAACATTTTAATCAAATTAATTACATGGTGTCCCGATTAATTAATCACATATACTGTACATATATTTGCTGAGAAAGCCCCTCATATAACAATAATTCAATATATAAATATTATACATATTTATATCAATATATAATTATGCATAGTTATCTTTAAATATTTAAAAATTATATATATATTTATATATATATATATATATATATATATATATATATATATATATATATATATATATATATATATATAATAAAAAATATTCAGATAATTAAAATTCTTGTGGTTAGAAGAGTTAATCATTGATAAGACAATACAAAAATCGGCATTAGAATACAATGTATTGTTTACTACCATATTATTGATCATAAATCAATCATTGGCACACAGTTCACAGCAATCCATTTCACAAGTGAATTAGTGCATTGCATCATAAACATAAAATGTTTAGGTCACTGTTTCAAGTTAAATATAGTTTAATACTTAGAACACATCTTGAGAACTCTTAGTTTGGATTTGCGCTCTTTCGAGTGTTTTGAACGCAAGAATGTAACGCATGTTTGTGTTGTTCTGCCTACTGAAGTGTTTTCTTCACTGTATAAACTGTGCATTGCTCATAGAGCTGAAATTTCACTTACTGCCCTCTGGAGTAAACAGGTGGTACTACAAGCTTGCATTTCTCAGGAATCTTCCTTATTATGGTCCGGGGGCATTGCGATTAATTGCGTAATTTTTTTTAACACATTATTTTTGGTCAAATGAATTGCACTGAATTAATGCGTTAAATCAACAGCCCTAATATATGTATATTTATGGTATATATTTGGATTTAAATAATGGTTATGATCTGGGGTTGCTTCAATTGGTCAGGTCTAGGCTTAGCAATGTTATGCGACAATAAAATGAAGTCAGCTGACTATCTGAAGTACTGAATGACCAGGTTATCCATCAATTAATTTGTTCTTCCCTGACAGCATGGGCATATTCCATGACAACAATGCCAAGTAGTTCAGGGAGCATGAGGAATCATTTTCACACATGAATTGGCCACCACAGAGTCCTGACCTTAACCCCATTGAAAGTCTTTGGGATGTGGTGGAGAAGACTTTACGCAGTGGGTCAACTCTCCCGTCATCAATACAAGATCTCGGCCAAAAATTAATGCAACTCTGGGAGTAAATAAATGTTGTGATGTTGCATACATTTGTCGAAACAATGCCACAACGAATGCATGCCATAATCATTGCTAAAGGTGGTATTTACGATGGCAGAATCGAACCACTCCATAAAGAGAAAACAGTGTAAATATCAATACATTCCTTTTTTTCTCTTTTCTTTTCTTTTCTTTTTGTAAGCTTCAATCCACAGATCCAGTTTATGTTGATCTTTTTCAAATATTCATCTCCATTTAGAGAGTGTATTCACCAAAATATAAATAAAAAATAATTCAGGTTCCTTATATTAAGTGTTATACATCACTATAGTCATTTGCAGACCTTGGTGGATGTGTCATATCTGAGAGCAGCACTGTTCTCTCGAGCAGCAAAAGACAGCAGGCCCCACATATTACTATGCTATTTTAGGGTTCCCTTGATTACCAAATCCCAATATAATTCCAATATAGGCTACATCTAACACCATAAGAGTTATATACTCTCTATTTGGTTATATTTGCAGTGAGTCCACTCTCAAAGTTACACAAGTGGCTGTTAATATAATATGTGACACATTCTAGTACTCATGGCTCCAGGCAAATAAAAAACTACACTAACATGATGAAACAATTGAAAATGAAATTTTTAATTAAAGCCTGTGTTTATATGACTGACGTCCGTGGCCTCCGGACGTATGATGACAGTTTGGATCGTAGCGAGCGTTTCTTTTCTGAGTGAAAACTGGAATATTACTTTTTTTTATTCATTTCTCCTTCCATCTTCATTATGACGAAGCCAATGTGCAAGATGTCACAGTAGAGTTCAAAAGAGGAATGTAATTACCATGACATTCAAGCTAATGGAGTAGCCGAGCAGTGCTCAGTCTGCCCCCCAAAGCCCCCCACCCGCTCCGCATTCTGCCGCTCTTAACGCCGAGCTATCTGATCTGAGGACAGCTCTTAACCTGATGCTGCCATGTGCTTCTATTTAACTAAACCAGCAGCAGGCATCACAGCAGCCTTAACAGAAACAATGAAAGTGTGCAGTATGAAATCTACTCATTAAAGTCTTCATTACTGTACTATAATTATAATTCTATATATTAGCAAACTAATGGGGCTTTTCCACTGCACGGTTCAACTCAAATCTGCTCGCTGTTTTGGGGTTTTCCACTGTGGATAGTACTTGGTACCTTTTTAGTACCACCTCGGTTGAGGTTACAAGCGAGCCAAGCCGATACTAAATATGACATCAAAATCCTGCAGATCATTGCAGGGATAATCGTCACTACCAGCGTCAATTGATTTCCGACACGCGACATTAACCCGCTAGTTTTAAAGTTAGCAACAGCGATAACAGTATAATATTGTTCATACAACTTTTGAATTGTGATAAAAGAAATGGCTGTGCGCAAAACCACACCGTGGTCAATAAACGAGGTGCAGACGGTCCACTCGTTAGCAATGAGCGAAACGATAAAAACTCTCAGGAAGTGTATCAGCTGTTGGCTGCACACGGCTACCACCGGACCTACCAACAGTGTAGTGAAAAGATAAAAAAAAACTTAAGTGACTACAGAACCATCAAGGAAATGTGGAAGTAGTTCGACCAAATGGGCGCTATCTAAACCAGCGAGTAATGGGAGGGAGAGTGCCCTGGACTGGAGGATGGAGGATGGTATATTTTGTTACATTAACACTATATTCTGCTTGAAAGCTTCACTTTATTTAGTTGACCAGCTACTGGAAGCTTGCTTCTAAAACAACCAGGCCAATTTAACTGTTACACTTGTGTAAAATCACCATGCAACAACTGCTTTATGCAGCACAATGAGCTAGTAGCTAACAGCTAGCAGTCGTGTTATTCTTTTGGTCAGTTTGTATCGTGTTTAAGATGATGTCACAGCAGTAGAGGCACAACTATGATGATCAGACTATAATCCCACCCACATTGAGGCGGCACTAAACTGCAGTGGAAATGCAAGCTCAGAAAGGTAAAGTAAAGTAGAGTTGAGGTGAGTCAAACCGTAAGGTGCAGTGAAAAAGTGCCATAAGATCAGGGTGCTAATAGTCAGTTAAACCTGGTATATATATTATATAAGATGACTTGACATTTATTTTAGTTTAGAAAATGGATGCTTCCGATTCTAAATACAGAGTCTGATTGGAATTTATAATGTTATAAAAAAATATATATATTTTGTGTATAGAAGTATAGTAATGACAAAGCACATATAAATGCATTGCATCAACAGTTCTTGCATTTTTGGGGGATGCAATTATGTTGGTTGAATATTTACACAAAATATTTTTATTGAAAACCTTTTGCACACAATTCCATCATTAACAAAATCAATAATAAATATTTACCTTCCAAAGTTCAGTTCATAAAAATAAATAATTGCTTTTAAATTATTTGATTGGTAATATTCTCTTTGGTCCATTATATTTCGCTGCGCAAATTCACCACTAAACTTTTACTGATTTAAATTTGGTTGAAATTCAACATTGTACATTCTGGCATTAGAGGGAAAGCAGTAGAGTGCCAATGCACAATCTATATTAGCTGCTACTATTCTTCACCATTTGTTGCAAGCAGGTGTTGACTGGACAATTGCCAGTTTTAATAAATCAATTAAACTAATTAGACAATAAACAATAAGGTAATTTTAAACAGTTTCTTCAGTTTGACACACCACTTTGCTCTGCGTGTCATCATCCATTTTAACGTACAACATACACCGATCAGCCACAACATTAAAACTACCTGCCTAATATTGTGTAGGTCCCCTTTTTGCCGCCATGTAGACTTTGTCAGTTCAAACCAGTCTGGCCATTCTCTGTTGACCTCTCATCAACATGTCATTTCCATCCACAGAACTGCCACTCACTGGATGTTTATTTTTTCTTTTTGGCACCATTCTGAGTAAATTCTAGAGACTGTTGTGTGTGAAAATCCCAGGCGATCAGCAGTTACAGAAATACTCAAACCAGCCCATCTGTCACCAACAATCATTCATGTGATTATCTAATCAGCCAATTGTGTGGCAGCAGTGCAGTGCATAAAATCATGCAGATACAAGTCAGGAGTTCAGTTAATGTTCATATCATCCATCAGAATGGGGACATTTTTTTATGTCAGTGATTTGGACCGTGGCATGATTGTTGGTGCCAGATGGACTGGTTTGAGTATTTCTGTAACTGATGATCTCCTGGGATTTTCACATACAACACAAGCGAATGTGATTGTGATAAAGGTTTATTTGGTGAGGACCTCTCATGTTGCTCTTGATCTTCATCAACACCCAATTGGTGACCAACTATTGATGAAGCATAGTAGCAGTAAGTGAAGATTTTGCATCTGCATTTTTTTCTGCAATGCCAGGATGTACAAGGTTAAATTTCAAACCGAATTTGAACCACTGAAATTTTAGAGGTGAATTTGTGCAGCAAAATGTGATAGACCAAATACACTCACCTAAAGGATTATTAGGAACACCATACTAATACTGTGTTTGACCCCCTTTCGCCTTCAGAACTGCCTTAATTCTACGTGACATTGATTCAACAAGGTGCTGAAAGCATTCTTTAGAAATGTTGGCCCATATTGATAGGATAGCATCTTGCAGTTGATGGAGATTTGTGGGATGCACATCCAGGGCACGAAGCTCCCGTTCCACGACATCCCAAATATGCTCTATTGGGTTGAGATCTGGTGACTGTGGGGGCCATTTTAGTTCAGTGAACTCATTGTCATGTTCAAGAAACCAATTTGAAATGATTCGAGCTTTGTGACATGGTGCATTATCCTGCTGGAAGTAGCCATCAGAGGATGGGTACATGGTGGCCATAAAGGGATGGACATGGTCAGAAACAATGCTCAGGTAGGCCGTGGCATTTAAACGATGCCCAATTGGCACTAAGGGGCCTAAAGTGTGCCAAGAAAACATCCCCCACACCATTACACCACCACCAGCAGCCTGCACAGTGGTAACAAGGCATGATGGATCCATGTTCTCATTCTGTTTACGCCAAATTCTGACTCTACCATCTGAATGTCTCAACAGAAATCGAGACTCATCAGACCAGGCAACATTTTTCCAGTCTTCAACTGTCCAATTTTGGTGAGCTCTTGCAAATTGTAGCCTCTTTTTCCTATTTGTAGTGGAGATGAGTGGTACCCGGTGGGGTCTTCTGCTGTTGTAGCCCATCCGTCTCAAGGTTGTGCGTGTTGTGGCTTCACAAATGCTTTGCTGCATACCTCTGTTGTAACGAGTGGTTATTTCAGGCAAAGTTGCTCTTCTATCAGCTTGAATCAGTCGGCCCATTCTCCTCTGACCTCTAGCATCAACAAGGCATTTTCGCCCACAGGACTGCCACATACTGGATGTTTTTCCCTTTTCACACCATTCTTTGTAAACCCTAGAAATGGTTGTGCGTGAAAATCCCAGTAACTGAGCAGATTGTGAAATACTCAGACCGGCCCGTCTGGCACCAACAACCATGCCACGCTCAAAATTGCTTAAATCACCTTTCTTTCCCATTCTGACATTCAGTTTGGAGTTCAGGAGATTGTCTTGACCAGGACCACACCCCTAAATGCATTGAAGAAACTGCCATGTGATTGGTTGATTAGATAATTGCATTAATGACAAATTGAACAGGTGTTCCTAATAGTCCTTTAGGTGAGTGTATATACCTGTTGAATAATAATGATGAAAATGTTCACAGCTTATATATACAACTGCATGAAAATTATTCCCAAAAGAATGCAAGAACTGTTAATGCTGTGTGTTAGTGCTATTCAAAATGCTTTTTTAAAGACATTTGTCAGTAATTTACTTCCATAGTGAGGAAAATCTTATTACTAAAATGCAAAAGAAGTTTAAATTGTCATTACTGTAATGTACAGATGTAAGTGTACATCATGGCAGTATTTATTTATTTCACATTACCATAATTAGTGTTATGTTATTATGCGCTCAGTTGTCTTGATTATTTTTTTTTAAATGTCACAATGGATACATTCTTGATAGTCCTAAAAATAGGCTTCATTGTCTTTATGAAAAATATGATTTCTTATTTTTTCTTTAGATTTTTGGTGTGAAATATATCTTGGACATTCCTTGAGAGATTCACACTATTGCACCTTTTAACACGAGTGTCTAAAAAGGAGTTATGAGTGATGTGGCCACTTGGGGCAGCATAACCTTATAGAGACTGAAGCAGCACACCCTACACTGCTCATTTGGCTGAAGAACCAATGACTATATTATATTTAGTATAAATCATATATTTATGGGTGTCTATTAGTGTCAATAGTGTCTATTGTGGTTGTGTGTGTGTGCATGTTTATGTGAGATTCTAACCGTGCTTGGGTGTGTTCTGTGGGGCAGCGTCTGAGAGTCGGTTGCTCACATGTGAGGCGGTGTGGAGGATGCCCCCAGAATGGGAATCAGGCAGAATGAGTCCCCAGACAATTCATCAAACAACACGCAGACCTTGGAGCTTCTCTGTCACCTTGACAACACGGCCTATGGCAGCGTGGCCTGGTATGGCGTGCACTATCGATTTAACCCTGTAGCTTCCCCATCCACCTTCCTCTCTCACTCTGCTATTCTTCTCTTCTGCTTTTTATTTAATTTCTCTCTCTGTCTTGCTTTGACTCTCTCTCTCTCAGCATTTTGGCTCTACCTCCTTTCAATCTATTGTTCTTTTCTACTGTAGATGTTACAGAAATCTATTTGCTTAGTGTATCATACACCCGTCTGTTTCGTTTTAGTTTTTTACCTACTGCCTTTATTTCATGCACCATAATTCACAACAGGGAATAAAAGGAAAACAAGGTTGTGTTTTGAAGCTTTTGCCAAATGCCAGGCCCTCATACTCACATCCATCAGATGAGGGAGTTGCACATGCTAATGGAATGTCTCTTCTTCTTTTTCAAAGTCTAAACTAAAAATAATATATGTGTACATTTTTCATCCTTTATTGGTAGATAAAACTCAGAAGCTTAAAGGAAATGTTTACCCTTAAATGGAAAGTCTGTCATCATTAACTCACCCTCCGTTTGTTCCAAACCCATATGACTTTCTCTCCTCTGTGGAACACAAAAGTAGAAATTTTGCAGAATGTCTGAGTTGCTGTATTTCAGGCACAGGAAATAGAAGGTTATTCACAATGTCAAGCTCCAAATAGTAAAAAAACAAAAAACAAACTTTACCAAGAAAGTATAATTAAAGTACATTAAATTGTATATATCTCCTGCAGTATATTCCAAGTCTTTTGAAGTCATATGATCACTTTATGTAAAGAGTCAAATTCAAGTTTTATTGAAATAAAGATTTTCATATCATAATGGCCTACAGGTATATTGGGTGTTGGAAACAGTTACCACTTTTTCAAAGCAATAATACAATTATCAGCATTTCATTATCATGGTATTGTTCTGTTATTTAGTCCTGTACTTTTATTCTGAGAAACAGGCTATATGGAATAGTTTTCTCTTAAATACCTTGTTTCCTCCCATCATTCATCTATGTGACAGAAGATGAAGGACACTGCACTGGGACCGTCAGAGCAGATGCCTGATTCATTAGACAAACTTCCAGTGTTTGTATTATGACATACTCTAGACCATCTTAATGTATGACTGAATGTACAATACCCTTATGATTGATTATTATGCCTCAATCACCGTAAACTCTGCATAACTCACTTGTAGCTTTTTTTAAGTGATATAGAATTTTATTTTAGCAGTGGCATCTCTAAACCGTGACAAACATGGGAGGTTTGTGTGTTTGAGAGTGTCTTCTGCTGAAGAGGAGAAAGTGCTTCTAGAAAGTAATTGCTGTTCTTGAGAGAAAAGAAGAAGCAGGTGTAAGAGATGAATGTTCAGTGAATGACAGTGAAGCCCCATCCACTGATGGTGTCTCCTTAAAATAAGCACTCAGTGGGAAACTGATGCTATTTCTGATTTCTACTGTTTCAATTATTTTATTCTGCTCTCTGAACATTTGAGCATGTGTGTTTGTGAATGCGTACATAATTCAAAGACAAAGTGTGTGTGTGTGTGTGTCTTGTCTGTGCCTGTACATTTTCTCTGTCTCTGTGTGTGTGTTCTCTTGGCAGAGGTCAGTGAGTCCTGGTGTGGAAATTGATAGTACCAGTGTCTGCCCACTTATAACTCCAAGAGCTATGAGATTCTCAGGGGTGGGAGATATGTGAATGTGCACCTGTGTTTGTGTGTTGGAAGACCAGTTTAGCTTCACATTTATGTCCTTGGTAGACACTTTCTATTAAAGCAACTTAAAAGAGAATATGCATATTATCTAAGCAACTGTTGCCAGAATAATATTTACAAACAGGTTTGCCAAGTGCCCCGCCCAACCTTCCATTGTTCTGACTAAAAAAATAGTCCCATCACATACTCGCATCATTGGTTGAGCCAAAAGTTTACAAGTTGGACTGCTCAAATGAACATTTAGAAATTTTGAAGGCATCCTACAAATGTCTTTGTGGCAGGGTGGAGGGCCGGGCCGGGTGTTGATTCTACACACCTGGTCACTTATCAGGCTAATCAAGCCTCCGAGAGGGATAAAGGCCGACTGCGGAAGATGGTGCGGGAGAGAGAGATCGTTTACGGCATGTCCGTCATGTGTATGTTTGCAGTTCAATGGAAAGGAGGAGGCGAGAACTGGCTTGGCAATATAAATAATATTTTAATGATAAACTTAAACAAAAGACAAAACATGCCCGTAAACGATCTCTCTCCCGCACCATCTTCTGCAGTCTGCCTTTATCCCTCTCAGAGGCTTGATTAGCCTTATAAGGGATCGGGTGTGTAGAATCACCACCCAGCCCCGCCCTCTGCCCTGCCACAGTCTTACTTATAGGTAACAGTGCTCATTAAACTGGTATAGAAATAATTATGAAAAGTTATTTTGATCGTAATTATTACATGTTGACTGTTAATTAGAGGTTGGTTGTCGAGTTCAGCATGAGAGTCTTTCAAGGGGCAGTGACATCTGAGTGGCATAGAATGGAGGTAAGATTAATCACTGCCTGAACCATCTCTGTGATCATCTTCACCACGGCAATGACTATACTGGACTAACCTGCTGAACTAGAGTGTTCTGGTCCCCAAAATACATCTTAGGTGGGACGACCGCCAATCTGGGCCTTCATGAATGACCTGACAGTTACCACTGAGACAGTACTAGGAAGTAGGTGGTTCCTACAAGGGTTAAAGAAATTTGACAAATGGATGGGAAAAGAATGCACTATAAATCAGCAAGTCCAGGTCTCTTGTCTTAAAGATGGGGAAGGTTATAGACTGATTTTGTTTCATTATCTAATAAATGCCAATTACAACTTTTTTTGATTAGCCAGTAAGGAGCCTTGGTAAATGGTTCAACAGCAGCATGTTGGCCACAACAGCAGTGAAGGACACCTGCCTGAAGCTAAGAGGTTGGTTGAGAGAAGTCAACCTGTCGAGGCAGCCTGGAAATTACAAGGTCTAGTACCAGCATGGCATCCTGTTGAGGAAAATGTGGATGTTTCTGGTGCCCAGAAACTGGAGTTTCCCATCTTAATGCCTGCAAACTTGAAGTAAAAGGCGAGCAACTACTTCTGGATTTTGTTGAGACTGCAGAGGAGCCTTAACTGCAAGTTGTGACAGCCCCTGAAGTCACTTGAAGAGGAATTCAATGGGTCTCGGAGAGAGGTGATACTGTTGAAGGACTCTGATAACCCAGAAGGTAATGGAGGGCAGAGGCATAGGTTCAGTTTGCCGCAGTAACCAATGGAAAAGTTGGCTTAGGAATTTTCCCAACTGGCACAATACAAGGAAAGGAGAGATGGAGGTTGGAAGAGAGTACCAATGGAGCACATTCTGAGCTGTTTCCCAATAGCCTTGGAGGAAGGCCGGCACCGCTGGCACCACGATCAGGTACTGAGGTCCATTGCAGAAGCCATCAGCCTTGGCAGCAACTGAGCATGCCCCTTCTCTCGGATGATTACATTGGTTAGAGTGTTTCAGCAGTCAGGAACAGGACCTAGGTTTTTCTGGCTGCTTTCAGTGAACTTAGCGAAACAACACATAATCAAGGGTACTTTAGACCAGACATTTTCCTGGACTTTGAGGGAACCAAGAACATCTTCCTTTTGGAAATGACTGTGCCATGGGAGGATTATATGGATGAAGCCTAAGAGAGAAAAGTGATCAAGTATGAAGATCTTGCCAGTGAGTGCCAGAAAAAGGGACTGGTGAAGAGTTTGCAGAGTGCATTGGATGTAGGTGTTTTGCAGGGCAATTCCTCTTCACATCACTGGAGCATGGGGAAAACCATCTGCAACATCAGGGAGGCAGCTTGAAAAGTAATTTGTAATCGGGGGCAGGCCATTGGCTGCACTGCCAGAAAGTGTCTTGAGTTTAGTTCTTGCAGTTGCTTGCAGTCATTGTAGAAATCCAAGCAGAGTGACATAACAGACGTTTCAGTGGTTAGGCATAAGTAGATTGGCGGCATTTTGGAATGCATTCAATGGGAAATGTAGGAATATCAGCAATGTGTGAGTTGTAATAGTAGTAGTGCACTAGCTGAGAAATCTCCTAAACCACAACTAATGTGAAGGATTCTCCTGGGATATATATATATATATAGTGCGCCAGAATGCCCACCACACACCAGCTATCAGAGGAGAGAAGTGATGTACTAAATTGATATAGGCGATTATTAGGAAGCCATGATGGATAGAGGCTAATGGGAAAATTTGATTAGAACCCCTATAGCCTTCTCAGGAAATGTCCCGGTATTTTTAATGAGCACAGAGAGTCAGAACCTCGTTTTAACGTTTTATCTGAAAGACTGTGTACTTTTTACAGTGTAGCATCCCAGTCACTATACAATGGGCATTGGGACCCATACAGACTGCAGGGGGAGCATCATTCCTGCCTTTCTGTCTTCATTTAAAAGTTTACAGTTTTACTGCAGTAAAGTTTTTAAAAAATCTTTCAATTTTAGCTCCCCTGAAGAGAATAGAAAAAACATCAAATCAAAATGTACAGAAAGACAATCTTTATTGTCAATTATTGGGTTTTACGTTGTCTTGTGCCTCACAGACATGACTTTCAGAAAAGCATTGCTTCATTTTGAAAGCTGGTGGCTGCCTTATAATCAATCGCTATTAAGCACTTTGGGGCCGATATAGCATTTTTTGAGAATTTGTTCGCGGGACATGCTGAGTGTGTAGTGATGGCAGCGTGCGACAGTCTAATGGCTGTGTGATGGGTTATCAGAGCCACCGCTGCTAGATCAATTGGAGCTAGAGAAGAACCGAAAGCAAACTGTGTTACTGTATATAGGTCAGTCAATACTTTCAGTAATGATGGAGTAATCTTGCTGCTGTTTGGTGGCCAGTCGATGCTCACATGCCTCTTACATTGTGGACATTTGCTACACATGAGCTCCCTGCTTCCTTCTGACTAACCTCATCTTTTTCACCTAGCCTTTCTCCCTTCAGATCAAACTTAAAACATTTCAAATTTACCCTAGCATCAAATATATATCTCTTTCTGGTTAGTTTTATATTTTAAACATAGTGCAGATTGTTTTAAACATTTAAATTTAAATATTAAATATATTTATTCATTTAGGAGCCATTTTTATCCAAAACAATTTACAAACAAGGAAGAAAACAACACATGCCACAGTTACATGGACCCAACAGTAATAGCAGTTTCACTATGTAATGTTAAGTTAATCATAAGGGTGCAAGATAGAACAAAGAAACTGGCAAAAAAACAAGAAGCACAGTCTCTTATGGAGAGCGTTTTGAAGAGTATATTTTGGGAAGTTAATTCTAGTGTTTTTCAACTGGTGGTTCGCAGGTCTGTTCGGAGTCACGGACAGCAGTGAAAAAACCTGCCATATCTTTCCCATTGAAAATGTTTCAGCGGCCGGCCTAATGATTAATAATTTGGTACTTCTTTTGTAGTTGACATCAACAACAAAACTAATGCCACTTGATACATGCCCATATACTTGAAAATTATGAACAAAACTATGCATGATAAATGAAAATACAACCCAGGATGCATTAAATACATGCTACATTTTTTACTTGCCACTTGACATCCAATGGAAAATATGGGTCCTGAAGTAAAGTTGAGAACCAGTTGAGAACCACTGCTCTAGAATAGCTCTTGACCCTACCTGTCAATGCTTTGCTGTATATCCAGCATCTTTGTTTAATTCTTTGGCTCTTGTCCAAAATTATTAAGGTTCTGACAGAATAATTTTTAAATATCATTGAAACATTTCTGCTGTATTACCAATAGACCTCAAGCCAATATCAACTTTATTTGGTGTTCTTCCCATAAAACTCTAAATTTACCACTTTACAGATTCATAATATAGCACTCTCCATCCTTTTGGCCAGATGAATAATTCTCATAATTTGGATGTTAACACTTTCCCCATTCATTCATAAATGAGTTTCAGATATACCTATTGAATCTGTTAGTGTTCTACCATTTCTGGCTGGGTGTCAATCTTCACCAAATTGGGCTGATATCATCTTCAGACAATGCCGACCAAAAGTTATCAAAAGTTTTTTTATTATTATAATTTTTTAATTCTTAACCTATCTTGTATTTAATCATCATTAAATTTGATGACAAAATACCAAAAAGGATCTGAAGCTATATCTCAGCAATGCTAACATATGGACATGAAAATTGCCATGTGTCCCAACTGTGCCCTACATAAATGGCGAAACGCTGTGACATTACCATATTAATTGGGTGACAGCGCAACCTATTGGTCAAAATGTATAAGCCTTTAATTTACATTTGCATTAAGTCACCTTGATTATGCCATCTCTGGTGATAATTTTAGGCTATCAAATATTATTGCCGTTGTTGCTGTTGGTGTGCTTGGCACCATAATTGATTTTACAGCTTTATTTTATGATTTGATTGTGATTAAAAAAACAAAAACAAAACTGGATTTTCAGTTTACTAAAATGAAATGCTACCAGGGAAACTATGGATGGCAAGTACGGAGGGTACTGCAGGTTAAATTAATTCTGATGGACCAAGTTTCTGTGCAGTTTGAATTTATGTATGCAAGGATGTACTGTATGTGTGTGAGTGAAATTAATCCTATCTTACTATGTACATTTTCAGTTAATGCTCTCACCTCCTCTTCTTTCAAAAGGGATATACAAATGATAGAGTGGGATGGATTCCAAAATATGACTTTGACATTTTAACTGTCCAATCTTTCATCTCACTCTGTTGTTGTATTGTGCATCTGATATCTGGATAGCCAATGATAACAGAGCTATGCCATGCAGTAGTTACCATACCTCACAGCCAAACCCAACATCATTTATGCATATGCAGAGAGAACCGTTCAAACATTGTATTATATGGTAAATCTAGTGGAGACAGGCATTGAAAATAGATGGCTGTGAGTTCCTCAATCTCTTCTCCTGTGCCTCCTGCAGTGTATTGTGGGAGCCCATGAGTGATGGCAAGCATGTGATCTCTCTGGCTTAAAACCATGTGCTGCTGTGAAACCTGCAGGAGAGCTCCGCTTAATCCACGGTGAGATTCCAGCTCATTATTTTACAATTACTGTATTTCACACTGCACGTCAGTTACTATATTTAGTTTCATACCGCAGAAACACATTTACAGTCAACATTAGACAGCATGGACATGGATGTTTCAATAAATCTCTTGACTTGTTACTTTAGGATTATCTACAAAAGACACTTTTAAAATGTTGTGTTGTGTTAAAATTATTCACACAAATAATTATACCAACAGCCACAACATTAAAACCACTTGCCTAATATTATGTAGGTCACGCTCATGCCACCAAACAGCTCTGACCCTTCGATGCATGGACTCCATAAAAGGTGTCCTGTGGTATCTGGCACCAAGACGTTAGCAGCAGATCCTTTGTGTCCTGTAAGTTGCGAGGTGGGGCCTCCATGGATCGGACTTGTTGGTCCAGCACATCCCATAGATGCTCAATCGGATTTAGATCTGTGGAATTTGGAGGCCAAGTCAACACCTTGAACAATTTATGATGTTCCTCAAACCATTCCTGAACAATTTTTGCAGTTTGGCAGGGTGCATTATCCTGCTGAATGAGGCCACTGCCATCATGGAATACCGTTGTCATGAAGGGGTGTACGTGGTCTGCAACAATCTTTAGGTAGGTAGTACATGTCAAAGTATCACCACATGAATGCCAGGACCCAAGGTTTCCCAGCAGAATATTGCCCAGAGCATCTCACTGCCTTTGCTGGTCTGCATTCTTCCCATGGTGCATCCTGCTGCCATCTCTTCCCCAGGTAGACAATGCACATGCACCCAGTTTGTCCACATGATCTAAAAGAAAATGTGATTCATCAGACCAGGCCACCTTCTTCCAATGCTTCATGGTCCAGTGCCCATTGTAGATGATTTCGGCTGTGGATAGGGGTCAGCATGGGCACTCTGACCAGTCTGTGGCTACACAGCCCCATATGCAGCAAGCTGTGATGCTTTGTGTGTTCTGACACTTTTCTATCATGGCCAGCATTAAGTTTTTCAGCAATTTGTGCTGTGAGATTGGACCAAATGGGATAGCCTTTGCTCTACATGCATCAATGAGCCTTGGGCGCCCATGACCATGTCGCTGGCTCACTGGTTGTCCTTTCTTGGGCCACTTTTGGTAGGTATTAACCACTGCAAACTGGGAACACCCCACAAGACCTGCCATTTTGGAGATGCTCTGACCCAGTCATCTAGCCATCACAATTTGGCCCTTGTTAAAGTCACTCAGATCCTTACACTTACCCATTTTTCCTGCTTCCAACACTTGAAATTCAAGAACTGACTGTTCACTTGCTGCCTAATATATCCCACCCCTTGACATGTGCCAATAAATATGATAATGAGATAATAAATGTATTCACATCACCTGTCAGTGGTTTTAATGTTGTGGCTGATCAGTGTAAGTATGTCATCACTCAGGATGTGCAAGACTTGTCGACTTAATGGTTCTGATGCTGCTAGTCGACACTGGAAATACTAGTCAGTTAATATTTTTCTCCATTAAACTGTTCAACATTTTGACACATTTGTGTTTGGAATATATATTTTAAAAGGCTGCTCTTAAAGTCATCTTAATGTTACACATTTTTACGAATTTAATAAAATAAAAAAAAGAGGATATTTGGAGCAGTTGCAAAGTTTCATTTTACCTCAGGCTGCATTGCTTCTTTCCTCTCTCACTTGCAGCAGATAAATGTCCTCTCGCAAGACAGGCAAACTCAACAAAGTAGTTATGAAATCACTCTGGAAGTGGATTTCAGAAACGTTGGATGCATGTCGCTATGAATGATCTTTTTTTTACATTTAAGTCTTCTTTAAATCCGTACATGCTTTTAAGTTATTTTTCCACTGAGCATGCTTTTTTAAGTGCATGATTGTCGCCTCAGGTGGGTCAAGTTCCGTCTTTCACAAGACCATGTTGACGTGTTAATTTTACTAATGATTAAAAAAGCTACAGTTGAAGTCAGAAGTTTGCATACACCTTAGCCAAATATATTTAAACTTAGTTTTTCACAATTCCTGACATTTAATCATAGAAACATTCCCTGTCTTAGGTCAGTTAGAATCACTACTTTATTTTAAGAATGTGAAATGTCCAAATAATAGTAGAGAGAATTATTTATTTTGGCTTTTATTTATTTCATCACATTCACAGTGGGTCAGAAGTTTACATACACTTTGTTAGTATTTGGTAGCATTGCCTTTAAATAGTTTAACTTGAGTCAGACATATTGTGTAGTCTTCCACAAGCTTCTCACAATAAGTTGTTGGACCTTTGGCCCATTCCTCCAGACAGAACTGGTGTAACTGAGTAAGTTTTGTAGGCCTCCTTGCTCACACACACTTTTTCCAATTCTGCCCACAAACTTTCTATCGGGTTGAAGTCAGGGCTTTGTGAAGGCTCCTCTAATACCTTGACTTTGTTGTCCTTAAGTCATTTTACCACAAGTTTAGAGGTATGCTTGTGGTCATTGTCTATTTGGAAGACCCATTTGCGACCAAGCTTTAACTTCCTGGATGATGTCTTGAGATGTAGCTTCAATATATCCACATCATTTTACTTCCTCATGATGCCATCTATTTTGTGATGAGCACCAGTCCCTCCTGCAGAAAAGCACCCCCAGAACATGATGAACACGTGAAGCCTTACCTCACTTGCAAACTGTTGTCTGGCTTTTTTATGGTGGTTTTGGAGCAGTGGCTTCTTCCTTGCTTTAAGCCTTTCAGGTTATGTTCGATATAGGACTCGTTTTTACTGTGGATATAGATACTTGTCTACCTGTTTCCTCCAGCATCTTCACAAGGTCCTTTGCTGTTGTTCTGGGATTGATTTGCACTTTTTGCACCAAACTACGTTCATCTCTAGGAGACAGAATTAATCTCCTTCCTGAGCGGTATGATGGCTGCATGGTCCCATGGTGTTTATACTTGCATTCTATTGTTTTTACAGATGAACGTGGTACCTTCATGCATTTGAAAATTGCTCCTATGGATGAACCAGACTTGTGGAGGTCCACAAATTTTTGGCTGATTTCTTTAGTTTTTCACATGATGTCAAGCAAAGAGGTACTGAGTTAGAAGGTAGGCCTTAAAACACATCCACAGGTATACCTCCAATTCAGTACATCTCCATCAGAAGCTAATTGGCTAATTGCCTAAAGGCTTGACATAATTTTCTGGAGTTTCCAAGCTGTTTAAAGGCACAGTAAACTTAGTGTATGTGAACATTTGACCCACTAGAATTGTGATATTGTCAATTAAAAGTGAAACAATCAGTCTGTAAACAATTGTTGGAAAAATGACTAATGTCATGTACAAAGTAGATGTCCTAAACGACTTGCCATTACTATAGTTTGCTAATATTAAATCTGTGGAGTGGTTAAAAAAATTAGATTTAATGACTTCAACCTAAGTGTATGTAAACTTCTGACTTCAACTGTATATTCAACTATGTCCTGACTGCTTAACGGGTTTAACTATCTTTTATTTGGAATGCGCTTCGTGTTTAGGATACATTAGGTTTATTGTAGGCTACATCACAGGCCTATTTTTTCTTTCCTATAGCTTTACATCGTAACTGTTATTGGTTAACGTTCTTTACTGAACAGCTGTCATATTAGATCAATGGCTAATGCACGTTGTGTAATACATGTAACTTTTCAGTGCATATTTTTCTCTCTCTCTCATCGTGACTGTTTTAATATGTTAAGTAAATTTACTTGGTGAATTCCATTTAGAACAGACTGTTGGGGATGCTTTATTGGTCCTACACTATTCATTCAATTGTTTTCAATAAATATGCCTGTATTCGCAAACATTGATTCAGTGAATTTGTGTCATGTTCTGTATTTATTGTAGGTGAGCATGCCACAGATAAATGCCTCTTTTCAGCTGAATTTAGTGTCGGATTTGGAATAGATTACATATTTTAAATGGGTCGTATAAATGCATTTTTTTTACTGTTTTCTAAAGGTCGGTTCCATTTTAAACTAGTCGACTCCAAAATTTTCATTTAAAGTCAGTGAAATTAGTCATTCCAAACATCCCTTGTCATCACTTACCCTTATGCCATTTCAAACCTGTATGAGTCTTTCTTCTGTGCAACACACAAGGAGATACATACAATAGCATGACCAGAGTTTGTCAAGCCACGAAAATATGTTTTTGTCTATGTATTCCACTGGTCTGACAGTCAGAGTGTAGAGCAACTTTAGCAGGGTCAATGAATATGCCATTAGTAAGAACGGCTTTGCACAGAATACTCATTAAAAATCATCTGCAGTCATTACTAATTAATGCCTCTCAGACCAGCACTCACAGGCTGCAGTGTCACAGGCTTTTGAGAACATAACCTTGACTCGACATTTGAAGAACCGCCACGTGTGAAAACACTCAGGCTCTCAGCAGATGCTGGAGAAAAGGCCCACCGTTGACATCACGCCGTGTCTCTCCATGAGGTCCCACTAATGCCATCTTTGCATGCAAAGTGAGAGGAGGTTATCGAGTAGAAAGGCCTGCTGAGTGCAGTACGCCCATTATAATGAGAGAGAGAGAGAGAGAGGCCTGAAGAGGGGGAGGCAGAAACAGAGAGAGAGAGAGAGAGAGAGAGAGAGAGAAAGGATGTTTGGAAAGCTCTTGGCAAAGCTAGATTCCAGCAGTGTCGTGAAGAATGCTAAACTGCCTCATGCAAATGCTCACTCATACCGCCCCCACCCTCACAACACACACACACACACACACACACACACACACACACACACACACACACACACACACACACACTCTCTCATCAATGCCCTTCCCCCATCCTCTCATCCCTCTGTTCTTCAGAAAATTTCAGGTTGATGCGTTTATCTCACGCTGCCTCCGTCTGCCAGCGTTTTATTCAGAATCACTGAATTTCAAAAACGCAAAATGAGGGAGAATGGTTTTCACGTATCTACACTCACAAATGTGCACCTACCAAACCTACAATCACATTTGGGCAAAAAAATGCAGATGTTGTTGTGCTGGCTCGCTCTTTACTTCATTTAACATCATTAATGGCAATGCTGGCTCTGTTCCAAGACCTAGTGAGCTGACTAGCTGTCTAGTGTCAACATAAACAGCTGCCTACTAAATCAGCATCCTTGCTGAAATGAATACTCATAAGTGTCTGATTATGTTGGCTTGACAAAGTCTGATGTGGGTCCAATTAGGTCTAATGGGATCCAAAGTGGTCTGGTGTGGTCTCAGTGGATTCTGATGTGGTCTGATGTGGTCTGATGTGGCTTCTTGGAGGTCTGATGAGGTCTAACTGGGTCTAAACTTGGTTTAATGGGATCTGCACTGGCCCAGTATGGTTTTTTGTGGGAGTATAATGGGATCTGAAGAGGTCTGTTTGGTTCTAATATGGTCTGATGTGGTTTGATGTGGTTTCTTGGGGGGTCTCGTGGGATCTGAAATAGTCTAATTGTGTCTGAAATGGTCTAATGTTGTTTGAAGTGTTTTCTTGGAGGTCTTATGGGGTCTAATGTGATCTGGATTGATTTAATTGGGTCTAATCTGGTCTGATGTGGTCTCTAGAGTTTCTGATATTGTATAATGTGGTTTGAGGGGGGCATTAGTGGTCTGTTGTGGTCTCTAGGCAGTCTAATGAAATCTGTTGTAGTTTGATATGGTCTGATTTGGCTTCTTGGAGGTCTGAAGAGGTCCAACTGGGGCTGATGTGGTTAAATGTGATCTGAAGTGGTTTCTTAGGGAGCTATTGGAATCTGATGTGGTCTGATGTGGTTTCTTTGGGGTCTAATGAGGTATATGTTTATTCTGATGAGGTCTAATGGGGTCTTAAGTGGTCTAATGTGGTTTTTTGGGGGTCCAATGAGGTCGACTGGGATGAGGCCAAATGGGTTCTGATGTGGTCCTGTGGGGTCTCATTTGGTCTAAAGTGGTCTAAAGAGATATAATGATATCTGAAGTGGGGTAATGTAATCTCTAGGAGTTTTAATGTGGTATAGTGTGGTTGGGGGGGTGGTCTATTGCTGTCTCTAGGTCTTCTGAAGTGGTCTGATGGTTACTTGGGATATAAAGGAATCTGAAGTGGACTAATTGGTTCTGATGTGGTCTAATGGTGTCTGATGTGGTTGTTTGGAGATCTGATGTGTTCTTATGGGGTCTGGATGTGGTCTAATGGGTCTGATTTGGGTTTATCAGAGCGGGCAGTGGGAGGTCTCTCGGGAGGCAAACAGGTCTACCTGGGCCTTGTCAAATCGTTCCAAAATCAGCTGGACCGATTGGGGGTGAAGCCTCCACTCTCCACCGGGCAAGCATTGTTGTGACAGCGCGTCCGCTACCACATTGAGGTTGCCGGGGATGTGAGTGGCGCGCAGCGACTTGAGTCGCTCCAAAGGAGGAGACGACGGGTGAGTCCTGACATGTGGCGGGAGCGTACGTCGCCTTGGCGATTTATGTACGCTACCGCGGTGGTGTTGTCTGACCTGATTAGAACATGTTTGTCTCGAACTAAGGGGAGAAACTTCTGCAGGGCAAAGAAAGTCTCGAAAACAGCAACTCTAGGCAATTGATGTGCCAGCGCATCGGGGCCCCTTTCCAATGGCCCGCGGCTGCGTGCCCGTTGCACACGGCGCCCCAACCCAATCTGGAGACGTCGGTCGTGACCAGGACGCGTTGGGACACCTGCTGCAAGCGGGGCTGATCTTCACATGGTGCGTGCCGTGGCGGTCTCATGATGCGCTTCTGCCAGTGCAGAAGCGGTCTCATATGCATCAACCCCAGTGGCACGACCGCTGTGGAGGGTGCCATACGCCCCAGGAGCCTCTGGAAAAGTTTTAAAGGGACCGCTGTGCCCAGCACCGACTGCACATCCAAGTTGGTGAGACGTGCTGACATTGAGACTAAGTCTAACTCCATGCCGAGAAAAAAGATGCTCTGAACCAGGGCGAGCTTGCTCTTTTCCCAGTTGACCTGAAGCCCCAAACGGCTGAGGTGCCTGAGCACCTGTTCTTCAGGTCTACCGCTGCGAACCAATTTAGATGCCAGACGCAAGTTAAGATGTGTTTTTGCGTGAGCATTTTGAACGGGAGTTTGTGCAAAGCCCGGTTGAAAACTTGCAAGTCCAAGATCGGTCGTGAGCCACTGCCTTTCTTGGGTACGATGAAGTAAGGGCTGTAGAAACCCTTCATCTTGCAACAGAGCTGAAATAATCTTCTAAAAATCTTAATTTGTGTTCAGCTGAAGAAAGAAAGTCATACACATCTGGGATGGCATGAGGGTGAGTAAATGATAATTTTCATTTTTGGATGAACTATCCCTTTAAAACTATCAATGCTGTCAATCCATCACCAAAGTTTGTCATGGCAAACCATACCTATCTATTTTGGGATGTTCTACATAGGTGACAACTCTGCACAGCAAAAAAGTTGAGCTACTTACATGAAGCTTGTAAAAGATTTTATTCCCAATTGATTCCAAAAGAGTTTGTCATTAGCATGTTGCTAAGCTAACAACGTGATAACCAATAAGCATAAACACGAATATTGGGTAAAATTTTCAATATTGAATAAGATTAGAGAAATGTTTTAATTGATACTTGTCAGCAGTGCATGAAATGTAAACATATGTATAATCAAAAACTTTTCTTGATTGGTCTGACACTTTCACTTAGCTTGTTGCAGTGCATTCTGGTATTGCCTTCTTGCTGTAGGAAATACACAATACTGCCTTTAGAACTGGGCAAAAACAAATAATCTTTGAATGCAGCATAATTATGCTGCTTACCATTTGGCACTGCATTTGTGTCAGAAACATGCCTATGATTCCATAGAATCCTGTCTAGGTAGGTGGCTCACTAGGTTCTGGAATGGAGCTGTAGTGTGGTGTGGTTGGCACATGCAGCATTACGTGACTGTGCCAACACATGGCTGTGTTATTGTTCACAAGCTCAGGCTGGTGTTTGAGCTGGAATATTGATCTTTTCTCTCTGTGGTCAATAAGCTACAGTACAGAAACAAACCCTGAAAAATACAATAAAATAAAAAACAGAGAAAGGGGCTAAGATAGAAGAAAATCAGGCTTCTCCTCTGCTTTTATAACCGCAACTGAGTACTGAACACAATAACAACACACAAATGCACTGTTTATGTATTAGATAAAGTGCCATTTTTTTATTGCTTTTGTAGTAGCTATAATGTTTTTCAGTATTTAAAATTTTTAGTTTTTAAAATCTCCAAATTCTGTGATTTGTCTAAGGCCAGATTCTCTTTGCATTCTTTAAGTACACAAGTGCAGATGCAAATTGGCCAATGCAATTAAAGCACACAGTCCCATTGAAGGCCGGACTTACCATTGGGCTAGACTGGGCTCCAGCCCATGGGATATATACAGTATATATATATATATATATATATATATATATATATATATATATATATATATATTGTCCATAATTTTGGAATTTACAAAGACACGTGGCCAAAAACATGACATAGTGCTCCGTTCACAGAAGGAAAAAACTTGGCGGGGCCAGGTCGTGATTCTACATACCCGGTCCCTTATCAGGCCTCCGAGAGGGATAAAGGCCGACTGCAGAGGATTGTGCGGGAGAGAGAGATGTGTGTGTTTGTGTTAGTTTAAGTTTTATATTAAAAATATTATTTATATTGTCAAGCCTCCTCCTTTCCATTGACTGCTTTACAGTGGGTTATAATGGTGAAATACCCATAAGCCTTTGCACTTCAATAAGTATGTATGGGCAATGCATTGGGGCTAAATAAAAAATTAAATAAAAAAAAAACGTACAAACGTTTTTATTCAGACTTAATAGAAATCTTTCAGAGAATGTAACTTAAATATACAGTAAGTGTATTTTGTATATACATGTTTTTTTCACTTGGTTATACTTCTGCGAGTGCAGTAAAGACAAAATATACTTGTATTCAAGATCTATTCTATAAACGCAAGTCTAAATATCTGTTATGCTGCTTCTCAGGTGAATGCGTTCTTTTAAAATTATTTTTAGATATTTTAAAATATTTGTATTTTTAATATTATATTCAACATTCTCAGATAACAAAGTTTTCTTCTGCAGTATAGCTGCTAAAGTAAATGTACATTGTTTTAAATGAGTTTTAGATATTTATATGGGAAAACAAGACAAAAGAAAAACAAACGCATAAACGTATTTTGTTGCAGTGTATGACTTCCTCTCTCACATTTCCATTTACTTCAATCCATCTTTAAATCACAAAAAAAACAAACTCTTTCTTATTAGTAAAGTACAGTGACACATATATTATGATTCAATAAGTTACAAGCCATCAAGTTATAATCGAGCTGTTGCAAGCGTGCACACTCGAGTGATGAGCGTCCACGCGACAGAGTGTTCTTCAGCCGGGTGCAGTTCAATCTCTCTCCCTTAGATCGGGACATTAGCACAACTCATAGAAGAGGCGCTGACCACACACAAAAAAAGAGTTTGTAGTTATTTACATAATCTGCTTTCATATAATTTGAACTTTAAAGGGGTCATGACATGGTTTTTTTTATTGTATTATTATGTTCCCTTAGGTGCAATTATAGTATTAATATATTTTTTTTTAAGAAAAACTTTTAAAATCTAGTGATTTATGACCTTTTCCCACCCTGTTTCTCATCCTCTGATTCAAACAGTCTGTTTTGGGGGCGTTTTCCATTTAAGACTTCAGTGTTAACGCCCACTGTTATGATTGGCTAACGTCAGTGCCTATGTATCAATTATTGACGCCCCAAGCCAGAACAATATGCAAGTAAACTAAGTAAAAACACTGTGATTATTCATAATGAATGAAATTGCGCTTTAAAAAGTAGTTTAAAGTTTAAAATAGATTACTTACAGTTTGCGTCGTCGTTGTTCCCAGAATAGTCGGCACGGACTTATCTTTGAGCAACAGTTTTCTGGCAAAGCCAGCATCATATTGAGATTTGTTCTCAAAACAGTCATCCTTAAAATGTACAGAACAAACGCTTAAGTTAACACTGCCGTGACTGGAACGTCTGCAAAAAATAAACTGCATCCATTTTTCCCTGACGTCTGGATCTTTTGGCAGCTTATTCAGAGGTTTTGTTTGACCACAGCCAGGAACAGCACATCTGTGTGGCATCGTAATTTTCCTGTGCACAAGTAGTCTCTGTCAGAGCTCGCTGTCCATCGACTGAACATTTGTGAGGCGCACGGCGATACGAAATCAGCGTAGTTGTCTTGCGCTTAAAGCGTAGTTATCTTGTGCTGGAGGCGGTCATATGCAAACGCTGGTACGTCACTTCTAACCGACACGTCACTTCTAACCATGAATCCAGAACGAGCTGTATTTTGAGCTTGATTAAATAAATGATTCGTTTAGAATGGGGAGGACGTCTTAAAATATTAAACTTGCAGGACGTTTTAATGATACAAAGACCTCTTATATACCAAAAGATCAAGGCAAATTTGGTTTCTCATGTCATGACCCCTTTAAAAAAGCTATAACGCATTAAATATAACTGCATTAAAGATGAAACGTCGGGGTGTTTCCTTTATAGACACTCGACACACAAGTTTTGCTTCAGCGAAGCGGCAGCACCTGCTCCACTTATTCCACAACGAGAGTGCTTCTGTGTTTACTTATGTAGTATTTTAGCATTATAATTCCCTCATACTTTGGGATCTACATCACCTGAAGCTGTTTGGAATGTTTAGAGTGCATCTGGACTGTGATCTGTGTAATTCTTCATCTCCTCAGTCAGCAGTGCTGCTCTCACGCGTCATCATTAGAGTTTAATGTGATCTTTACGTTAATTTTTTATTGTCGACATTGTCAATAATGCTGACTAATTGTTTTAGCCCTAGTTATAATGTCATATGTTTTTGCCTGAACTGGCACAAATATCGCTTGCTATTCATTCTTCATATAAGTTCTTTGTTGCAGGAGCTGCCAGTCTAAAGGTGCTCAACAAACAGGCCGAAACTTTTTCCAATATGTACGGTTTATTTCTTTAACAGGAAAATTGCACAGAAACACTGTAATATTATGTAATCTTCCAGGGTGCTGAAGGGTATTAAATATAAATTAATGTCATGAAAGAAATTGGGCCCTATTTTAAGAGTGCTAGCGCTAAGTGCAGCACTGTGCTTTAAGTCATAAGCGCAAAGTAAGTGGGCATGACTATGAAGTTTTGGTATTTTCATGCAAGCATGCGCAAAGACTAGGCGCAAGTGGGTTTGGGGAAATTGCCCATGCATCGTGCAAATGGGATGGGACAAGTGCAATTTAATTCTGAGGTTCTTCTCTGGTTATTGCACCATCTGCATCCTATTATATAGTCCATTCCCTCAAGCACCAGAAATATAAACAGACAACACATTCATAACAAATTGATAGTGTAAATGGACTGTATGCAATGAATTTGAAGAATTCCTTTGTGCATGAACTATGTCCTTGATGAATGCTATGGATATTTCTATGGCAGTCACATGATCCTTTTATATGCATGGGAAATGTAATTCTAGACAGAATTTGGATGTACCGTATATTCCAGAAATAAAGTCGCACCTGACTATAAGTCACACCAGCAGTGTTGAGAGAAACCCCCCCACAGATAAGCCTCATCTGTGCAGTCTGTGAAGTCACACTGACAGAGATTGTATTTGGCAGGGACCAGGACTCGTGAGCAGTCGTCTGACTTCTCTTCAGCCAGATGTCAAATGCGCTCTGTGAAGATTACAGTACCCCAGAATCTATGCATTGTATCACAGTGTTTTTCAGCTTGATATAAAGGGAGAGTTTGCTTTATATCTCATGAAAGAAACACAACAAGTAAGCCACATTTGTTTAGAACATCTGTAAGTATATGCTGTGGAGAAATAAACAGCTTTTAATCTTGTTACTGCCTGAGCCTTATGTTAATCTGTGTACTATTTTGGCTGATCTGATTCTCTCTCTCTGAATAGGCTCCGCCTCTGCACACCTGCAGCCTGTTTTGGGCTGGAGATATAATGGGAGAGCGGAAGGAGAATCGGGGGGGGTTGATCACCTACGATTTGTTCCCATAGCGGAGTGATCGTTTTTCGATCACTGTTTAGCTCTGTCGAAAGCTTGGCGTGCACTGGAGGAGAAGGGCATGAGTGGACGAACGAGAGAACGAACGAGAGAGCCCTGTGTGCGTCTTGATGTTTCCGCCAGCCGCTGATAAGCTGTGTTTTTCATGTTGTTTGTTTTAGTGTCTTGTGGGTCTATGGTCGTTAATTTCTGTCAACATCGTCTGTTGTTGTATGACACGTGAGTTTGTGTGCTACAATAAGTTGTGAAACGGTTATATCGTGTATTGCGTGTATTGTGTGTCATTTATGTTGCTTAACCCCACCTTTAACCAGCACTTCAATAGTGGGGTTCGTAACATAAATGGGTTCAGCTAGAAGTAATTAAGTAACTTGATTTGCTTTGTGTGGGTCAGGTTTGTCCTGCGCATTTCCCGGTTAGTTAGAGTGAGCCAACGGGACTGTGTTTAGCGCCAGTTCTGGCTACGGTTTACTGTTTGTTGTTTTTCTTTATTATTTTAGTTTGTTGTTTTTGGAGGTATTCCGGGGGAGAGATACATCTCTTAATCGGTACCCTCTGAAGACTAGCTAGAACGTAGCTAGTTTTCTGGTTGGGTAGGTAGGTCCGGGTTAATTGCGTATGGATTTTCCTTATTTACTCAGCTTTAAAACAATCTAAAAAAATAAATAAATAAATAAATATATATATATATATATATATATATATATATATATATATATATAAATAATGGCAACTTTTGATTTGAACAGATTTATAGATCAACCCAGTGTTGAGGGGTTAGAGGCATGTCGGAAAAATGATTTGCTTTTGATAGCCCAACACTATGAGATTTCAGTTTTTAAAACGCAGCGTAAAGAAAAAATAAAAAGTTGTTTACTTGCCCATTTGACTAATCAGGGGGTATTTTCTTCTGGTTCTCTACAAGTAGGTGATCCAGTGACAAATGCTGCAGGAAGCTTTCCATCACGAGTGCCGGTCGGTGATCAGGTTACACCAGGAGTGGTGGCTGGTGAGGTGAGGCCACCTTTTTCTATTCCTAGATTTGAACCGATTTCGCTTTCTACTGAGGCATCACCTGATTTTCGTTCAGAATTGCGTTTAAAGGTTCGGCTAGCTCGTTTACAATTGGAGACGCAAGAGCGTGCTCAGGCAAGGCAAGATGATTTAAAACTTCAAATTGAAATGCATCGAATCGATGCTGATACAAAAGTGCGACTACGGGAGTTGGAGTTACAGGCCGTTCCAGACGTACGAACGACGGTCCAAACGACAATTAGTGTGAATGATAGTTCGGAGACAGCTCCTGGGCTGCCAAATTTGAGTATGGTTTCTGGTCCTTCTGTTTTGGCTGGTGCTGAATCCGAGTCTGTAGTTATGTTGTCATCTACACATTTTGACGTGGCTAAAAATATTGCTATAGTTCCACCTTTTCGTGAAAGAGAAGTTGAGGCATATTTTCAGGCATTTGAACGAATCGCGAGTGTTTTAAAATGGCCAACTGAAGTATGGGCATTGATGTTACAGTGTAAATTAGTCGGTAAGGCGCAAGAAGTGTGCGCATCTCTTTCATTGGAAGAAAGTGTTCAGTATGATGCTGTGAAAACTGCGATTCTTTGAGCGTATGAATTGGTTCCTGAGCATTATAGACAGCGGTTTCGTACTACTAAAAAATCTGGTTCTCAGACCTATGTCGAGTTTGCTCGTGAGAAAGGCATATTGTTTGACCGATGGATTAAAGCGTGCAAAGTAACGGATTATAATTCTTTGCGTGAGTTGATGCTGATTGAAGAGTTTAAGAACTGTGTTCCAGAGCGCACTGCTCTGTATTTAAACGAACAAAAAGTTAGTGCAGTGCAGCAGGCTGCGGTGTTAGCAGATGAGTATGCTTTAATGCACAAAACAGTGTTTTTAAAACCTTCAAGTGATTCTGGAGGTCCTGCACAAAAAGAGAATGAGAATAGGCCTATCTCTGATCTTAGAAACAAGTGGGTACCTACCAGTTCAAAACCTCGCAGAGAATGTAGTTATTGCCACAAAATAGGACATATTATGACTGAGTGTCGTGGTCTTAAACGAAAGCAAGAGCGACACGAGTCCTCTTTTCAGCCTCGAGGGTCTGTGTTGGTTAAAACTCTATCTTTACCTTTTTCTCTTTCTCCAATAGCGCCTGATGTCTGTTTTCGACCGTTTGTGTTCGATGGATGTGTGTCTATGAATGAGGGTGACGAAGGTCGAAAACCAGTACGGATTTTGCGTGACACCGGAGGATCTCAATCCTTTATTTTATCAGACACTTTAGATTTTTCACTTTAGCCAGCACAATTGTGCAAGGCATTGAGATGGGGTTTGTAACTGTTCCTCTTCATCGCGTGTGGGTTACGTCTGATTTAGCACTCTGATGTACTGGATAAAAGTTTTCCAGATGTGTTTTCAGCTAGTGCTGTTACTACGCGAGCACAAGTAAAACGTGATATTCAAGAGAGTAACCTCAGTGATTCTGTTTTCTCCAAAATCTTGGGAGACAATATTTTTCCGGAGTCTTTGAAAGCTGCTGAAATGACTGCGAGTTCTCCTGTTTGTTTTGATCTTTTGGCAGATGTGTCTATTTCACGGGAGACTTTAATTGATGCTCAGGGAAATGACCCGACGTTAGAGAAATGTCGTGTGAGTGCTGAGAATAGTTTGTCGTCCTCGCATAACCAACAGTTCTATTGGAATGATGATGTGTTGATGCGTAGGTGGAGTAGAACTCCAAATGTTGAGCAGACAGATGATTGGAATGAGGTTCAGAAAATTGTGGTGCCCTTGGAATTCCGACCACATGTGTTGAGTTTAGCCCATGACCATCTCTGGTCTGGACACCTTGGGATAAATAAGACTTATGACCGGGTACTCCAATATTTTTTCTGGCCAGGGTTAAAAACTGAAGTCTCAAAGCATTGTAGAAATTGCCACATCTGTCAGGTGGGTGGAAAACCTAATCAGATTCTGACGCCTGCTCCCCTTTGTCCTATACCTGCAGTAGGTGAACCGTTTGAACGTGTTCTTGTGGATTGTGTGGGTCCACTTCCTCGCACGAGATCTGGTTGTCAGTATTTACTGACGATAATGTGCGTAGCTACTCGGTATCCCGAAGCCATTCCGTTAAGGAGTATAACTGCTAAAACTGTGACAAAAGCTCTTACGAAATTCTTTACGACGTTCGGTTTACCGAAAACGGTCCAAACAGACCAAGGATCTAATTTTTTATCTCGAGTGTTTCGAAATTCGTTGAAGGCTCTCAGAGTTTCTCATGTAGTGTCAAGTGCCTACCATCCCGAATCTCAAGGAGCCTTGGAGCGCTGGCATCAGACATTAAAATCTGCACTGCGCAAGTACTGTATTGAGACCAGGAATGAGTGGGATGAGGGAGTTCCCTTAGTGTTATTCGTGGTGTGTGAGGCGAGACAGGAATCGCTTCGATTTAGCCCTTCAGAGTTGGTGTTTGGCCATAATGTGAGGGGACCTTTAAAAATGCTGAAGGAAGAATTTCTTGGTGCAGGTCCTTCTGAGAAGACCAATGTACTTGATTTTATCTCTCGCACTCGTGAACGTTTACGAAATGCTTGTAGTGTAGCAAAAGAAGCTCTTTCTCGTTCGCAGGAGAAAATGAAACGCCGTTATGATAAGAAGGCAGTTGTGCGTAATTTTCTACCAGGGGAAAAAGTTCTCGTCTTGATTCCGACCCCTGGATCTGCTCTTTCTGCGCGTTTTTCAGGTCCTTATCTTGTTAAAAATAAGGTGGGTGACACAGACTACATAATACATACTCCAGAACGGAGGCGAAAAACTCGTCTATGTCACGTAAACATGCTGAAGCCATATTTATGTCATGATCAAAAGGACAAGATTGTTAATGTTCCTGAACCAGTCGTGGAGATAAAAGAGCGAGTTTCGTTGCTTATTTATACGTTACCTACCGATGATGTGGATGATGGACTAAAAGTCTCTATGGAAGTCTTGAATGGTGGTTGTTTGAAAAATTCTGACGTTTTAGCAACACTTCCCTCGCAACTGTCTTATTTGTCTACTGAACAGCGGAAGGACATAACGAAATTGTTAGACAGTTTCCCAGCTCTTTTTAGTGATGTCCCTCCTGGTACTTCTGTCATTCAACATGACACTGATGTCGGTAGTGCACTCCCCATAAAGCAGCATGCATATCGTTGCCCGGTGAGTAAGAGAGAAGCCATGCAACTTGAGGTGAAGTATCTACTGCAAAACAGTTTTGCTGTTCCGAGTGGTAGCCCATGGAGCTCGCCATGTATTTTAGTACCAAAAGCTGATGGATCTTCTCGTTTCTGCACTGATTTTAGGAAAGTAAATTCTGTTACTGTACCTGACGCTTTTCCTCTGCCACGTATCGATGACTGTATTGATACCCTTGGGGCGGCGAAATATATTACGAAGCTAGATTTGCTAAAAGGTTACTGGCAGGTGCCTCTAACCGAGCGCGCGTCTGCGATTTCTGCGTTTGTAACCCCTGATTCTTTTCTTCAATATACGCGTATGGCGTTTGGTCTGCGAAACGCACCAGCGACGTTTCAAAGGTTGATGTCCATGGTTTTGGGCGACGTTTCCAACTGTAATGTCTATTTGGACGATGTAGTAATTTACTCGTCTACCTGGGCTGAACATCTGTCGATGTTGTATGATGTTTTTTCCCGTTTAGCTGCTGCGTCCTTAACATCGAATTTGAAAAAGTGTGAATTCGCGAAAGCGTCCGTCACATACCTGGGAAAGCAGGTAGGGAACAGTCATGTACGTCCATTAGAGGGAAAAGTGTCCGTTGTACTGGAATATCCAGTACCTACTACAAGGCGAGAGCTGCGTAGATTTCTTGGAATGGTAGGGTACTACCGATGTTTTTGTAGGAACTTCTCGAGTGTAGTAGCTCCCTTAACTCGATTATGTAGTCCTAAAGTTGATTTTGATTGAACTAATGAGTGCCAACAGGCCTTTTTGTCTGCAAAGTCTCTTTTATGCAGTGCTCCGGTGTTGTCCGCGCCGGACGTGTTCTCTCCGTTCCAGCTGGAGGTGGATGCCAGTGCTGTGGGAGCGGGAGCTGTCCTTCTACAGGAGGGTGCTGACGGAATACCTCATCCAGTGTCATATTTCTCTGCTAAGTTCAATTGTCATCAGTTTAATTACTCTACAATTGAGAAGGAAACGTTAGCTCTTTTGCTGGCACTACAACATTTTGATGTTTACGTGGGGGCCAGTATGTTTCCTGTTATTGTTTATACAGACCATAATCCGTTGGTCTTTTTGAGTAAGATGTATAATCATAATCAACGTCTGATGCGGTGGGCATTGATGGTGCAACCCTATAACTTAGAGATCCGTTATAAAAAAGGATCTGAGAATGTAGTGGCTGATGCGTTGTCGCGGGTTTAGGTTTATTTATTTATTTATTTTTTTCTGCTGATAGTATTCAGAAACAGTTTTTCACCTTTTCTCAGTAGGAGGAGAGGGAAGAATGGGGAAAAAGAAGGAAAAAAAAAAAACTGTTTCTGTCTTCAGGGGGGAAGTGTTACGGCCTGAGCTTTATGTTAATCTGTGTACTATTTTGGCTGATCTGATTCTCTCTCTCTGAATAAGCTCCGCCTCTGCACACCTGCAGCCTGTTTTGGGCTGGAGATATAATGGGAGAGCGGAAGGAGAATCGGGGGGTTGATCACCTACGATTTGTTCCCATAGCGGAGTGATCGTTTTTCGATCACTGTTTAGCTCTGTCGAGAGCTTGGCGTGCACTGGAGGAGAAGGGCATGAGTGGACGAACGAGAGAACGAACGAGAGAGCCCTGTGTGCATCTTGATGTTTCCGCCAGCCGCTGATAAGCTGTGTTTTTCATGTTGTTTGTTTTAGTGTCTTGTGGGTCTATGGTTGTTAATTTCTGTCAATATCGTCTGTTGTTGTATGACACGTGAGTTTGTGTGCTTCAATAAATTTTGAAACGGTTATATCGTGTATTGCGTGTCATTTATGTTGCTTAACCCCACCTTTAACCAGCACTTCAATAGTGGGGTTCGTAACAATCTGTGTATTCTATTCATTCATTTCATCAGCGAATGTTTATCTGTATATATTTCTGATATTCGTAACCCTGTTTGCAATGTATTAATTATCCGATTCACTGACTGAATGACTGATGCTTTGCAAAAGCAATGGCAGAAAACACAACGTTAGAGATCTTTTATGTTATTGTAAAGGGATCAATGGAAAGGAGGAGGTGAGAACCGGCTTTTCAATATAAATAATGGTTTAATGGTAAACTTAAAAGAAGACACAAACACACATAAGACGGACATGTCCACTAATGATCTCTCTCTCCCGCACGGCCCTCTGCAGTCAGCCTTTAAACCTCACAGTGTCACAGAGGCATAATTAGCCTAATACGGGACCAGGTGTGTAGTATCACGGCCCGGCCCCGCCCTCCACCCTGCCACATTCCTCCCTCGTTCTCTCAGGCTGGGGAGCCCCTGGCCTGATGTACATCCCCCCCCTCTTTCCCTGGGGGGAGGGCGCACCTTCCGTGCTGTCTGCCGGCAGGTCATCCCCATCTACCTGGACGAGGGAGGGGACAAGGGGAGGGAAACAGAAATAATTAAAATGGGGGGGTACTTCCTGTAACAGTGTAGTACCCCCAAAAAAACTGTAAAATTTAAAAGAGGATAAAGGCCAACGCAGAGCGACAGTGAGAGAGAGAGAGAGGAGAGAGAGATGAATAAAAAACTTTTACTCGCCAGTTCTCCGATACGCCGCAGCTTGTTCCTCGGCCACTCCTCCACCCTTTATCGGACGACAGCCGCGCCTCTCCGGGTGGATCCGAGGCAGTACTCCAGTCCCTGGCGGACGGAATGCCCCGCCGCACTCTCGGGGAACAGAAGGGGTCTCCCCCGCCCCTGGCAGCGGTCCTCTCGCTCCAGGCGGTCGCCAGTGAGCCCCTCCCCGCTCGCGGTCGGCGGTCTTAAACCCCGCCGCGTTTCAGCGGCTGGTAGGCGACTCCTGTGCCCCTGGCAGCGGCCCTGACCGCTCCAGGCGGTCGGCTCGGACCCCCTTCTCCCCTCGCGGTCGGCGGCCATCGTCCTCGTTCAGGCGGCTGGGCTCCTCGTCCCCCGGCAGATGGCCGCGGCTGCTCCATTGGGGTGGACGGTAGTGGCGAGAACTCTACTATGGCATATCCCTCCTCCATCCCGGGCTTCGGCACCAGTGTAAAGGGATCAATGGAAAGGAGGAGGCGAGAACCGGCTTTTCAATATAAATAATGGTTTAATGGTAAACTTAAAAGAAGACACAAACACACATAAGACGGACATGTCCGCTAACGATCTCTCTCTCCCGCACGGCCCTCTGCAGTCAGCCTTTAAACCTCACAGGGTCACGGAGGCATAATTAGCCTAATACGGGACCAGGTGTGTAGTATCACGACCCGGCCCTGCCCTCCACCCTGCCACAGTTATTATAAGAAGTGTAAAAATATTTTCAGTTCATTATGAAACTGTGGTGGGCCACCACAGTCTAGGTCATTACTAGGAAACACTGGCATGTGTTTGACCAGCCGACATCTGTACGAAGAAATTATGAATGTAAGTGGCTATGGACTATAAGTCGCAGGACCTTTCAGATTTTTTTTTACTTCTATTCCGGAAAATACAATACACTTTGTTAAATTATAAGAAATAAATTTTCACAAAAATATTTCTAAATTCAAATTACACTTGAAACGAAACAAAAATATAATCAATATAACGAAGTGGTAAAAAAATTGTCTATTTTTATATATGGTAGAATATATTTTTTTGTACGAATGCCCACAATATAGCACCCCTTGTGGCAGCACTGAAAATGCAATGCATTTTTTTTATGTTTTCTCTCCCCAAGTTCTCATGCTCTCAATCCGGGTGGCGGAGGATGAATCTCAGTGGCCTCTGTGTCCGAGACATTAATCTGCACATTTTATCACATGGCTTGTTGAGACATAGCGCATGTGGAGGCTTCACGCTATCTCCACGTCCACACATAACTCGCCACGCGAGAGCGAATCACATTATAGCAACCACGAGGAGGTTACCCCATGTGACTCTACCCTCCCTAGCAATCGGGACAGTTTGGTTGCTCAGGAGACCTGGCTGGCGTCACTCAGCACAGCCTGGATTCGAACTTCGCGACTCCAGGGGTGGAATTTAGCATCTTTACTTGCTGAGCTATTCAGGCCCCCAAATGCAATACATATTTATTTTATGAATATTTTTAGTATTCTGACATATTTCGGGAAGCCATGAGGTATGCAATAGAAGCGTTTGTATTTACATACTTAGAATATGTTTTAGATTTTATTTCCCTGGATCTTTCTTGAATATTATACATAGTACATATCAAGTTTCTTCTTAATAAAACATCTGGTTACAATTAGGTTTGGGTGCACACTGGATGATTTTTGCCTTGATTTTGCTGTCTGAAACAAATTGTGGGGATTGTATGAGATCGGCAATCTTTGATTGTTTAGAGTGACATGTTCATTAATGGATGATTGATTGTCCTTGCAATGAATCTTAGCCTCTGGATTTCTGGCAGTGTCAGACATTTTGGATTGCAGCCCAGCAGTGTGACTGTTCCTATAAAGGCTGTCTAATAAAGAACCAATACGAGCACAGCAGTGGATGACATAGGTGTGTGTGAGAGAGAAAGAGAGAGCATGACAGTGAGAGACAGAGAGATGCTTGTCTATATCATATGCAGTCTAAATATCTCATTATTTATTTTGCCAGTCATGACAAACGTCAGCTATGATGTGTATCGCAGAGTCTGACGTAATCATAAGTGACAGTTTATATGTGACTTGGCTTTTACCCAAGATTACACTGGGGTCATATCGCACTGATCTGTCGAGCCAAAATTGCAAAGGACAGACAAAAAAACACAGTGTACATCCTGCTTTAGCAAGACATTCTGTGTAAGTTACAGTTCAAGCAGCAGAAAGATGATCTTGAGCTGACCTTGACTGCCACATTTCCCCTTTGTGGAGGCAATATTAAATCAAACCAAGAAATAAATATAATAAAGAATGGTCAGCTCACTTTCTCTGGTGCCATATGCCTCCAAAAGACACAAATAAATGATCAAACACTTGCCAATGTATTAGAAATATGTTACTGATAGTCTCCGTAGTTCCATTGTCTGTATTGGCTCCTCATTGTGGAGATGTCTAATAGCTGGCTCACAATCTGAACAATCAGGAATCATTGCAGGCTCAGACCAGCTTTTTCATTGAATTTCCACTATAAATAGTTCACTGCGCAACCAGAACACAACCCTGTGTCCTTGACTCACATCGATACGAGGATTCATTCCTTTTCACCCATGTGCACTGATGTGTTCACAGAACAGGTCTATTCTGTGAGCAGGCTTGCCTCAGATTTCTGTTGAATATGCTACCATTGATTTGAGTTGTATGTGGTTTGGTTTTCCTGCATCAGATCTCGAGTAGTGCCACTCTGGAGGGCAAAGGGCAGCTGAAGTTCACCACAGGCAAGTGGAGCCCACATCACAACTGCACCCAGCTGGCAACAGCCAATGACACAGCCATTCATGCCTGGGATCTACGTGGCATGAGGTAAGATTTTGGCTCGGAGATGAGGACAGTATAACAGTATGCATGGCTAGTGTGGAATTTTCCATTTTTGTGTACATTTCATTTCAGTGAAACACAGCTAAACTGAATTGTCCATTGTTTTCCAGTAGTGGCAAAACATTTCTAAAAGTTCATGAAAGACCTGTTTGCCAACTGTCCATTGTTCCCAAAGGTTTGCTAAAAGTTCATCAAGTTCACTGGTTTGCCATAACTGTGTTAAGTAGTGGCAACAGGTTGGGAGGGTTACTTTTGAAATGTAATCCACTACAGATTACAGAATACATGCTGTAAATTGTAATTTGTAACGTATTCCGTTAGATTATTCAAGTTCAGACATGTATTCTAAATACTTTGGATTACTTCTTCAGCACTGGTAGATTTTTTCACTTGTTTTGACTATAAAAACTCTGCCAGAACCATAACACAAAAAAACAAAAAACAAAATTAAAGACATTTTTTTTAATATTTTTACTGGAAAACAATACAAAAATTATTATCAAGAATGTGATTTTTCCCTAATATAAAAGTCTTAATAGAATTTTTTTTTTATTGTGATCCAATGTGAATTTTCTTAAAAAATAAAAATAATGATCGTGTCTGGTAACATGTGCATGTAAAATGGCTAGAAATAGCATTTTAGCTTAGTGTTAATCTGAAAATTTACACAAGGTTTATTTCTATTTCTTCTGCTCCAATCTTACTTCTCTGTCTGCACGTATGAATGTAACACATCATAAGAAAGTGTTTCACCGCTGTTTGAATCACATCATTTATATATATAAATCAAGTCAATTAAATTTTATTTGTATAGCGCATTTCACAACACACATCGTTTCAAAGCAGCTTTACAGAATATCAGCATTAACAGACGATAAAACTGTAATGTCTATAAAGTCGATTAATCATCATTGTGTAATTTAGATAAAATACGATTTTTAATAGTGTTTAAAAATAATTAAATGATAATTGTATTAATAACCCCAGTGAGCAAGCTGAAGGCGACTGTGGCAAGGAACACAAAACTCCATAAGATGTAGATTAATGGAGAAAAATAACCTTGGGAGAAACCAGACTCACTATGGGGGCCAGTTCCCCTCTGGCTAACATTATGAATGTAATGTAAATATTAATTATGTATAGGTAAAATCATGATTTAAAATTAATAAACTAAGTGTTAAGGGTCAGTGATTAAACATCGATTGTGTTTGAACTGTAAGATTAATGACCAAAGTCTTTGAAGTCCATCTTGATTAATTGCAGAAGTTCACATAGATGCAATTGTCCTTGTTAATTGGCTGATGAAGGCTTTTGTTGGCAATAGTTAGTCTAAGCATTTCATTTCAACATTTTGTTACCTTTACAAAAAGCTACACTAGGATGCTGCGCTGAAGAGCGCTTTGGGAACACGTCTCAGTTGTGACCAGATGTGAATATGTATGCAACACGTTAATGAACACTGACTGGAATTTCTAGCCTCTGCCGATGTAATCATTGGACGCACCTGGCGCAGTGGCTATAAATAGATGCGTCACCGGTGCATCATCACACATTTCGTCTTCAGAGACATTCTGTGCTGTGTGCTATCACAAACTGTCAAACTTTCTTTCCTCTGTTAGGAGTTAGATTCTGTTTTTCTCCTAGGAGTTATTCATTTTCTCCTTTCTGTTTCCTCTGAAAAAAATAAATAAAATCTATCTCTCGTTTTTTAAGAAAAAATGACTGAAAATCAAGGCAAACGATTCCCTGTCTATGAACGAGACGGACACACATCAGTTTTATTTTGTTTGTTTGGGGGAGAGCATGCTGCTCTCGCGTTGGGGTGGGCGGGTGCGAGCATTGTGATCTGCTTTCGGGCAAAATGCTTTGCGCTCGCCTCGCTCACTTTCGGGAGTCAGCGCCCACTCTTCACTCGTGGGGCTCTCGCATGGATCTGGCTGCGGAGCGAGAGACGGGTTCGTCCCTTTCGCTCGCTCTCTCCCCAGATCCAGCGGGTTCTTCCCGTGATCTCGAAGGGTGCTATGGCGCCTCTTCGGTTCATGAGGAGGACCATGACTCTTTTGGTTCAGTTGATATCGAGTTATCCACCTCTGAGCATTCCGGGTTTGATAATAAATCAACAGAGGAATTGCTCGACGTTGTTACTCGTGCTGTGGCCAGGCTTAAGATAGACTGGCCACGCCAACAAGAGACCCCCAAACGCTCCAAATTGAAGGATAGATTTTTGTCTGGTGGCCGGGGGAAGGGAACGCCTCATCAGTCCCTTCCCTTCTTTAATGACCTCCATGACGAGCTTTCTCGTTCATGGAGGAAACCCTATACTTCCCGCGTTCACGTGCCCTCGACGTCGATATATTCGACTATCGTGGGTGCTGTGGCACGGGGGTATTCGATGATGCCGCCAGTTGAAGAGACACTTGCGGGTTATCTCTCACCGGGCTCAGCATCATCGCTGAAAAGACCCTCCCTCCCCACGAAGCTGTGTAGGACCACCTCCACACTAGTGGGGAAAGCATATAAAGTGGCGGGTCAGGCTGGTGCTGCCCTGCACACCAGGGCGGTCTTGCAGGCATACCAGGCTGATCTGCTTAAGGACCTGAGTGCAGGTTCCACACTCGTCGAGGAAGCATTTTCTGAGCTTCGTTGAGCTACGGACCTGTCTCTTCGTGTGACCAAACAGACAGACCTTGCTATTGGCCGGTCTATGTCCGCTTTGGTCAGCATGGAGAGACACTTGTGGCTCAACCTATCGGGCATCAAGGACAAAGATAAGACTTTTGTCCTTGATGCCCCAATTTCGCCTTCTGGGCTTTTTGGAGACGCTATGACTACGTTTATCTCCAGGTTCCAGGAGGCAAAAAGCCATGAGGAAGCGTTTGGACAATTCTTCCCTCGCCGCACTCAGAGGGCAGGGCCATCGTCCACCCAGTCCCACTCCGGTCCTGTTAGAAGAAAGGCTCAAAAACAGAGCGTGGCGAGTCGTGCTCCCCCTCGTAAGGACTGGGGACAGGCTCGTCGCCCCCGACAGCTTCCAAAGCAAGACCACAGGGCAGTTATTTCAAAGAGGAAAAAACCCTGAGGTTCTTGCACTCAACCCGGTGGGGGTAGCTCCCCTCGGGATGGGGCGCATGTTCTATTCACTACGCCCCAACCGGTACCCTCATGAATCCTCTCCTTTCCCGCCGCCTCTGGTGATTCAGGAAGCAGAGGCTTCTAACTAAAAGTTGGGTGTACCGCTGTTTCCTGCCTTATTCCATGACTCGGAACACCCGACATCCCCTCAACAGGAAGTTCTGAAATTAGTATCCATCCTAGAAAACCTGGCAGTGTGGAAACTTCTGCCCGGTATTTCTATGTGGGCTCTAAGAACAGTAGAATGTGGCTCCAGAATTAAATTCTCTTGCCTTTTTCTGCGTTTCAACAGCGCGGTCGCCACCTCTGTGAAACCGGATCAGTCATGTCGACTAAAAATAAATAAATAAATAAATGCAAATCTCCTGGTTAAAAGGGGCCATAGAACGTGTTCCCCTTCCAGAGAGAGAGTCAGGTTATTACACCATATACTTCCTGGTTCCCGTGGAGGGTGAGGGGTTGCGTCTGGCACAAGATCTTAAATCCTGAACTACCCAGTCTGGGTGTTCAAGTCCAAGATGCTGCCTATCAAGACGATCGTGTCACAAGTCCAACATCACGCTTGGCTGGTCACCATTGGTCTTATGACGCACTTTTTCACTGAGAAGTTCTGCCGCAACACAGGAAGCTCCTGAGGTTCGCTTTCGGGGGCGAAGCCTTCCAGTATCGGGTTCTTCCATTTGGCCTAGCCCTCTTAACCCGCACATTCACAAATGCATGATGCAGCGCCGGCTCCTTTGTGACTCCGGGCATCCGCATTCTGAATTACATAGACGACTGGCTGATCCTAGCGCAGACTTCTGACTCTCAAGATGGTTCTTCGCTGTCCTTTTATGCATATCATGGCTCATTTTAGCTTATCACTGCATACGTTATGATTTGACTTTATTTCAATAAGAAAAAATAAGTCCAAAGATCCGAAATATCCCACAATCCACAACGTGAAGTTTTAATGAACTCAAACATGTAAACAAGATATATTTCTTAAGTATCTTAAGATAGAAGTTACTACTAACAGTATTTTATTAACTGTAATTAAACAATTTACAAATAAGTATATTTTATGAGGAAAAAGCCAATTCTTGCATTTCTTAAGTGTATTAATTTAAAATATATTTAAACAATAGGCTACAAGCACATATTATTAGGAGTCCTCCACCTGTGTATTGTGATATCATGGAATATATTGTGTATTATGAAAGGTTCATCACAGAACTGTTTGTTAGAAATGGATGATATTTGCCAAAGGTTCGTCACAGAACTGTTTGGAAATAGTGACACATATTTGCCAAAGAACTGTTTGCTAGTAGTGGAAGACATTTGCCAAAGGTTCACCAAAGAACTGGTTGCCACCAAGGTTATTAAAGTATAGCATTTTCAAATCAGTTTTATTTTATATAGTAAAAAGTGGTAGCTAGTAACACATTATTTTGATGGTCACAAGTAGATATTTAACTAACTATATGTGACTTACCAACTGGCTTGCTATAGCTAGTATAGTAACAGTGTTTCAACAAACATTCAGTAGACTTTCAGTAGCCTGTATATTCGCTCTGTGCACAGGGTGACGCGACGAATGTTCGAAATCTGTGTGGTGGGCGGGGGGGACTTCCGGTTTAGGTTACTACCGGTATTTCCGATGTAGATGTTGAAGAGTGAGTGGCAAGCTATCAGTGAGTACCGTATGTAAAATGTTATCAGTAAATAAGAAACGTCTTACATATCAGTATCAAATTGGCAACTCTAAATTACATTGTAGTGTTCCTCGATGTGCCGTTTCATCGAGGTATAATTCTGAAGTAAGTTTTCATTGTTTTCCACATCAGCCTGAGGTACGAGCTCAGTGGCTAGTCAAGATAAGACGCGAGAACTTCACTCCTACCGATAACACCTGGGTCTGCAGTCGACATTTTAAGCTAGAAGATTTCATCATAACAACCACAGGACGCCGCAAATTTGGTCAAGGAGCTGTGTCATGTCTTTTTGAGTGGAACAATTTTTGTTTACCAGCGCCAAGGACTGTATTTTTCTCTATGAGCTTCCATATACTGCTTATATATTTTGTAATTTACTATGCCGTTTGTTTGTTTGTATCTTGTGATATACCTTTCAGAAAATTGTCTGAAATATTGACAATGTTTACATTTGTCATTTATTGTCTTTTACACTGCCAGGAGGAACACAAATACATGAGTTAATTCAGACATTTATTATACAAAGACACAAGCTGTCATACTACACTCAACAATAACATGGCTCCTATAATTGTAACATTGTATATAGATTTGTAATGATGAACTATGTAAATAAACATTGTGGTGCAACGTTTGACATTTTGTATGAGTTATGAGTTTGTAGATAACTAGTCCACATAACTGCACATAATACAGTACTCAACAGTACTTTAATGCTTCTTTGCACTTCTGGTTGGATGTCAACTGCATTTCATTGGCTCTGTACCTGTACTCTGCTAAATGACAATAACATTTAATGTAATCTAATAACTACTAACACTGAATTCATAATAACAAAAGATACCTTGTATAGGTTTGTTGTTTATGTACATACATGTGCATTTCTTAAAGAGAACTATTTACATTAACATTGATTTTCACACAAACACATGTTTTGTACAGTCTGATACAGTAATGCAACATTATGATTGCATAAGGCTCTGCCAGCCACACAGGAGCACTCGACCTCATAGAGCTGAACAGGAGTGGAGTCTTCTAGGACAATCTTTTAAAAAACAAAAAAGTGTGTTATAATCAGCAGAGATCACAAACTGATCAGATATCTCAAAGTCAAAAGTGCATTTTGCATTATTTTTCAAGTTAGCTACTATGAGTTAGAGAATGAGGTTACTTTAGGGTTAGTAAGAAAGTAAGTTAAACACAACACAATATAAACAGCAAAGCAACTGTCTCAACAACCAGCTTCTGGGGTTTCATATAGGAATGGTAGGTCTACTAGAACACTAATAGGGCAGGCAAGTGTCATCATAGTGTTACCTACTTCAAACGTTTGGCTAGCTAGATAGTTGTCTAAGATGTTCAACTTGTTTAGGTAATTATACATTTGTTTGCCAGTTTAACCCATCATTGCCAAATTGAAGCCCCAGAACATAACTGGAACAGAACTGGTTGGATCAGACGAACAACTGAACTGTCTTTCATCCTACTCTGATGGTGTGAGGTTTCTCATGTTTCCTCAAAGATCTATGACAGGTAGCACGGATGCTGACTCTCCCTGTCTGTCTTTACTTGATACCGGGGATAACCAAATACTGTCAATACATGTAACTGAACAACACAAGTCATTAGTATATGGGTGATTCTTAGACTATGGGCACTTTTATGTACTTTGTAACCATAAATGTCATTTTTAAAAATATGACCAAAGTACAATTGATATGGATTGCAAGAGTAGATTTGTGTAATACTTTTTATATTATAATATTATAATAAATTACAATACTTTTTATATTTAGATTATAATATTCTTTTTATTTCTAAATTATACTTTTATATTAATTGATTTCATTTAGATGAATGAAAATTAAATTTTGTTGCATCATTTATTGCTTATATTTTTGCCTTGCCATCAGTTGTGTCAGTTATTTACAGTATGCACTGTAACCGTTCATCTGTGAGACAAATCAGTTGTATACATCAAACTCAGCACTACACTAAAAACAGTTGTGGTTATGTTTAATGGCTTTGTGTATTGAGTTTACGGAGTGTGATGAGTTTAATTGTTTTTCTAATAAACATCTCCACTGTTTCTCTACATTCACGTTAATTCATTGTCTTTCCACCACCACCCTGTCATTTCCATCACCACACACATTTTTTTTAAATATTTAAAAAGTTCTCATCACACATTAAAAATGTATCCACAATTTACGAGATCATGCTCTACTTAATATAAAAATGCAAGTCATTCATTTTCTAATAAGCTCTTGCCCAAACCAGTATTAAATTGAGTGTGACAGGTGTACAGTTCACCGTTTGGTCCTTAGGGCAGTTAATTTATCTCATTGACAAATGTATAATTATTGTACATTGTGGAAAAACTGATAAAACTAGTTACAAAAATGATCTTAGACAATTCTGGACTGACGTAAGTTATTCTGTTTTTAAATAACAGCATTGAGATGTGGTGGAAATGACATTTCAATGCTGTTATTTAAAAACAGAATAACTCATAACTTCATAGTTATGAGACTAACACAGTCTCATAAGTTCTCTTGTAATCTAAGTTTGTCCTCTTACAGACCTTAAAACTAGACAAATTATTTAAACTTATGAGACTGTGTTACGTGACTTTTGAACAAGTTTTTTTATTCAACTTCACAAGCCTAAAAGTGCCCCTTGTTGAAGAAACGCCCATACATGTATTCAATGTCAGATAGTAAAATGAACATATAATAAACCACATGCGACCAACAACTAAAATTAATCGTTTAATAAGTATTTTGTAAAGGTTACTTTCTAGCCTAACGTCACCTAGAATCATCAATAACGTTAGGGCTACAGCTAGCTAAAGACATAGCATAACTTACCTTCATAACTGTTCCCTCTTGCTCTTGGGAGCCGATGATGACGCTTGAATTATTAGGTGTACGTCGTTTATCGTTATCCTTGGCAGATGTTAAAGGGATCTGGCTAACGTAACTTTAGACCGGAAATACCATCGCCCACCAGTGACGTCTGACAATCATGGAACGTTCGTAAAATCAACTAGCCAATAGATCATTATTAATGACCTTTTAATGAACTGATGTTCTCAACAATAATGTGAGTAGGTCATTAATAGAGATCTATATAAAGGCTACTGAAAGTCAACTGAAAGTTTTTTGAAACACTGTTTAATAGCTATAGCAAGTCAGTCGATAAGCTGTTATTTTGCTGCTGTTATACAGGCTATTGATAGTCTACTGAATGTTTGTTGAAACACTGTTTACTAGTTATAGCAAGCCAGTTGATAAGTCACTTATAGTACGTTAAATATCTACTTGTGACCATCAAAATAATGTGTTACTGGCTGCCAACTTCTGACAGCTATTTGCGGCAAGCTGCTACAGATTTACCAGCAATTAACTGTACATTTTCACATTCATAAATTAACCATGCAACGGTATCTGTAATTTGGCTGATCAAGTCCCTCAACACTAATACTGCTGTTCAAAATATCACACCTCAATTACAAATCATGTCTTTGTTTGACAGAAGAACAGTGATGTGTTCCTAAGTGGTTCTGAAGTCCAGATTGTCCTCATCATGTGAAGCAACCATAGTGCTCAGTGTGTATGTGTGAGCAGGGAATGGTCAGCAATAGATGCATGCTGGAGTGAAATGAGTGTTCATGTGAGCTCTGCTGGAGGAATAATAATCACAGTGTTATTGATCCCTGGATAACACACAGACACACTTGAAGAGATGAGATATAATGAGAGAGGAAAAACAGCAGAAAGGAGAAATGAAGACTAGATGATCGAGATGCATTTAACAGATGATGAAGCATTCCAGATGTTTATATGTAAACTAAACTAAAATGCAAAAGAATGCTGGTAGAGTGAGAGATGGATAGAACAAGATTGAGGACAAGAAATGGAGTTACAGTTAATCATAACAAAAGTTAATTAAACCTTGGGAGGAATAGGGATGGGAGATGGTAGAGAAATGGTGAGAGGACAGAAAATTCTATAAATCTAAAGGAAAAGGCTGACATTGGAAGGATTGTTTTTCCAATTCAAACAGGTAAATGTTTTTCTATGCAGGTTACATACATACCAAACTGTTGTCCATCTTGTTTAATGTACAGTAAACTCTTTTGATGTCCAAGATTAAATTAATTAATACAAATAATTTCAAATAAATTAACCTTGATGAGTATTTAGATCTTTTTCTTTTGAGTTCACAAAATGTTTAAATAACTTGAATTGTTTAATGTTTTGCGTTTGATTAACTTATCTCTTTAAATTTACAGGAACTTAATTTTAACTGAAACTGGGAAGGGGATTTTTATTTCTCAGAATGCTTTACATGGCACTCGACAGGGAGAGTAAATGTTAAAATGAAGTGTTATATAGTGCATCTCAGTATATTGGTATACTTGTTGAGCAATTGCTATGCTAATCAAAGCATGGTTTATCAATTAGCGACATTCAACATGCTAACATTCACTCTACTAGTTTGTTCTAGCTAGTACTAGCTAGCTAGGTTCCCTCTACTTGACATATTTATGTTGAGCCTAAATTGTGATTTTAAGTTCATCCAAGGAGTTACATTTAAAGTTAAGTACCATTCAAATGCATGAGTTAGCCTACTCAATATTTAAAATTAAGAAAAAAAAATCAACACGCATGAGTAGTTGGGCACGAGTAGTTTAAGTAAGCAACGTTCTGCTTACTTAAACTTGTAATTTATTAACTTAAAAAATTGGAGTTCTGCTAACTCATTCAGGTTTACAGTGTAAACACATTGAAAAAAACAAAAAACAAAACAAGGTCATCATATTTGTTAGTAACCTGAGTAAATATAATTTTCAAGAATTGGTATAGGTCAAAATGTATATACAGTTGAAGTCAGAAGTTTACATACACTTAGGTTGAAATCATTAAAAAAGAAAATTTACCAGTCCACAGATTTCATATTAGCAAACTATAGTTTTGTTAAGTCGCTTAGGACATCTACTTTGTGCATGACACAAGTAATTTTCCCAACAATTGTTTACAGACAGATTGTTTTACTTTTAATTGACTATATCAAGTGTTGCCAAGTTTCTATGAGCCAAATAAAGGACATTACAGCTCTAAATACGGACATTTTTTTCAGTGGTGCTCTGGCGTAAGATGCTGCACATTATTTATTGGTCAACCTAGAGCTTGTTTAGAGACATAGTTCTGTGTGAACGGCACCATATTCGCTTAAATTAAAAACCTTTTTAATTCAATGGCCAATAACACTATTTTGTCAGTTTCCACAGTAGCTGCTGCCCCGAAGAATGCACCGATATTGCTTGCACCTTTAGCTAGTGTGGCCTTTTTGTGCATTTATGTGGAAGCATGTTGAGTCAAGTCATTCTCGCCTCCATGGCCAACTGAAAATTCCCTGCGACATAATGTACTGAAGGCTTTTAGTTGAGTCACCGCAGACAGGCTTTTTTACTTCCCATTGTTTATTGTAGATGCACAGTCTTTTCTTTTTTTCAGGGTTATCCATATTTGCCATTTAATCCGTATTTCCACATGCCAAATCGACTGAAAAGCGTCACACATTGCCCGAATTTTCTTTTTTTTTTGTGTGGAGGAATTGGCGCATTTACTTAACGTATACTGATTCGCTTGAGGGGGGCTGTGATTGAATGATGACAGGTGTCTGTGATCATTCTTAAGTGTCGTGATCAGCACTGCTGCTGTTGCTGTTGTATCCGTCAGTGGTTAGATCAGTGTAGCAGTCAATAAACGGGACAAAGGTCTTTAGACAATTAGCCAATTAGCTTCTGATAGGAGGTGTAGTGAATTGGAGATGTACATGTGGATGTATTTTAAGGCCTACCTTCAAACTCGGTGCCCCTTTGCTTGACATCATGGGAAAATCAAAAGTAATCAGCCAAGAACTCCACAAGTCTAGTTCATCCTTGGGAGCAATTTCCAATTGCCTTGAAGGTACCAAATTCATCTGTATAAACAATAGTACACAAGTATAAACACCATGGGATCATGCAGCCATCACACCACTCAGGAAGGAGATGCATTCTGTCTCAGAATGCATCTCCTTCCTGAGCGGTGTGATGCTTCTGCAATCAATCCCAGAACAACAGCAAAGGACCTTGTGAAGATGTTGGAGCAAACAGGTTGACAAGTATCTATATCCACAGTAAAACGAGTCATATATCGATATAACCTGAAAGGCTACTCAGCCAGGAAGAAGCCACTGCTCCAAAACTGCCATAAATAAGCCAGACTACAGTTTGCAAGTGCACATGGGGCAAAGATCTTACTTTTTGGAGAAATGTCCTCTGGTCTGATTAATTAAACTGAAAATTGAACTTTTTGGCCATAATGACCAATGTGCTTGGAGGAAAAAACTTACAAGTTGAAGAACACCATCCCAACCATGATGCATGGGGGTGGCAGCATCATGTTGTGGAGGTGCTTTGCTGCAGGAGGAACTGGCGCATGTCACAAAATAGATGGCATTATTAGGAAGGTAAATTATGTGGAAATATTGTTGCAACATCTCAAGACATCTACCAGGAAGTTAAAGCTTAATCGCAAATTGGTCTTCCAAATGGACAATGACCCCTAGCATACTTCCAAATTTGTGGCAAAATGGCTTTGGTATTAGAGGGGCCATCACAAAGCCCTGACCTCCGTCAATCCAATTGAAAATTTGTGGTCAGAACTGAAAAAGTATATATATATATAATACACACATTTATATCTATACCTCTCTCTCCACTGCCCCTCCCCGAGAGCCCTCCAAAAACTCAAAATAGTTGCCCCATTTCCCAACAAGCAAATCCAAGTTACCCAGTCTTCTAAATGACATTTCCTCAAAAGCCGCCACCCTCCCCATCTCCGTGCACCACCCCTGAAATGGGGTGCTCCAGTCGACTTCCATCCCCTTAAAATAATTTGTCTAGCAATCATTACACTGGTCAGAACAAAATTTTTTATGCGTTTATTCCCCACATCGATGACCGCCAAATTCTGGGGCAAAACCCAGTGCCCAGTACGTCACACATAAAACTCTGAACCTTCAACCAAAATTCTTGGATCTTAACACATGTCTCCATCATCTGATTGGCATCGCCAGCAGGTGGGTGTGTCTTTAAGCCCAAGCCTATACAATCTAGAGGGGGTCCAATAGAATCAATGTAAAATCATAAGGTGCAACCCTCTCTAGATGCAGACTTGACATTTTTTTTAATCCTAGCCCACACTCCCTCCTCCAGTACCAAGTTTAAATCTTTCTCCCATAATCTTTTGATAGAAGTTAAAGCTTTGTCCCCCAGACTCTGATTTAGCAGGGAGTAGTACACTGATGCCTTCAAAAAGCAGTAATCACCATTCCCAGAGTATCTGCCACTTTAGGGGGGTGAATACTACTCCCAAAAATAGAACAGAGCAGATGGTGCAGCTGTAAATACCTAAAAAACCTAAAAGATCTGGGAATCCCAAAATGTTGAACCAAATTTTCAAAAGATCTCAACACTCCACTCTCATTTAGGTCACTGAATATATTAACCTCCATCACAATCTACTCTGACCAGCAGAAAGTAATTTTGAGTTCAGCCATATGCTCGAGGCAACATTTAAATAAATGTCAGAATGAAACACTCTGGACACTTTTGTCCATACCGAGTGCAAATGCGAGATAACAGGGTGTAACTTAACTTCTACGGTTAGTTTAATAGAAAGGCTTTACAATGCTGAAATAGGGGCAAGAACTTCCTGTTCAATACAAAAGTAGGGAAGGGCTCTCTCAGGTGAAAACAACCAATGAGGTAAATGTCTGAGATCGAATGCATAATAATAATACAAATTCTTGGGTAGGCCTAGCCTACATTTGTCAATCGGCCTATGTAATTTACTGAAATGTAATCTGAGATGTTTACCATTCCAAATGAGTGTGTAAGATTGGCTCCAAACTGTATCTCCTCCGTGAAAGACAAAGAACCAACATGACAAAACTCCTACACAGATGAGCATCTCCACCTGAATCAATGCGTCTTACTGAGCAAGGACCATAAAACTCAAATCTCGTCTGACCTCTATCTCACCTCAGGCCAATTTAGGCCTATTCTCCTAAAACTAAGCACAAATAACATGCAGATTCATCCACTCAACAGTCCCGAAGGAGTGTTACTCCACAAAACAAACTCCAGCCACTAGGTGGAACAAGCACAAAAAGAAACAAAAAAGGTGCTCAGTTCCTCAAACAGTCACGTGAATGTTCAATGAGTAGGTCCATTCGGCTACAACGTGAGTACCACAAAATAACTTACTCCATCCATTGACTTTATGAAGGACATCGCTTGCTGGAAACATGTAAATGTTTTGTGGACATCCTTAGCATCTATTTTCAATTTGGCTGGGAACATCAGTGCAAAAGCAACCTTCTGTTGATGTAAGAGTTTCTTGCATTCCTTGAATCGATCATGTTTCTCTCTTGATGAATTTGCAAAGTCTGGGACCAAGAAAATGCTGTGGTTCTTCCAAGAAGGCCTTCCTTTATTCTTCGGCTTGCACAACACAAGACTTTTATCAGATGATCTCAGAAATTTGGCTAGAATTGATTGGGGCCTGTCTACCTCAGCGGATCGCCAAGTTGGAATCCTGTGAGCTCGCTTGATTTCCAGCTTATGGCCTGCTTTGCCAAGCAGATTCAGAAAAGACCCATCCAGGATTTTTACCTTATCCTGACCTCTTCGGCTTAAAGAATTCTAACGATTCGGACATCATTCCGCCGGTTGCGGTTCTCCAAGTCCTCCAATTTCTCCCAGACATGCTCCAAATCCACCTTGGTCACTAGCGGATTAGCAGCTAGTTCCCTCTCCAAAGACTCCAGATTATCGATCCGCTTTTCAACATCCCCCACTCTTGTGACCACCTCAGTGAATTTTGTTTCCATGGCAGTGATCGAACGACATATTACAGTAACATCCTCCAATCCGGCAACGACTTTCGTCATCATTGCCGACATGTTCAACGATTCTTGTCGAATTTCCCTCACTTCTCTGGCCAAATCGACTCCCGGACTTGTGGCCTGCTGCTCAGGGGAATCATCTTGAGCAACTAAGTGTCTTTTAATGTCTCCAGAGCCTGAGGATTTTGAATTATTTGACATATTGTCTTCCTAGAACAGTTATGGTACAGAGTGTATCGAATCTCACCGGTTTATGACATAAAAAGAATTAAACTAGCAAAGTGCGCAGAGCTCGCCGCTCACTCGTCCGAACCTCAAATGGCGTTACGTGACTGCCGACATTTCACATTCTTAAAATAAAGTAGTGATCCTAACTGACCTAAGACAGGGAATGTTTTCTATGATTACATGTCAGGAAGTTTAAATGTATTTGGCTAAGGTGTATGTAAACTTCTGACTTAAAATGTATCTGTGCATCCCTTTTCTAGGATGAAACTATTCTACACACAAGGCTCCACTGAAAACATCTCTTCTGTCAAACAATTACTGAGCAATCATTCTTGCATGGAATGTAAGATGAAACATGTCAATATTTAAAGTGTGCATCGCATGCAAACAAGACTTTCAGTGAAGACATGGTCGGATACACATTTGTGTTCACGTTTCCAGTTGGTGTGCAGAACACACTTTTCTGGGGCTGAAAGATTAATTAAACTAAAATCGAAATCAGCATATGAGGTAGTGCGAATATCAATCCGCAAAGCTGCAATTTAATTAAATAAATAAATTGTCTGCTCGTGCTGCTCACTGTGCTTATTGTACATACAGCTGTATTCTCTATAGTATTACACATTTTCAATGCACACATTGATGCACACATTGTTATAAATTAACAGTGCTCTAGATGCACATTAGTGCAATTCCAAATATTCTTGGCTAAAAGTTATTATCCAAATAGAATGTACTGTAAGTTAATAGCACAGGGTTTTTGTGGACAAAAGAGTGGATGAGACTATTTCTCTTTCTTCATTCATATCAATCAATATCTTTCAAAATAATCATAGGTAGATTTTTTTTGTCCAAATCGTTCAGCCCTGCGCTCTCCATATGCTGGACTTCACATCCAGAGTCTTCACAGAGTCCCTGCCAGCCCAAACACCAATGAACCATTCCAAACTGTCACAGACATCAAAGTTATGTGCTGTTTAGTATCACAGTCAATTTTCAATACTGCAAGAAATAATTTTTTTGGGCTATTTCCCAATTTTAGGCCTTTTGGAATATGAGTATTTCTTGATCCAAAAAAAAAAGTTACTCCAAAAAGTCACACTTGGACTATCTCTTTAATACATCTTTTATTTCTTTATTTCGATAACTATTCACTCATGATGAATGTCATAACAAGAGGAAACTTTCCACATTTCCTTCTGTAAGGTATTTTATTGCAGACTATATATTAAACCTACAAAGGTTTAAATAACTTTAATATGTTCCTCATGTCTGTGTATAACGTTGATAGAGAGCCCTCTGGTAGAAAGAATAGTGTGTGATTGATTGAGCTCATATTATCATTCTTATGATAACTGTCAAATGGAAATATCCTCCGTTTCATGGCACTGATACAGTATCAGGTGCGGATGTGACTGTGATTTAGTGCTGAATATTCTGTTAAATCTCCATGAGTGAAATGTTAAAGATTACCAGCTTCATCAGAAGTTCCATCACAAATTATAATTTTTTTGAATAATGTAAAAAACACCCAAAACTACATTAATGTAATGTGCTTTGTGGTGAATGCTATCTTCCATTTGTCTTGTCAAATATGTATTATATAAGTGTTTTATTTACATTTCATGTGAATTTTAATATGACAGCTGATTAATAAATGTGTTTATGTGATTGGCTGGCTATTACACAACTTCCGGGAGTCAGGAGGCACACATTTTCATCAGTCCAAAGAAGAAATTGTGTCACTTTACATGTTACAATCCCATGATTGACTTTTGAAAGATGTTTAAGAGATTGTACTAAACCAGACCAAATATCTTTACACCTCAAATTAAAAACTTTTAACAGAAGGATTAATGGAAGTTCTTATGAAAAATATAAGCTTCAAATTTCTGCCTTTAAACCCTCAAAAAATTGGCCCCCATTCACTTCCATTGTAAGTGCCTCACTGTAACTTCGATTTTTGCTTTTTAAAGAAAAGGAGGGGTGAGTCGAAATCAGCATTATGCCACAAATGCTGTTCATAGAGCTTAACTTGTATTGAACCCAGAATATTCCTTTAAAAAATTAACTGTGGTTGGTCACTTTACATGGTGGTCTGACGGTCTCTTAATGTCTAAGGGTGTACTCACACTAGGCAATCTGTACCATGCCCGGGCACGGTATGCTGAACCATGCCTTGGCCCACTTGAAGAGATGGGCTCGAGGATGGTTCAGTTGACTCAGGTATGGTACGCATCTAGTGTGATCGCTAACCGTGACCAAGCGCGTAACTCGAAACATGACGTCAATGATGCGAATGGGCAAAGGGGTTCACTTTCGTCTACAGCAGAGATGCAGTGTTTACTGGAAATTTGGGCTGACGTGAGTATACAGGTACAACTGGATACAACACACAAGATCACACAAGAACTCCGAGATATTTGGTAAAATTTGCAACTATCTTCATGCTCGTGGATACCAAAGAACTACTGAGCAATGACGTGACAAGCTGAAAAAACTGTGTGTTCATTATCTGAAGGTACGGGATGCACTCAGACGAAAGAGATCAATTCCTGTGGTACAATGTTGTCGAAAATTAGGCATTTGAGAGGGCCATGTGTCACCGTGCCCCAAACAACTCCAAATAAGCCACAAAGTAAGTAATGTTACAAAGATGGACTCAATTGTGCTGTGCAAGAGCACTTTTCTTCCTGTTTTCTTCTAAACAAAAAGTCGCATCGTAATAATATAAGTGTGCTCAGGCCCGGAACGTTAAATGCAAAGTGAGTGTAGGCCAGCGGGGGAGGGGGGACAATCGTGCTTGGGCACGGTACAAGGCAAACGGGCCTAGTGTGAGTACGCCCAGCTGGCCAGAATGAGCTTCAAGTGGAACAGACTTTATGCCGATTGTCAGTAGTCTGGCTACACGAGACTACTGTGATGTCACAATGTCTTTGCTACAAAATCACAAATAATTTAAATGGCAGTTTTATCAATGTAGGTTATTAGCTATTTTAATCTGAATACACACTGAAAGGAGAACTTTACAGCATCTCAAGCTGCATACAGTCAAAGATTCTTTAAGCATTCCTGCTGTCCACCTGCTGTTTTCTGAAACCTCAATATCCTGCAGTGCATTTAAGACCTGTTTGAAATCCACATGCTTTTAAACTGTCTTCCGTGTAGACTGAAGCAGACATCAGGCCTCAAGCCCTTCCATTCAGCCTGTCTTACTTCAACATGATGTGCCTCACTGTTGCCATGGAAACAAAGGTCTGGCATTGTAAGCGCTTCCAATCCACTCAGCCATGTCCATTTATCAGGCACTCATGCCTCGCTGCAGTGTGGAACACAGGCCCATAATGACTTCTGTGGCCAGGAGAAGGGACTTTGGGAAGGGAATGCAGATTGGTCCGTGCCATGTCCACAGGCATATGGATCAACACAAACTAATCTCTGTCAGATTTTTTCTGTGCTGTATGCTCGCCCAGGCTTTTCCTGATCGGATCCCAATTTCACATTTACAAGCATGAAGGACTCCAGAGCAATGCAGCTAACCTCATTTCTTGCTCCATTTCGTTGGCTGGGCTGCTGCTGGCTTTGGCTTTCACATACACCTTGCTCCTTAACAGGGAGAGAGTTCCTGAACCTTCCGCCTGCTAAAGGTCTCCTCCATTATGTCTGTGTGCTTTGAGAAGGCCAGCCGAGAGTGCACGCAACAGTAAATGCAGGCTTGCAAAACCAAACTTCTGACTATCTGAAAAAATGTGGTCCACTTGGTAGCATATTCTGGAAGAGACCATCGTACTGATATTGAAAGCAACCAAATGCAGTTTGTTTTGATTCTATGGCTATGTTCACACTGCAGCTGAATGTATCCCAAATCTGATTGTTTTTGTCAGGTTGTTCACATGACATTTTAAATGTAGCCCATATCATAATCTCAAGTCATTTCCTTGATATTCCTAAACTGACCTGCATGCTTATAACAATCCTAAACATGCGTATAATAAACCCTGGCGTGATTATAGTATGTAAAGTCACAATTATTATATAATTAAAAATATTCACTCACCAAACACTTTATTAGTAACACTTTGGTTTAATAAAGTGCCTAACATGGTATTATGCTGTTGTAGCCCATCCGCCTCAAGGACATGTTGTGCGTTCTGACACCTCGTCCTAACCAGATACAACATGATAAGTTTCCAGTGACAAGCATTCTGTCCACACCAGGTGCGAAATGACACGGCAATATTTATACACTAAAATGAGGATAACTGACAATAAAATTTAGAAAACAGAGCAATCACAGACGAAACAGTATGTTTATTGAACGCAACACTTTTTCTCCCATAAGTGTCTTAACGCTTTACACAGGGAAAAGTTACTTTATGAATGGTATCCTTATTCAGTTTGTTATGATTATTTATGTCCACACAGTAGTCCTGTTGTAATTTCGCCAATCTGTAATTTAGACGTGACAGGGAAGCAAAGCCAGAATAAGCCGGTATGTCTCCCCTCTGCCATTCTGAAACTGTGTGTGTGTGTGTGTGTGTGTGTGTGTGTGTGTGTGTGTGTGTGTGTGTGTGTGTGTGAGACAGAACTCCGACTGAAGAGAAAGAGACCTCAAGCACAACATTCCCTCAGCCAAAATCAAATGGTTCTGAACTGGTTAGTGAGATGCCGGCTTTAATATACTGTAAAAATTATCATTTTAGACACATTTGTTGACACGTTTTAGGCAGGACATCACAGAAATAGATAAAATAAAAAATCCAAAAATAGAAAGCCCTGTCACGGCTGTTTAGGACAAAACTCGAATTAACATGAAAAAGATACCTTTTATCGCATGTCATGGCATCACATCGCATCTGGTTAGGACATGGTGTGAGATGCTATTCTGCTCACTACAATTGCACAGAGCGGTTATCTGAGTTATCGTTGCCTTTCTGTCAGCTCGAACCAGTCTGGCCAGTCTACGTTGACATCTCTCATCAATAAGGTGTTTCTGTCCACAGAACTGCCGCTCACTGGATGCTTTTTGTTCTTGGCACCATTCTGAGTAAACTCTAGAGATTGTTGTGTGTGAAAATCCCAGGAGATCAGCAGTTACAGAAATAATCAAACCAGCCGTCTGGCACCAACAATCATGCCACTGTCTAAAATCACTGATGTAACCCACTAGAAAATAACCTACTAATTATGTAATGTTTCCCCTGCACACCGTATTAGTTCAGTAGGTGGCGGTGTGGTGCTGAACAGAGGGAAATAGTTACGCTGATTTCTTTCGGAGAAGAAGACCGGACTCGTGCAGATCGATAGAGCTGAAGCGTTGCTTCAATTTTCTTCGCTGAAATAAAAAAAGTTAAGGGTAAAAAAAATAGGTGACAGTTAAGAGCTAGTTAGAAGGGTTTTCCCACCAAACTTACTTCTAATGCAGAGATAACCGAGCAAAGTGTCAAAATTACGACAAGGAGGTTACCTATTTTTATGATTTTTCTCCGGTGAGTGTTTTACACGTGTCAATTGTGTTACTAGCAGACATGGTGATAGATGAAATTAGTGAGTTAAGTGTGGAAAAGTTATCATTGTTTTATTTTTTCTTGACTGTAACTCAGTTTAATGCATTGTGTGAGAATGTATTGATAAGATATGCTAAAAAAAAAAACAAAAGGAAAAAACCAATCGGAGTTGAACATGAGTTTAATGATCTGAAGTGTTGTTTCATGCTATATTGAAGCCATGTTGCTACGTGATATGCTAGTGCTTGAGTTTCATGTATGTAGTGAATGTATAGTTCGGAAATAAGAATTTAAGCTACTACATTTCATGGATATATGTTATGTTTTCAGAACTAGTAAAGTTTATCGAGAGAATAATGAAATATTGCCCTGCTATGCAGGTTGGTTTTTTTGATGCATGATTCGAAAAGGAGTTCCATTGGATAAATTCATCATCGGACGTGTGAGGCAGAACTGCAGAGGGCGCGACTGATCATCTTGCCTGCACTACGGACTGCTTCCACTCACCATTTCTCCATTGCATCGTACAGATAAGCGCGAGATCTCACCCCACTAAAACAAAATTACTACCCGGGTAGATGGACATTGAGTTAATTTTTGTTTTCATATTTTCCCCACTTGTGAAAAAAAGAACAGAAAAAGTTGAGAACTAAGGGAAATACAAAATTTAACAACTCAAAGGACATTGTATGTAAAAGATTAATAGAGCGATATTGGTTGATATGTATTGTTCAATAAATGCCGGCTTTATGTTCTAAGTAAATTATCTTGGTACTTTAATCTATCTACTCCTCCTGTGAAAAGTTCCTTAGAAAGGCAGCACTTCAAGCTACATTATAATAAGTGCCCCTTTCACTGAGATACCTTTTTTCTCCATTCTGATGGTTGATGTGAACAGGAACTAAAGCTCCTGACCTGTATCTGAGTTATTTTTGTCATTTCACTGCCGCCATACATTTGGCTGATTATATAATTGCTTGAATAGGTAGGTGTAAATGTGTTCCTAATAAAGTGGTTGGTGAGTGTAATTACATGTTTTATATGAAGTCATTTGTATGGTGTAATTACCATCGAAGCTCAAGAATGTAATATTACTTATGAGCAAAACACATAATTTTTTTAATGAAATTAAAGGGCAGCAGGATTGGGTTCCATAGCTACATATGTGTTAGGCCAGTTAAGAAGTTTGAATTTGTCATTATTTCAGAATCGCATTGACTTGCTAGCTGTAATAGTTAAAGGACGGGCAAGGAGGAGGCTGGAACCAGCTGAACAGTCAACATAAAATTTTAATGCAAAACTCAACATAAAACAAACATGCAGCATGTGTGTCTCTCTCTCAAACTACCGTCTCCGGCTCCCCTTTATCAGTGATCTGATCTGATCAGCAGATTTAGTGCCGGCCATGTACCCTAACGGCCCGGCCACGCCCTCTTCCTCGTCACACTAGCACTATGTCAAGGATGTTTTTATGTGCAAATTTTACTATTTAATTGTAGGCCTAATCCAAATGAATCACTGAACCCAACTCTTTAAGCCTATGATATTATAATCTTTCCTTAAAAAGGAACTGAATTTGTTAACAAAAATAGATGTGAATCACAAATAAATGTTTCAAAACATAACAGACCTGCACATGAGGTAAATCAAGTTTGCAAAGAAATCACATAAAATCTGCCCAAAGTTGCATTTCCCATACAACGATGTAACTTAACCACCATAGTACGATACATCATTGGAAAAATGAACTAGCAAGTCACGACTGTTTCCCAAAACTGTAGTAGCTATGTCGCACATCCATTGTTCAAACCATGTTGGTTCAACAACATAGAGCTGTCATTAATGACGTTACACAGGGGTGGAGTTATAACTTCCATGAATATGAAATAATAAAAGCTCATTCACACGTACATCAGAAAGTTGTTTTATGTGCGAAAGCTGCTGAAGACATGAAAGCTCATGCACCGTGTAGTGTGACAGGAACATTGCGCTGCAATAGTGAGGTTTCCATCTACATCAGACTTCGGTGTTCCCCCGATGCACTTGAGCTCATACACACATGCGCATTCTTCAAAAACCTAAAAACAACACTTTTGCATTTACAAAAAACACAAAACACATCCGACAGAAACCGTTTGTGATAAAGCGCTTTCTCTTAGTAACTTTTAATCCCTTAAATGGCAGCATTCACATATAGATGATGTTTCAGAATGCCACTTTCTGCAAAACCCTGTTGCAGTGTTCTTAAATGCATGTACACTAGGCACTAGGCACTAGGCAGACTGATGCACATGGGGAGGGGCATTATTCATTTCACCATCAGTCTGGGGTGCGGCGTGCCACTTGATCGTTTTGTTGTCAGTCAGTGTGGGGGCATCAGATGGGACGGCTTGAGGCTAATCATAGAAAATCCTATCCTAGCCCCACTAGGCCATGTCAGGTCTACTGAAGCACCCCAATTCCTGAAAGTTGCATGAAGCCAGCCAATTAAATTCTGTCAGCTTCTGTCCTGTTTGTGAATCAAACAGTCAGTGACTGGATTGTCTATGGTTTGCAATTGCAGGCATACCATCTGAAGCTGAGACTAGAAGATGCATGGCTGAAGAATCTCCTCTAAAAATCTATACTAAGATGATGGAGTATGACATTTTACTGTCTTCTTCTCTTGATTTTAGTATTCATACTCCATATAATAGTCCTCTACATTTGAGCATTTCTCATGTTAAACATGACTTGGATAGCCAGCTAATGAAAGCAGAAAAAGGCAGATGCAATATGTCTGCGTTTAGTCCATACAGATTAGCCTCAGGTCCTTCAAACCAGACGAGATCTCTTTGTGTGAGGACACTAGCAGCCTGTGCTTTATGACGTGTCACACTTTATACGATACTTGATGGAGGTTTGACCTTCAGACCCAGATGCTCAGACTGTTTTGATTCATGAGAGGGTCTCTGTATCTCTCTTTCTCTTGAGTCTCTTCTTCTTTTTCTCTTCTACTACTCTCTCTCTCTCTCTTTCTCTCTATCCCTCACTCACAGTCTATCTGAGTATTTAATAGGGATGTAAAAAATCGACTTTTTGGTGGGTTGCCTGAACGACTAGTCAACTAATAGATTTTAGGAAAGTCCTGTTTAATTAGACTGGTATTGGGTTTTCCTGACCCTGATCAGATGCATTTGTGCTAGACTGAGTGCAAAGATATGAAACCAAAAGCATGGGTCTCGAGATGCATTTTTAAAAGTTGTACTATTTTTTATAAAGCAGTAGGTAGAGCAGTCAGTGCAACTCCAGCTGTACAGGTAATGCACCTCATCAAACCAATGCAGACTGATCTCACAGTGAATTCAGAGAGAGTCGGTAGACTTTTCTTAAGCGGTTTGTGCTAACCGAAATTCAAAGCACCGAGAATCTGGGTCTCCCATGCAGCTGACACAATGCGATTCTGGTTGCACCACAGTAGAAGGTAAACATGGATGAACTGATGCAAAAATGACTGATGGAAGATGGCGCTTGTCAGTAACTCGACATACTGGTACTGATCTCAGGGTATTGGAACACCCAGACGCAACGAGAGCAACATGTAGCACAACCTTCCACAGATGAAGTGCTCTTGGGCTCAAAGACAGCTGGAACAAGCACAACTAAATTCAGGAATCCCACAGTCCAAATCACTGAGATCACATTTTTCCGTATTCTGATGGGTGATGTGAACATTAACTGAAGCTCCTGATCCATATCTGCATGATTGTATGCACTGCACTGCTGCCACACAATTGGCTGATTAGATAATGTATGGATTATTGTTGGTGCCAGATGGGTTTGAGTATTTCTATAACTGCTAATCTTCTGGGATTTTCACACACAACAGTCTCTAGAATTTACTCAGAATGGTGCTAAAAACAAAACAAAAATCCAGTGAGCAGCAGTTCTGTGGACGGAAACACCTTGTTGATGAGAGAGGTCAATAGAGAATGGCCAGAGTGGTTCGAACTGACAAAGTCTACAGTAACTCTGATAAACGCTCCGTACAATTGTGGTGCCAAGTATATCATCTCAGAATGCTACTCTGACTGTACGTTCACACCAGAAGCGGCGAGAGCGTCAAAATTCGCTCTGGCTGCCCTGCCTTCGACGCTCAAGGACGCTCGTGGACGCTCTGACGTAGTTGAAATAGGCAGCAACGTTTGTTCAGAATGCTTTGTTTTGTGAACTATATTTAAAGGGGCCGCAATTTAAACATCCAGACATGTCGACCATTTACTTTTTGCCGACCTATCACAAGTAGCGTATATCCTCATGTACTCTTTAAAATGTGAAAATAATTAATCGATCGATGGCAGTAAGTAATTAAAATTATAGTTGTTTGTTATAAAAAATAAAATACATTTTATTAGTAATAACTGTGGTCTTGGTCATATATTACAGGGAAACCCGTCACGGCAATAATTCGTTTCTCCTCCATTTTATCTTCGGAACGAATGCTTGGTGGGAACCAAAGTTTACACGGTTGTGTTCTCTAGACTTCGCTAGAGCGGAGCACTTCTATATTCCAATAGGTTGCCGCCGAACCGCGTCACAGCTCATTACCATAATGTTGACTGCACTTGAACTTCCATCTGACGCCCACGCCGCCCAAGACTCGCCGCGGCGCTGGCTGTCATTGAAAATGAATGACTTCCGGTCGATTTGACGCTCTCACCGCCTCTGGTGTGAACGTACGGTGAGATGTGGGTTTGTGCTGTTTTGGTGGCACAAGGGGGACCTACACAATATTAGGCAGTTGGTTTTATTGTTGTGGCTGATAGGTGTGTATATATATATATATATATATATACACACACACACACACACACAATATAATGTGGACCTTGCCTAGCTTGTTGGATGACTAGTTGACCATCCTGACCCATCCCAATTTATTGCTGTGTATTGCATTGTTTTGACGATGTGATCTGCTGTCATAAAGATTTACTGCATTGAAAATGCTCGCGGACAGCTGGTACGTGACTTTGACTTCAACCCCAACAACCAGTATTAACTGGCTGGCTGTGGAGATGACTGTAAAGTAAAGTTCTGGGACATGCGGCACATCAACGAGCCTGTCAGATCCCTGGAGGAGCACTCTCATTGGTTAGAGATACACACACACACACACACACACACACACACACACACACACACACACACACAAACAGTGGAAAAAATAAACCTCTGAAGTTGCACTTGCAGATGTTTTTTACATTGATTTAAATAACCATATTTTTTTAATTGACAAATATACTGTACACGGGTTGAAAAAAATTACAAAAACACATAATGATATGTAAGGCAGAATGTACAGTCAGCTGCTCATCATTGCACAATTCATAGTTCTGTTTCTATACTGACCAGCTGAGTGTATATTCAGAGGAATGATATTGATGATATTTTCTCCTGCTTGAAAGCGTTTTTAGCTAAATATATAAATTCTGATTTATTTCACCCCTGTTTTTTTCAGACAGTGTGATTGCTGTCAAACAAGTCTAGAACTGTGTGTTATTGCTCCATCAAAAAGAAAAGTCCCAGTTCTGTTTGCTGACGCTAGTGGGGCAGAATGCCTCGCATGACTTTAAGGCATTCTTTGCCATAATTTTTGCATGACACATTGTGATTATTTTTATTTTATTTTTAAATCCTGATAAATAGCATCTTTTTGAGTTGAAATGCCTCAAGCTGCCTTTATATACTCACAAATCAAAATGTGTATGTTCTTCCTTATGTGAGACACTTTTACGGCTGCATTTATAATTGTAATTCAGTTATATCCAATACTAGATCTCTTGCAAATCTGCCTTTGACTCTAGTCAAAGCTTGCCTTCCTTTGCTGCTTTATCTGTATGCATGTGTCAGGGTTTAAAATGGTTATCTTAAATATTAAAGACATTATTTTAATTAGAGTGTGCATATCTGTGCTCCTGTATCTTGCTGATGCTGTGGTTGTGTGCTACAGTGCTCAAGGCTGAGTTAGTGGAGCACATTTTAGCTCACTGCAGATCTTTTTCAGTGAAAAGAGGAGTGTGTGTGTGTGTGTGTGTGTGTGTGTGGCTGTGAGACAGAATCAGCTTGTAGGAGTGAGTCACTCTATATAATTGTCCCACAGTCGCACATATCACTTACTTTACAGACGTGTTTTACGCACACCAATCACAGAATTTCAGACACAGGGTGCTATCTCTTAAAGATACAGCTTCCATATCTATCAGTGCTGTTTTGATCCTATTTAGATAGGAAAGACCCAAAACAACAGTGTTCTGTACATTTCTCTCATTTATTGTGTGTGCAGCAGCAGGGGTCGGGCTGAGCCTCGGGGTGGGAGGTATTAAGGAATATTTCAGGATAGAGACAGATTAGTTAGGGAGCTGTCTGCTGATAGCTGAGTTGTCCTCCCACAATCCCTGGCTATGAACGCTTGGATCCATTCCTGAGCCCTGCCTGAGGCTTAGATAGATGCAGAGGAGAAAGAGGACATGTTGAGAGATATAAGTGATGTTGGTGAGCAGATGCGCTTGAAGTAGTACATGTCACACTGTTGCTTGTGGTGTTGTGTTTCAGGTTTTGGAGTGTGAGGTACAATCTTTCTCATGATCATCTCCTGCTCACGGGCAGCAGTGACAGCAGGGTGATCCTGTCCAACATGGTGTCCATCTATTTTGAGCCGTTTGGACACCTGGTCGATGATGATGATTGAGAATGAGGAGAACCAATAGGAAGACAAGTCTCTTTCTGTTTATCTCCCTTTACACTTGATAATATACACTGGCAGCAAAAAGTTTGGAATAATGTACAGATTTTGCTGTTTCGGAAGGGAATTGGTACTTTATTTTATCAAAGTGCCATTCATCTGATCACAAAGTGTAGTCAGGACATTATTGATGTAAAAAACAGCACTATCACGATTTGAAAAAGTAAGTTTTTATCAAATCTAGACAGACCCCATTTCCAGCAGCCATCACTTCAACAACTTATCCTTGTATAATCATGATAAATTGATAATTTGGTACTAGAAAATCACTTGCCATTATATCAAACCCAGTTGAAAGCTATTTGGTTTGATAAATGAAGCTTAACATTGTCTTTGTGTTTGTTTTTGAGTTGTCACAGTATGCATTATATTGGCATGTCTTAAGTTCAATATTAGGTTGGAAATGGCAACAACAAAAAAAGAAACAGCTTTCTCAAGAAACTCATCAGTCAATCAATGTTTTGAGGAATGAAGGCTATACAATGCTTGAAATTGCCAAACAAATGAAGATTTCATACAAAGGTGTCACTACAGTCTTCAAAGACAAAGAACAACTCTCTCTAACAAGGACAGAATGAGATATGGAAGACCAGATGTACAACTAAACAAGAGGATACGTACATCAGGTTCTCTAGTTTGAGAAATAGACACCTCACATGTCCTCAGCTGACATCTTCATTGAATTCTACCCACTCAACACCAGTTTCATGTACAACAGTAACATCATGGTTACTGTTGTAACCTCCGTTCCCTGATGGAGAGAACGAGACATGTGTCGAATGTAGTGACACAAGGGGTCTTTCTTGAGAGCCGTGCTTCCTCTGAACTTGACTCCTCTGAAACGGCCAATGAGAATTTGGGAGACAGAATTTGCATGTCCCGCCCCGAGACATACGGGTATAAAGGGACTCTTCCCTTTGTTTTTGCGACTGTCAGTCAGGTTTTTGTACTGAGGAGCCAAGAATAAGGTACGGCTGTTTACAGTGGTAGGTCTAGTGTCGTGGCATGGGGGACAAAATGTCTCGTTCCAGCCATCTGGGAACGGAGATTAAACAGTAACATGACGTTCCCCTTCTGTCACTCACTCGATGTTGTGTCGAATTTAGTGACACAAGGGGTCCCATTTAAAAGCGCCATGCACTAGACCGTGTTACGTGAACTGCTGACACAGGTGGAAGCAAGCTACTGCATGCTAGAAGCAACTGTATTGGCCGCACGTAACCCTCTCCAACGCCCCCAGAAAAGGGTGTCATATACAAACCTTAGGTTCCCAGCACCCCTAAGGGGGGAACAGGCGACATGACTATCATGGGAGCAAGCCGGCCATCTTAACCAGGGCTATCTTAACACTATGAAATGTGTTGGGGAAGGCTATCTTTCCCGATCCTATTCTTTCAGGGGGAAAAGACCCTGTTGAGACCACATCCTGCTCAGGCTAGGGGGAGGTGACATGTGCCCAATACACCACATGGGTTGTCAAGCCACACGTGGGAGTGGCGCGGTGGTAGGTCCTACCTGATGAGGGAGGAGCTCTACAAACACAGTGACCAGGGTAGAGGGACTGCTCAAGGGAGACGCGGGTCCACTGACAGGGGGACCGTACCACGGAAAATAAATCACAGGGAGTTACCTGAAGAGGGAATTAGGCCTGTGGAGCCCTGCCTCAGTACACTGCACTTGCAGATCATAGTGGGTCTGGTCACAAAATCCTCTGCTAAATTCGCAGGCCAGAAGGCTAGGGAGGAAGAACATCCAGGAAGTGAGAGCTTAGTGGCTAACCTGAGAGAGAGAGAGCGCACTGGATCACTTTGGTGAATGGCACTAAGTGCAAGCGTAACACCCGGTCGGCTGTTCCATATTACCGAGTTCTACTGGCTCGGACCTGACAAACATGGTACAAGACCGACTCAACCCTGAGATTGTAGAATCTCACAATGGTATTGGTTGTTGCCCAGCCCGCTGCTCTGCAGATAGGGAGGTGCCGTTGGCCAGTGCCCACGAGGATGCCACACTGCTTGTCAAGTGTGCTCGAACCCGCAAGGGGTGGGCCCGGCCTGGGTCTGGTAGGCCAGGAAGATAGCTTCAACAACCCAGTGAGCTAACCTTTCCGCCATCCACAAAAGCAGACAAAGAGCTGGTCAGAACATCTAAAGCTCTCGTGTGGTCCAATTAGATACGCAGAGCATGCACCGGACACAGCAACGAAAAGGATGGGTCTGCCTCCTCCTGGGGCAGCCGCGCCTGTTCTCTCTCTATGTTTCTCGCATAGAGTTTAAAGTGGCTGGGGCCATCTTAACGCTATCACACGCATCGGGGAAGGCGTTCTTTTACAATTACTATTCTTTCAGGGGGAAAAGACCCCGTGGAGACCACACCTGCCCAGACTGGGGGAGGTAAAGAGTGGTGAAATACATCACATGGGTTTTCAGGTCGCATGTGGAAAATGGTGCGGTGGTAGATCCTACCTATTGAGAGGGAGGAGTTGCTACAAACATGGCGAACGGGGGACAGCGGGGACCGCCCAAGGGAGACGCGTGCCACTCGCAAGGGGATCATACTGCAGAAAAGACACACAGGGGGATCACATGGGGGCCCAACCTGTGGAGGATCTATTCCAGTACAGAGTAGTTTGAGTGCTCGTAGTGGGTCTGGTTAGGGAATTCCTCCATTGAATTCGTGGACCAGAGGGCTAGGGAGGAGTCATGGGGATTTAATGTGATTGCCTTAGTAGAGGGGAAAGGTGCTAGATGCAAGCGGTACACCCGGTCAATTGTTACCACGTTACTTAGTTCTACCGACTAGACACTGAGATTGTAACATTTCGTAAAGGTATCGGATGTTGCCCAACCCGCTGCTCTGCACATGTCTGCAAGGGAGGTGCCTTTGGCCAGTGCCCACGAGGATGCCACACTTCTTGTCGAGTGTGCTCAGACCCACAATGGGGTGGGCACAGCCTGGGTGTGATAGGCCAATGCTATGGCGTCAACTACCCAGTGGGAAAGCCTCTGTTTGGAGACAGCGTTCCCTTTCGCTGTCCACCAAAGCAGACAAAGAGCTGCTCAGAACATTTAAAGCTCTGCGTGCGGTCAACATAAGTATGCAGGGCGCGCACTGGACACAGCAATGAAGGGGCTGGGTCTGCCTCCTCCCGGGTCAGCGCTTGCAGGTTCACTACCTGATCTCTGAAGGGAGTCGTAGGAAACTTGGGCACATAGCCTGGTAGTTTCTCAGGGACGGGGCACCCTCCCCTCCAACCTCTCCTTCAGGAATGAGAGCACTGACCCGACTGTGCATCTCTGTGGGTCTTCAGACCGGGAAGAACACCAAATTCATGAAAAAGCAGCACTTCAGGGCGTAAAGTTGCCTGGTAGAGGGAGCTCTGGCTTGGTTTATCGTGTCTACCACAGTAGGTGGTAGGCCACCTAGATCTTCTGCATCCCATCCAGGGGCCAGACGTGGAGGTTCCAGAGGTCTGGGCGTGGATGCCAGAGGGTGCACCGTCCCTGAGAAAGCAGGTCCTTCCTCAGGGTAATTTGCCAGGGAGGGGCTGTCGTGAGGAACATGAGATCCGGGAAGCAAGTCTGAGTGGGCCAGTAGGGGTCCACCAGAATGACTCCCTGACCTTGCACAGCACCCGTGGGGGAAATGCATACTTGCACAGCCCCCGGGGCCAGCTGTGTTGCCAGTACGTCTGTCCCGAGGGGAGCCTCCGTTCGGGAGTACCAGTGTGGGCAGTGGATTGTCTCTTGGGAGGCGAACAGTTCTACCTGTGCCTTGCCATACCGTTCCCAAATCAGCTGGACCTACTAGGGGTGAAGCCTCCACTCTCCGCTGGGCATACCTTGTCACAACAGAGTGGTGTCTGCTGCTCTGGGTGTGAGTGGTGACTTGGGTCGCTGCTGGCTCCCAAGGAGGTGATGGCGGGCAAGTTTTGACATGTGACGGGAGCGCACGCTGCCTTGGCGATTTATGTACGCTACCGTCGTGGTGTTGTCTGAACGGATCAAGACGTGCTTGCCCCGAACTAGCGGGAGGAATCTCAGAAGGGCAAGAAGTACAGCCAGCAACTCTAGGCAAGTGATGTGCCAACGCAGTGAGGGCCCTTTCCAGAGGCCAGCGTCTGCGTGCCTGTTTCACACGGCGCCCCAACCCTGTTTGGAGGCGTCTGTGGTGACCAGAACGCATCGGGACACCTGCTGTAAAGGGACTCCTTTCAGTAGAAAACAGAGGTCTGTCCAGGGTTTGAAAGTCTGGTGGCAGAAAGGGGTGATGAACGCACGGTGCGTGCTGTGGCGCCATGCCCATCTCGGGACTTGAGTCTGGAGCCAGTGCTGAAGCAGTCTCATATGCATCAACCCCAGTGGCCCAGGAGCCTCTGGAAATGTTTTATAGGAACCGCCGTGCCTGGCTTGAACAAATTGAGGCATTTCAGCACTGACTGCGCGCGCTCTTTGGTGAGGCACGCTACCATTTAGACTGAGTCAAACTCCATGCCGAGAAAAGAGATGCTCTGAACCGGGGCGAGCTTGCTCTTTTCCCAGTTGACCTGAAGCCCTAGGTGGCTGAGGTGCCTGAGCACCCGGTCCCTGTTGACGCATAGTACTTCTCTGGAGTGGGCCAGGATGAGCCAGTCATCGAGGTAGTTGAGTATGCAAATGCCCGCTTCCCTTAGCGGGGCAAGGGCTGCCTCTGCGACCTTCATAAAGACGCGAGGGGACAGGGACATGCCGAAGGGGAGGACTTGTAATGATATGCCTGGCCATTGAAGACGGTAGAAAGGGTCAGTGTCGAGGCAAGATCGAGATGTGGAAGTACACATCCTTCAGGTCTCCGCTGCGAACCAATCTTGATGCTGGACGCAAGTTAAGATGTGTCTTTTCGTGAGCATTTTGAACGGGAGTTTGTGCAAGGCCCGGTTGAAAACTCGCAAGTCCTAGATTGGTCGTAAACCATCGCCTTTCTTGAGTATGATGAAGTAGGGGCTGTAGAAACCCTTCTTCATCTCGGCTGGAGGGACAGGCTCTATCGCGTCTTTGAGTAAATGGGTCGCAGTCTCCGCACGCAGGGTGTTGGCATCTTCGCCGTGCATTTCCCTCCCTTTATACCTGTATGTCCGGGGGAGGGACATGCAAATTCTGTCTGCCAATTTCTTATTGGCCTTTTCTCAAGTTCAGAGTTGCGCGAGGCTCTCAAGAGAGACCCCTAGTGTCGGTTCTTCGACACAACGTCGAAGTGAGCGACAGACGGGGAACTGATGTTTCTAACCACACAACTGTTTCAAGCACGAAGAAACCTAATGCTAACCTTTCACTCCTCTATATCTGTCTGTTTTCTATCTCTTTCCTTTCCTTTTTTCACCTCTTTTTTTTTTTAAAGAACTCTTGTTTTGTAACTGACCAACATGCTTCTTCAGATCTAAAGGAGTGAAAAGCTTGTTTTGACTTCAAATGGGAGTGTTTCAGTGAACTCCACAGTGTCAGATATCGACAACAGCTGAACCATTGCTCTTATGAATATCATTACTTGTATTTATGATATAATTTACTGACACCTGATGATTTATTTTGGACTACACCGAGAGGTTTAAATTCACAAATTCAATCTAACCCTAACCCTAACCTAACCTAAGTTAGGTTATTTCAAGACACATATCTGTGTTTCTATGTGTGTTATTTGTCTGCTGTGAGAAATCAGAGCCCTGAAGATTAATTATGATTATGTGTCTTATTATGTGTGCTTTAACAACAGCAATGCTCTGTGGAGCTTTCACAGAGCATCTAATTACCCCTGTATGTTTCCCATAAAACAGCTTTAATTAAAGAGCTGGACATCTCAGGCTTCGGTCTTTTCCAGTCTTTCTCTGCTTATCTGTCTCTCTTCCTGCATCTGTAATTGCAGGAGTTGAGTGTTGTCTGTAAGTGTTCATTAAAGTGTTCTCCAGTGACGGTCTCTTTTAATTGCAGTTTGACTCTCCACATCTCAGGCTGCCGGGGGACTGCCGCGGTCCGATCCATCAATAGCAGGGCCAGCGGAACGACTCTCTATATGCATAATTTCAGTGCTCGGCGTCTCGAGTGGCTTGTCTATCCTTTACATACTGTGTTCTCAGTGATGTGGGAAGGTTAAAATGGGTTTTCAGTTTTGAGCCCTCTCGCACCGCTTTCACACTGAATGGGTCTGTCACACGCCCTGCCATCCCTTTCTCACCCTGTTTTTCTGTTGACATGTGTTGTCATGGTGAAGTGGGGCTCTAACATGGAGAGAATTGCATGAATCCTTGTCTTTCTCAAATATCCTTCATGATTCCATGGCAGAGTGAGTGTAGCATCTCTAGTGTCTTGATTCTGATCATTGCAGGGTACTGAATTGAACTAAATAATCTGCATCATTTGAAGTGTTAGTAGCAGTGTTAATGGACTGCTTTTATGGCAGCTTTTATGAAGTTTTTAGAGTGCAAAGTGAAGGTGTAAAGTAAATTTGTTGTTTTTATTCATTTGCAAATATGATGGATGGAATTATGCATAAACTAGATGTCTGCTAAACACTTGGGTCAGTTTATTCATGTATAACTTCAGGTTTGTATTGGGTTCGTGTTTGCAATTCATGAAAAAGAATATCATAAATATTCTGTTTTAATTTTAACATAACTTGTTTTGCCAACCTGGTGTCATAGAATCACATTTGCAAAATTACTTTACGTGGCTCGTTGTACGTTACGCTGCAGTTTCCTGGTGAAACAAACACATCAACAAATACTTTTATTAACTTTCAGACAAATCACAAGTAAAATCAACTGCATCAACTACATTTACCAGCTTGTTCAACACAATCAAGTTGCGCAGTAGCTCAACTGATTAACAGATTAGCTGCAACAGACAGTTTTTTCAGATAACAGTTTAATGTCACTTTCTTCCACCAGGTTCCTGGCAGTGTCTCACTAAATGTCATACATCTGTGTATTATTGTTCTCTGATTGAATTATATGAGTTTTATCTCTGTATGTTTTGGAGCTCCCTAGTGCCTCCAGTTGTGTTTATTTGTCTCTGTCATATTTAAATACTGTTAAATCTATTGAATATGTTCAATATTAAAACCCCAGGGTCACTGTTGTGCAGATCCCAAAGGGCCTAGCCAAAATTGGATTCAGCTACTTGCAAATTAAAATTAGATTTTATTTAATAATTTATTTATGTCTTTTGTGCAGTAGAGTGGCCCTTGGGGAGCCAAGGTGATGATTACCTCCACACGAGCTCAGATTAGCATTCAGAAGTAAGCCCCTCAAAATGAAAAGATGGCACAAACAGACAGAAACATGGGAGGAATGGAAGAGAAGTGGTTTAGAATGAGTAATCAGAGGCCAGTGGGTCGTACTTTAGAGAACGTAGACATTAAGGTGAAAGTGTGTTTCTCTAGCAGTGGAAAACTTATGAGAATGATTCTTTCACAAGACCTTCAATGTATGGCTGATATGGCTGATTCTCTCTCTTTTGTTTCTTATTTTAGATCATTAACATTTCAAAAGTACAGTGTGTTCAAATCCAGTGAACTAGTGACAATCATGTCCTCAAGTGTGTAATAGTTCTGCTTGAGAATAATCTGAATGTATTATTTTCCATTTTAGATCGATATTCTGGTTAAGCCGTTATTCTGAAAAAGAGGTTTATATTCTCTGCACTGCCCTACAAAGGCAAAATGCAGTAACTGTGGCAACACTGAAACTATGGCTTCAAAGTAAATGTCAATGTCTCTTTTCTCAGAATCAGAGCACGGTAGAGCCAAACCTGTCTGTCACAGGACAGATCATGGTCTTAGGCCATGTCTACACTAATCTGTTTAAGTTTGAAAAACTATGTCTTTAGTCTCTTTTCCACCATCATGCCGAATGGTCCTAAGCATGGTGAGAAACAGTAGCTTTTCCACCTAGGCACGATTCGGCACAGCATGATTAGAAACCGTTCTCGGCCCAGAATTCTCAGCATGGTTAGACAACCGTGCTCAACTGTGCTGGTGGAATGCTTTTTTCTCTGTATCAGGCCAAGCACACTATTTGAGCAAAGTAAACACACTTCTCACATGGTCCTTAAACTCTTGCTTTACCATGGTAACAACTGACATATTTCTTGTGTACATTTGAAGTTTGTTTTCAGCACCACAGTGGAAAGAAAATTAGTAACCGGGCCGGCTGGCCCAGATCAGCACAGAGTAGAACAGTTTCGCAACAAGAACAGTTCAGCCCGATGGTGGAAAAGAGGCAATATTTTTCCAAAGTAAAAGAGCGTTTTAAAAATAGAAAACACGGTTCAACTTTGGATGGAAGGCATATATGTAGCGAAATTTACACATGAAAATGTAGTAGCTATTGAAATATAACTTAGACAAACACGTTCTTTTCATGCAGTTCTTTTATGGAAATACTGCAGATGCTCTTGCCATTTGTTACAATGCATTTCTAGTAATTCTGCACGGTAATCTAGTTAATGCATCAATTCCCATTCGTGTCTTAAACACATAAAAGCTTGTTGAACTCCAAAATCCAAAAATGTGTTCAATACTACCTATATCTCCCAGCAAACATGGATTACTTTCATTTGTACTTAATAGAATATAAAAAGAATACTACTGAAAATTGCATTTATGCACATTAACACCAAGAATGATAAATAAAACGATAACTATAACATTTTAAAAATCTTTAAGACAATAGTGGAGTCCATAACTAGAATGATATCGTTGGGATTCAATTTCAGAAAGAAAAATTCCAGCTGATGAACGCTGTCCTTTTCTGCATATCGCAGCCCCCTTCGCCATATCACTTTGCATGCAGGGAGGCCTGCAATGAGAGCATTACAGTAGTCCAGTCTAGTTACGCATGACAAGTGACTGAACAAGAAGTTGTGTGGCATGTTCAACAGCAGGGTTGGCTGGAAAGACAAGGAGCTTTGTCTTGGCTGGGTTAAATTGCAGGTGGTGTTCCTTCATCCAGGCCGAGATGTCTGCTAAACAGGCAGAGATTTGAGCAGTCACCATGGTGTTGTTGGGCTGGAAAGTCAAGTAGAGATGTGTCTCATCGGTGTAGCAGTGGTAAGAGAAACATGTGTGTTAAGGGTAGATGTGACTGAATCGTCGTGAGCAGATGAAAGCACTCAGAAGAGGTTGGATGAGTTTGTTCAGATGGGATCTTTTTATTTGTCCCAGTTAAGGCCAATGAAAGGCAATAAAAATTAACAAAAGAAAAAAAAAAAAATTAAAAAAAAAAAAAAAAAAAACACTGTTTAGTAAATAAAGTAAATTGACATGAGAGTCAAAAAAAAAAAAAAAAAAAAAAAGAAAAATTTCAACAATCAAACTTTTACAGCTGTTTGAAAATTGACCTTAACACAAGTCACTACAATTAGAGCAAAGACAGACTTATGTCCTCTCACCCACGCTCTCCCTAATAGAATGAAAATACTAGACTTTATAGGCCTGAGATCACCCCTGGAATTGGAACATACCAACACATGATTATGGTGCAGGGGTGGCTCAGATGACAAAGACATAAATGCTTAAAAACAGCAGATGTACTACCTCTATAAAACTAGAAAATTACAGAATATTATTTCTACAGTTTCAGCTAACAATTGGCAAGCAACAAGTCATATTTAACAGCTACAAATTAATAACTCAAACTCCAGGTAATTTCCTATTGACCCGGAAGTCATAGCGTCATTTAAACCCCACAATTGCAGCAAATAAACACAAACAAACCGGAGACGCCAGTATGACAAAGATGGTATGTCCAAGCTTTGTTTCTCTTAAACAAAATAAACAGATACATACTAAAAACATGTGTTGCATGATTATTGTAACTGATTATGACATTTTCTTTCAAACAGCAAGATATGTATTGATTAAAGTAGCTATAGCATATAAATCACCGTAGTATTAGCTGTTAAAAGTGTGCACACAAAAGCTACGGGATAACTATGGAGTTTTGCAGTGAAAGGCTAGATTAACCGCTGATTTATAACAGTATAAAGATTAACAGAAGACATTAATATGCTAGACAAACACATACCGGTCACATTTGCACTCAGTCTTTGTGTACTAGAATAGGCAGCATATCGCTGCCGTGACGATAGCTATGCGCCCCGTCACAATGTGCCTGAATGATGGGCCCCAGTAATGTTGTGTGTATAGAGAAGAGAAGTGCCCAAGCACTGAGCCCTGAGGTACCCCAGTAAGTAGCTGATGTGACTTGGTCACATCATCTCTCCAGGCTACCTTGAAGGACCTACCTGAGAGATAAGAATTAAACCAGTCAAGCACAGTTCCTGTGATGCCAAGAGTAGAGAGGGTGGAGAGTAGGATCTGATGGGTGACTGTGTCAAAGGCTGCAGAAAGGTCTAGTAGAATCAGGATGGATGATCTGGATCCAGCTCTCGCCTGTATCAGCGCCTCTTTTGAAGCCTGTCTGATTGTCATCCAACAGCTTGTTCTGTGAGAGATAGGCAGAGATCTGATTGAAAACTGCCCTTTCAAGTGTTTTCACCATGAATGGGATGAGAGAGACTGGTCTGTAGTGTTGTACTTGTGTGGGATTAAGTGCAGGTTTTTTAGCAGCTGGGTTACTCGAGCATGCTTAAATGTAGTGGGAAAAATGCCTGTAAGTAGAGATGTGTTAATTATGTGTGTGAGTGCAGGTAGGATGGATAGAAAGATGGCCTAGTGAAGGTGGGAAGGAATGGGTTCAAGGGAACAGGTAGTGGGGTGGTTGGAGAGGAGGAGTTTAGAACCCTCAGTGGCAGTCAGAGGAGAGAACATAGAGACAGAAGAGCTGCACACAGAAGACAGGTGTTTGAGAGGATGTGGTGCTGAGAATGTTTGCTGATGGCTGTAACCTTATTAGTAAAAAATGTGGTGAAGACATCTGCTGTCATTGATGTGTCAGGTGGTGGAGGGGAGGACAGAGAAGTGTGTTGAATTGTCTAAAAAAGCTGTGAGTGTCTGTGGTGCCATTGATATTGTTCTGGTAATAGGAAGTTTTTTCAGATTTTTTTTCTTCTTCTTGATTTTCTCCCCTTTTCTCCCCAATTTGAAATGCCCAATTCCCAATGTACTCTAAGTCCTCATGGTGGCGTAGTGTCTCATTCCAGGTGGCGGAGGATGAATCTCAGTTGCCTCTGCATCTGGCTTGTTGAGCGTGTTTCCGTGGAGACATAACACATGTGGAGGCCCACGGAGGTTACCCAATGTGACTCTACCCTCCCTAGCAACCGGGCCAATTTGGTTGCTTAGGAGACCTGACTGGAGTCACTCAGCATGCCCTGGACTCGAACTTGTGACTCCAGTGGTGGTAGTCAGCATCAAAACTCGCTGATGTGTAGATTTATAGTTATATGAAAAAGTTGCAAGCTGAGACTTATACTTACCCAGATCTTCTGGATCTTTAGATTTCTGTCATCTCCTCTCAGCCACCCTTAGGTCAGTCCAATGTTCACGAAGAACGTCAGAGAGCCAGGGGCTGGGTGGTGTCAGACGTGCTGGCCTAGAGGAGAGAGGACAGATGCTGTCTAGACAGCTTGTTAAAGTAGAGCTTAGTGTGTCTGTGGCAGTGTTTACATCTATGGTGGAAAATAAGTTTTGTGTGGGAAGAGAGGAAGAGACAGTAGTGGAAAGGCATGGAGGTTACGGTGAAAGGAAACCAAAGGCGAAGTCTGTTTTAATATAGATGGAGAGTCATGTTGATTTGAACAAAGTAGTGATCAGAGACATGTAAAGGAGTAACCAGAATTGTTGAGTTGGTACAGTTACGTATATAAATGAGGTCCAGCTGGTTGCCTGATCTGTGAGCTGCTGTAGTGCTTAGTCTTTCCAAGTCAAACAAGGCCAGAAGAGTATGAAGTTCAGTGGCCTGTGGCTTGTCTTGGTGTATGTTGAAATTGCCAAGAACCACAATTGACCTACCATCTTCAGGGAAGGAAGACAACAGGACATTCAGCTCCTCAATAAAGTTTGCCAGCTGACCTGGAGTGTGATAGATGACAACAACATGGATTTATGTGGGTTGCATTGTAGTAATGGCATGGAATTCAAAATAAGTATTTTTACATAGAGAGGAGTGTGGTGAAAATGTCCAGTTGTTTTGAATGAGTAAACATGTTCCCCCACCACTACTGGTGTGTTGAGGGGTGTGAGAGAAGAAGTTGTTGGAGAGAGCAGCGGGTGTTGCTGTATCCTCTGGACGTATCCATGTTTCTGTCAGTGCGAGCATGCTGAGGGTGGACTGTGTGATAAGAACACAAAGGTTTGGTTTGCTCAAAGGGACTTTTGTACACAGCGGGTGAGAATATAGACAGGCTCCATCCCTTTATCTCACATAATTTTGATGATTAAAAAAGTGAGTGTGTAGAATTTGATATAATTTATGTGCTTTGCCCATCATGTTAAACATATAATTGGCTCTGGAATGTAGAAATGGTTTTATTTCTCATCTCTGGTGCATCCAGCAATATTTCCTCTGAGGAATGAGGAAGAGTGAGAGCACTTGTTCTTGAGAAGTGTGGGTTACTGTTACGATCCCTTGTTGTCCGTCCCGTGTTTTCCATTTTCACTTATCGCATTCCGTGTCACGATCCCTTGTTGTCTGTACCGTGTTTTCTGTTTCACTCATCACCGCCGTCTCTGTGTTATTGTCCGCACCTGTTTGTTATTTTGTTATCACCATGTCTATCTATTTAAACCCGCTTGTTTTCCCCTTTCCTTTGTCGTTCGTTGACGTTACATGTTCTTCGCTAACCACTCTCCCTGCTTTCCACAATTAATGTTTCCTTGCTGTTCTAGTTCGTCCGAGGATTACCCTGCTGTTCTTGTTCCCCCGCTGTTAACCCGTTCGAGGATCTCTTTACCCTTCGTGGATGTTCGCTACCTAAAATACTGGATAACACACAGACGGGGTGTCTGTGTGTTATCCAGTATTTTAGTTTCCTTTTCCCATCGTGGACCTTTTATTTGCTCCTGTGTTTTGTGTCCTTCCCTTTGCTTGTAAAATAAACTGTGTTTGGATCCAAACCTCCCGTCTGCCTTCTCCTGACTCCCCACATCATAACAGTTACAGCCTTTGATTGCTTTCAAGCCATTTCATGGGGTCTTTAAAGCGGAATTGTGCAATTTCTGCACCATTAGCAGCACCAAACAGAATTGCAAAAATGTATTTCATCTCACTGCCTAGCTCCCTATGTTGTAAATTAGTATATCATTAACAGAATTTGGGCACAAGCAAGGGTGTTGATCCACCGTTCTGACACTGATTGTAACTCAATTACCTGTGACACAACTACGTGGTCAGGCATTAAAATGCATCTAGTATTATCAACGCTGTATAAAAATAAACTATATATTTTACTATGAAGTAAAAGTCACAATAAAAGACACTAAAGACAGCAAAATCATCACTGAGTAAAAGATACTACTGTGCATTTTCGTTAAAGATGTTAAAACGTACAGTGCTATTATAAAAGAGAACATACATAAACAAATAGAAATAGAAAGGGGTGTATTTTTAATCTTCTTCTATCCAAAGTTAAAATGTAAAGGTTTGTAGGATTATTTCCCTTTCAAGCACATTATGGATAAAACATAATTAGAAACAAAATGACTTTTTAAGATAGACAACAATGCAATTGACATCATAAATGTATACTTGTGCCTATCCTCCTACTTCAGATATCCTTAATATCATCTTGGGGAAGCGTCTCTGGTTAAAAAGTGGACCAATCACAGCTGTTTTGCTCTGCATTGAAGCAACACTTCACGGCAGGCTGTTCAGTGTCGTTCAATACAGAACTTTAAATCGGCCTTTACTTTCTGTTGACTCTGCATATTAAACTGGGATAGGAAAACATATTTTAACATAAAAAACCCATTACACACATCAGCTCTAATGATCGGTTTACCCTAATGCTCCCAATCTTTGGTTAACATTTGCTCTCGCTTGCATTTTCTAGTCATTATTACTGTTTTATGTACAGTAATTATCAAAATGTGTTTTCTTGTTGTTGTTATTACCAGAAACCATCTTGCAGATACAAATGTAATTGAACACAATAATTATTCAAACACATTTACAGTCTGTGCCGTGTATGAATATTCCTCCCACACTCATACACAATACACAATGCTGGTGAAAATAGCGAGTGAAGTTGTTTATTTCGGGGAGTGTGGCGGTAGATCATTTCCCTGTGGTGTTTCCAGCCCCCTCCTTCCTCTGGTGGAGAAAATATCTGTCTCTGCCCCCTCTTCTCTCAGTAGAAATGGTTATTACCTCTATCTGAGCCAGTGGGCCTATGATTCAAGAATTAGTAAGGCCACTTTACAGGCTGAAGTTGCTTTATCTGCTCTGTGTCTGTGCGTGACAGCTATAATAAGAATTTGTCCCTCCCCATGCTGCTTCCTGCTTCTGTCTGGAGTTTCTTTTTCCTGCAAGGAGGAGGAAGTGACCTATATAGCCACTGTCTTGCTTGTTTCAGTACTGTAGTTTGCATTTCAAGAGAGGGTGAATGAATAACGCAACGCTTTCCATAAATGATAAGATGTGAATTGATGGTAATGTGGTGCTGAGAGAATGCATTATAGATGCTGGCAGGAAAGTGGTTCTGTTGTGTTTGTTTTTAAGACTTAAAAAACAGACAGCCTTCTACAGTACAGTATACACTCACTTGCCACGTTATTAGGTACACCTGTACAGCTACTTATTCATGCAATTATCTAATCAGCCAATCATGTGGCAGCAGTGTAATATATAAAATCCTGCAATATGGGTCAGAACGGGGGGAAATGTGATCTCAGTGATTTGGACCGTGGCATGATTGTTGGTGCCAGACGGGCTGGTTTGAGTATTTCTGTAACTGATGATCTCCTGGGATTTTCACACAAAACAGTCTCTAGGGTGTATGGAGAATACCAGCAATTCTCTCTCTCTCGAACTGTCATCCTCGGCTGCCTTTATCCCTTGCGCCCCCATCAGGCTGATTGGGGACCGGGCATGCGCTGTCCCCACCCTCCTCCGCTCTACGGTTACATTCAAATGGAGGCTAAAGAGTAGACAAGCACAGAAGAGAAATGTCTTGTTCAAGAACCATTTCTGAACCAGTTTTCCAAAATAAGATCAAGTGTGCTTTAAACGCACGTATTTGTGTCTTAGAGCACTTCTTGTCATTTGTCACTCTGAGAAGTCTTAAAGGTCGCCTGTCACACTGTTGCTCTTAGACAGTTAGCAAAATTACCCGCTAATTTCATACCCTGCCATGTCATCTACTGAAACATCTACCATTCCTCCACGTAAAATAATAATAATAATAGTAAATTAAGTAAGACAAATTGTGGATACAATATATTGGTGCTAAGCGCAGTAAGCGGATCTGTTTACAGGCATGACTGCAGAGAAAATGAGCGACTCCGTATGAAGCGTGCCGCAACCTATTTCAGTTCACCATAATCATATCAAACATTTTATTTGAAATACAATTTTTTCTTACAATATTTATAACAGGAATATGATTATTATCTTGCATGTGAGATATTTTGTGTGTATCAAATTGCAGTTTGCAAACTGTTCTTATATTCCCGCAGTTTTGATTGGGTGGACCAGCCATCAGCAGTCAGTCTGGGTAGACTTGTGCCACTCTGGCCCTTATGTGGCCTCGCCTTTCAGTCAGCACTGTTTGAGTAAGCAGTAACCTCTAGCGGTCTGGATGGCATTATCCATTATCTATTACACCAATATAATACAGAATTTAAAAGGGGGTTTGTTCCTTTGGTTTAAACTTTTTATTTTTTACATGGTGTGGAATTGGCCAACATATATGCATGGTATGAATTTGTAATATTCCATCATATGCAGTAAATACATGTAAAATGTGAGTGAAATGCTAAAATGTTTTAGGAGTACAAAATAAGCTTTTTGTTAAAATGACTCATCATGTTATCATATTTGTACGTTTTTTTGTATTTTTTTGTCTTTTCGTCTTCTATTTACCTTTTTTTTTTGCTCTCTCTAAAATGTTGGCCTGTGTTCAACAGATCCAATCCACGTTCAATGAAAATTATTGTTAGAACAGAATGTGGTAGCGGGGGCATGGACAAGTGCCCATCCAGAGAGAGAGAGATTTACGGGCATCTGCCCGACACCTTTGTGTGTTTGTGTCTTTTGGTTCAGTTCATCATTAAAATATTATTTCTATTGTTATATTATATTGTTATATTATGGTTCTCGCCTCCTCCTTGCCCATCTTAACCCCTTTACACTGGTGCCGAGACCCGGGAAGGAGGAGGGATGCGCCGTAGTGGAGTTCTCGCCATTATCATCCACCCCAAAGGATCAGCCGTGGCCATCCGCCGGAGGGCAGAGGAGCCCGGCTGCCTGGAAGCGGAGGAATGGCTGCCGACTGCGAGGGGAGGAGGGGCTCCCAACCAACTGCCTGGAGCTATTGCTGCTGCCAGGGCTGGGGGAGACCCCTACCATCCAGAGTTTAGAGGGTAGAGGAGTGGCCGAGGACCAAGCTATGGCATATCGGAGAACCGGCTTGACAATATAAATAACAGTTTAATGAAGAACTGAACCAAAAGACACAAACACTGGTGTCAGGCAGCTGCCCGTAAATCTCTCTCTCTCTCTCTCTCTCTTTCTCTCTCTCTCTCTGGACGGGCACTTGTCCATGCCCCCACTGCTACAGAGTAAAAATAAATATTTGTATTGGCCTATATTTAAAAAAGAAATAAAACTTTTGCCCAACATATGCATGGTATTGGCCAACATTTTTATTTTGTGTTCTGCAGAAGAAAGAAAGTCATACACATCTGGGATGGCATGAGGGTGAGTAAATAATGAGATAATTTACATTTTTGTTGAACTATTCCTTTAAGAGTTTGGCCAAAATGGCAGTATATTAATGCTGTTTAATAGTATTATCTGTTAGTCCAGCAATCTGTTTGATTGTTAATAAAAATTCATGCTTGTGCATACCATCTGAAGACTGTGCCAACAAAAGAATCCCGTAAACCACAGCAAGGACACTCCACTAATCCTGAGTGTCCTAAACAACAGCCTGTTTTCCATAAATTGAGTGTCTTTATCGCTGCAAATGTATCTGCATACTGCTTGCAGCATTTCCATATGCACGTGAGCCGTTTAGTATTAGGCATCACTTTACTGTGGATTAATAGGACTCAAGATTTTTGACGGATTCTATCAAGTAAATGAGCTTAGAGCTAAGCTAACTGAATAGGATTTATATGCATTTTATTAGGAGATTCATTAGTATGCAAAATGAGCAGATGTTAATGCAGGTTACACACAAACAAGCAAAAACCACTGGAGTCAATGTGTTAATTCCACATAATAAACAGAGTATCGTGTAAATATTCATGTGGATGTTTGTGGGTGAAAGCCATACTTACTTCTCTCTCAACCACGCACTTCAAGGCAAGCAGCTTAATGGAATAATTTTTCAGATCTTTGACATACAGCAGAGTCTCGCATTATATTCTCACATCAGCACCAAATGTGCAGCAGCTCTGAAATGCTTTTATTTTTTTTGGATTTGAGTGGAAAGTCTCAAATATCACTCCAATTACTCATTCATCTGTAAATGTACATCACAACTCTGTACTTATTTACATATGTTTAAAAGACATAATTTTTAATTTATAGCTGATTTTATGAACAGCTTATCTGTCTGCACCAGTCAGAATTTAAACAGGGCTTTGGGGAAAATGGCACTGAAAGTGACAAAAAAAGTACCACATCTTAAAAATATGGGGCAAAAAACAAAACAAAGCCTCACTGTCCTTTTCTCTGATTTTTAGCTAATATCTTACATTTACAGTAGTATATTTCATTTTGTACAGCAGTTAGTTCCAGCCCTGCCAACTCGATTGATCAAGCAGCTGATATTTAATAGTAGAACTGTTGTATAAAAGCAAAATCACACTTACAATCATCCTGTTGTACAATTTACACCACTGTGAACTGGCTGCAGGAAACCACAGTTGTGCAATTCGGTACAACTGCGTTTTTGAGTGTGATATTGCTCTTATACTATTCTATAGTATAGACAGGCCTTTATGCCCTCATGTTTAGTGCCTTTACAGACGCTGTAGCTGTTCGATTAGTTCTGTATTTATTGTCTGTGTCACGGCTCCGGTGAGTTTGTCGGTTTGTTTTGTATGTTTTCTTTCATTTTCTCTCCCTTGTGTCTCGCAGGCACGGCCGGCATGCATGATTGTCATTTCCATGGGAACATTGATTGTTCCTGGGGGACTGCTGATCATGCCACTGATTAGCGTGCTGAGCAACACCTGTTCTCCTCTAATTCACTCCCTTCTTAAGCCCATCGTGTTCTCAGTATCTTTGCTATTTTAGTTTGATGTTGAGAACTAACCTCAATCTTTCTGTCTAGTTGGTCCTGTCTCATGTATCTGTTGGTTGACCGCATGTCGGGTGTGTGGTTGCCTTCCAGTATTGCTGCAGGTCAGCTGGTCTTCCATGGAGGATACCTCGTCTCTACCCATGTGTCGGGTGTTAAATTCACTCATCTCTGCTGGGTGTTGTTCTCCATCTCACTAGCTCAGATTCTACAAATCTGTTCCTGTCATCCACAATGCACACACTCATCCTACGAACACACTCTTCACAGATTGCCCCTTGCGTAACTACGATGCACACGACATTGGAGATCGCGTCCCACTGCTGCAGCCGGTGTCAGGATTTTCTACATTCCTCAATCCAGTGACTGCTCATTATTATTGTTAAAAGATTCTTTGAAATGTTCCTCTGCTCTTGGGTCTGTTTTGTCTCACTATCGTTTCTTACAGTCTGAGCATGTGTAGTCTCTTAGCCTTGTCAAACACTCTTGTAAAAAGTGGTGTCGAGCACTGACTGTGACAACTTTTGAGTGTCTGATGAGCACTTTTTAAGGTCCAAATATGGAGTTTCTATATCTCCAGCTGGGGATGCCAGATTGTGCTTTGAGCTTGCGAGAGCAGATCCCTCCTCAAAGTAATTATTGACAGCGAAGCATCCATTAGCTTTACCAGCTCTGGAAACCAATGGCTTTGGGCCACTCCGACCCAACAAACAGCACGTTTTCCACTTCGTATAGCAAGCAGACAGGAGGAATACATACTTGCGTTTCTCTGGCCATTTGTAAGACTGGGCATCCACGGCCAAAGGAGCTTGTGTCATGAAGAAACAAAGGTGACAATCCACCATCTCTGGGGAGGCAAACAGTTCCACCTTGGCCTCCTTGAATACCTCCCAAATCCTCTGAGCTGTCTGAGGAGGAACTAAAAATACTACATGAAAACTACATCTGCCCAAAAGTCTTCCATAGACAAGAGGACTGCAAGCAGCTCTAGGTGATTATTATGCCACGTGGCTTGCGCAATTGTTGAGGTGAAACCATTTACTTGAATTTACTAATAGAGAAAAACCGTATAAGGCATTTAGATCAATACACATGCTGCTGGCTTATTAAGCATAATCAGTGTAAAGAGTTGAAGTGTTTGACAAAAATGCATGACACACAGCATGTTTATTTTTAGAAAACAACTATGCCATAAAGGTAAAAAAAAGCCTTTTAACATCAATTCCAGTTGGCCACTATTGTCCCTTAATAAAGTTGATTTCTGACCAGGGATGTCCCGGAGTCCGATACCACGCTCATGTCTTGTACTCACAAAAATGCTATATGTACATAATCTTTGCAAATAATCTGATGTACGAATGTCATTTTGTAAACATTCAGCACAGAATTTAAAATCAAGTCATGTCCTAGTGAGATTATTTAACTGCAAAACCTAATTTAATTAGAGTGTGCTGCACACTTCAAATGTGAGTGCTTGTGAATGTGTGGTGCCGGTGTTGACACAAAAAAGGCACAAAGGGGCAGATTTAATACAAATGAATTGCATCCGGTAAAAGCGGCATCTATGCACGCGCGCTTTCTGCTCTGGTTTAGGGCCCGATTCACTAAGGGTATTATGCAGATCAGGCATTGACGTAAACGCAATTTGTATGCACAATTCTGAGCTTTCGGTCCACTTCTGAGTGCAATATAGCGGAGGATGCCACAGACCACCGTATTTGACACACCCTGCCAGGACTGTACAGCATAATTTTGATCCAGACACTTGGATCATCTCTTAAACATACAGAACATGCACTTGATGACACTGTGCATCTCAATATATGCCAGGTTATAATGCTCTTCATCATCATTGATGAATGTTCACAAACATCCTTTTTAAATAAAATTCATTTGACCTACTACTTTCATTTGACGCTAATAGCGCAATCTAAATTGCGCCAGGTAATTTTTGTGAATGAAGCGCAATCTACATTGAGACTAATTTACATAAAAAGGAGGCATGTTTACATGGAAATAAATGTCAATGTAATGTCTCAGCAAAAACCAAGCCATGAGGTCAAATAACTTTGCCTACAGAGCTCAGAGACAGGATTGTGACGAGGCAAAGATCTGGGGAAGGCTACAAAAACAATTTGGCTTCATTGAAGTTTCCACAGTGGCCTCTATAATTCTTAAATGGAAAATGTTTGGAACAACCAGGACTCTAATAAGAGCTGGCTGCCCGGCCAAACTCAAACAAATGGTCCTTGGTAAGAGAGATGACCAAGAACCCCATGGTCACTGTGGTTGAGCTCCAGAGATCATGTGTGGAGATGGGAGAAACTTACAGAAGGACAACCATCACTGCAACACTCCACTGATATGAGCTTTATGGCAAAGTGGCCAGATGGAAAACTCTCCTCAGTGCAAGACACATAAAGCACCTAAAGGACTCTCAGACTGTGAGAAACAAGATTCTCTGGTCTGAAGAAAAAAATATTGAACTGTTTGGCCTCAAATCCACACATCATGTCTGGAGGAAACCAGGCACCGCTCATCCCCTACTCAACACCATCCTAACGGTGAAGCATGGTGGTGGTGGTGGCATCATGCTTTGGGGGTGTTTTTCTGCAGTAGGGACTGGAGTTCTAGTCAGGGTTGAAGGAAAACTGAACACAGCAAAATACAGAGATATCCTTAGTGAAAACCTGGTCCAGAGTGCTCAGGACCTCAGACTGAGCCAAATGTCCACTTTACAACAGGACAATGACCCTAAGCACACAGCCAAGACAATGTAAGAGTGGCTTAGGGACAGCTCTGTGAATATCCTTGAGCCCAAACCTGAACCCAATCAAACATCCCCAAGTTATCAAAAATTGTGTGTTTGCTTTGTCATTATGGGGTATGGAATGTAGATTGATGTGACATTAGTTTTTTTAATTTAAGGCATTTTAGCATAAGGCTGAAACATAACAAAATGTGAAAAAAATGAAAGGGTCTGAATACGTTCTGAATGATGAATTGTTATATTTTCATTTGAATAAAAGTTTTAATGAAATCATTTATTTGAAACACTATTTTGATGATAAAATTGGCAAACTGTTGATATAGAATTCAGAATTGAATTTAATAAAATAATTTGTTTTACCAAAAAACAAGTATCGCACTATAAATAATAAAACAAAAAATGTTCTCTCATCTGCACAACTGTGTAACGCAACCGAATCAAAGTGAAAAGTGAAATGAATTGATCTGTGCTGGCAGATAATGATGGGTGAATGAATGGTTTGCACGCGCTGCACTCATTGGTTGACTGCCGCAGCCTTGTCACACTGTAATAGTGTTTGGCATCCCATCATAATGACATAAAACACACGGCATGACTATGAAAAAGGATTACTATACATAAAGAGCTGGATTGGCATGCAACTCCATGTAAATAAAATATACACTTCTCTTTCTCTATGCTCGAATGCCAAAACTAGAGGATATAAATGACAGTAGTGTAAGAGTATTTGTGGTCTCTGCAGGGTGCTCGATGGGGTCAGCCTTATCCCATGAAAATGACGTGACTGTGACAACGTATTTGCCACATGATATTACATGGTTCATTTACACATATAGCAGCAGTTCTGAGCAGTTCAATCTCCCTACTCTAAACCTTAAACCTAAACCTAACTGACAGTGTTTTAACAGCAAATGTGAGGTGAAAAAAAGCAATTACTAAAGCAGAAATTTAATTTTTTTGGTGCCCCTATGACAATTTCAGGTCACATGTCAACTCGCACGCTCTTTGCATCAGCTACTCGATTGCACTCGAACAAGCTTGCAAATATAACTGGTTATGTAATGCAAACATTAAAATGTATTGCGTTACAAGTAGGGCTGTCAATTGATTAACATTTTTAATCCAATTAATTACATGGTGTCCCGATTAATTAATCGCGATTAATCGCATATACAAAGATTTGTTGAGAAAGCCCCTCATATAACAATAATTAAATATATAATGATGAAATAATTATACATAGTTATCTTTAAATATTAAAAAAATTGCAAAATGCATTACATTCTTGTGGCAGAAGAGTTAATCATTGATAAGACCATTCAAAAATTAGCTTTAGAATACAATGTATTACAATGTACCATATTATTGATCATAAGTCAATCATTGGCACACAGTTCACAGCAATCCATTTCACAAGTGAATTTGTCAATCAGTTGGAGATTTATTATGAGGGCTTGTTTAAGGATCCGTCAATGTGGATCCGTCAATGTATACCTGCGTCAGACATTTTTTTTTTTGGAAACAAGCCAGGGGTATACATAGTACACAATACTACAGATATATTTTACAATAATGCCAAGACATTATATTCATTACATAGTGTAATGGTTTTCAATGCTTTGGAGTTGTTGGAGGTACAAAGAGTATTTAAATATTTCAAGTCTTTACAAAAAAGTGCAAATAGGGGCTTTATAGACATAAATTTACACTTATATATTAAAAACTTGGCAAGAAAAATAAACAGATTAATCAGAAAATATTAACTTAAGTTATCAAATCTGTGAAAACCAAATAAAACGTCTTTATAAAGCAAAGACAAATTAGTTAAAATAGAGGTACGTACAAACAAACAAAATTTTCTCCAAATTACTACAGCGTGGACACATTTCCAAAAAAGGTGAGGGGCAAATTCATCAACAGCATTACAGAAGGAGCAAAGTGGATCTATTTCAGGGAGCAGGTTTCTTAAATAAAGATTGACTGGGTAAAATGGTGTAACAGTTTAAAAGACACATCCTTAACCTTATTTGCAATTAAATATTTGTGAGGTTAAGACCATACGACCTGAGTCAGACATGCTTGTGTCGCATCTCGAGTGTGTTGCTTCATAAAAGTGAAATGTCACTGTGTCAAGTTAAATATAGTTTAATACTCAATCTTTAAACACATTGTCACGATTCCCTTGTTGTCTGCCCTGTGTTTCACTAGTCTTTGTCTCAAATTCCTATTCCCTTTGTAAAAGAACTACACTTCCCATGATTCCCGGCCCTCATCACTGCCAGCCCTGTGTCATTGTGCTCACCTGATCGTCGTTTGTCATCATCATTTCTCCTGTGTATTTAAACCCTGCTGTTTCTCCATTCCCCTGTCGATTGTTGATGTTTGTGGACGCCTGTTTCCGTGCTCGTTCTATGTTTACCCTGCCTGTGCAACCTTTCTATGTTTTCCGTGTTTTTGTTTTATTTCCCCATTGCGGGTATTTCCTTTGTTCCTGTTTTGTCTGTTTTCACGTTTTCTCAATAAAACCTGCAAATAGATCCTCACTCCACGTCTGCCTTCATCTTATCCGTAACAGAACAATTGACCAACAATGGATCTAGCAGGGTTCCTTACGGAGCTGACACAGGCGGACTTGTCTGTCCGGCAGTTCTCCCACTTCTTCACCAGCGTGGCCAGTTACACCAGCTAGGATGACCACACTTTGAAGGTGGCGTACCGGTTTGGTGTACCCAAACACCGATGGTGGGAACTCCCAGAGACCGGAGACTACACTTGGCAAAAGTATGTGGGTCTCATCGTAGAGGAATTCTCTGCCGGGGAGCCACCTCTCCTGATCCCGGCTCCCGCCTCTGGGCTTTCCTCTCCAGCCACGGTGAGTGAGCCAACCCCCACACCTGCCGTGGTCAATGAACCCGCGCTGCCGACTTCATCCGCCCGGAGGAGAAGAGGAAAGGCCTCTGCTCTCCAGCCTCCGCCAATCACGGTCAACCAGCCAGTGCCTGTAGCCTCGAACGTCAGTGAGCCAGCGCCTGTAGCCTCAAACGTCAGTGAGACAGCGCCTGTAACCTCGAACTTCAGTGAGCCAGCGCCTGTAGCCTCGACCATCCCAGAGCCAGCACCTGTAGCCATGACCGTCCAAGAGCCAGCGCATCTCAAGCCTCCCAGGGCTCTGCCTCTCGGGCCTCCCAGGGCTCCGCCTCCCGAGCCTTCTAGGGTTCCGCCTCCCGAGTCTTTCAGGGCTCCGCCTCTCAAGTCTCTCGAGCCTCCCAGAGCTCCTCCTCTCGAGCCTCCCAGGGCTCCGCCTCTCAAGTCTCTCGAGCCTCCCAGGGCTCCGCCTCTCGAGCCTCCCAGGGCTCCGCCTCTCTCGAGCCTCCCAGGGCTCCACTTCTCGAGCCTCTCAAGCCTTCCAGGGCTCCGCCTCTCGAGCCTCCTATGGCTCCGCCTCTCGAGCCTCCTATGGCTCCGCCTCCTGAGCCACCTACGGCTCCGCCTCCTGAGCCACCTACGGCTCCGCCTCCCGAGTCTCCTAGGGCTCCACCTCCTGAGCACCCTGAGCCTCTCGAGCCTCCTACGGCACCATCCCCCTCGGCTCCACCTCCAGATCCTCATACGGCTCTGCCTCCAAAGCCTTCCAGGTCTTCACTTCTAGAGCCTCCTATGGCGCCATCTCCCTCAGCTCCGCCTCCAGAGCCTCCTACGGCCCCACCTCCCTCGGCTCTGCCTCCGGTGCCTCCTAAAACTCCGCCTCCAGAGCCTTCCAGGTCTTCACCTCTAGAGCCTCCTACGGCGCTACCTCCCTCGGCTCCGCCTCCTGAGCCTTCCAGGGCTCCGCCTCTAAAGCCTCCTACGGCGCCGCCTTCCTCGGCTCTGCCTCCTGAGCCTTCCTCGGCCCAGCCTCCAGAGCCTCCCTCGGCTCTGTCTCCTGACCCTCCCACGGCTCCGCCTCCTGAGCCTCCAGAACCTCCCTCAGCGCTGCCTCCGGAGCCTCCAGAACCTCCCTCAGCTCCTTCTTCGGAGCCTCCATAGCCTCCCTCAGCTTCGCCTCCTGAGCCTCCCTCAGCTCCGCCTCCGGAGCCTCCAGAACCTCCCTCAGCTCTGCCTCCGGAGCCTCCCTCAGCTCCGTCTCCTGAGCCTCCAGAGCCTCCCTCAGCTCCGCCTCTGGAGCCTTCTACGATGTGGTCTCCTGAGCAGTCCACGGCTCCGCCTACCTCGGCTCAGCCCTCGGAGTTCCCCATGGCTGTGGTCCTGAGGCCGCCTCCCAGGCCTCCTGAACCTGTTTTTGCTCTGTGGCCAGCTCCCAGGCCACCTGATCCAGTCCTCTTGTGTCCACCTTGGACTGCCAGTCTGCCCCCTGTGCCTCCTTGGATTGCCTGTTTGCCCCCCGTGTCTCCTTGGAACGCCTTCTTGCCCCCCGTGCCTCCTTGGACTGCCTGTCTGCCCCCCGTGCCTCCTTGGACTGCCTGTCTGCCCCCCGTGCCTCCATGGACTGCCTGTCTGCCCCCCGTGCCTCCATGGACTGCCTGTCTGCCCCCCGTGCCTCCTTGGACTGCCTGTCTTGTGCCCCCTGTGCCTCCTTGGACTGCCTGTCTTGTGCCCCTTTGGACTGTCTGTTTGCCCCTTGTGCTTCCTTGGTCTGTCTGTTTGCCCCTTGTGCTCCCTTGGTCTGTCTGTTTGCTTCCCCCCCGACACTCTTTGGACGATTTTCTTTTTTTTTTGAGTATTCCCTTTTTCTTTTTGTTTCTGAAGAGCGTCTGGAAGCCGCTCCTTTGGGGGGGGGGGATTCCCTTGTTGAATCGTGACAACAAGGGAATGTCACGATTCCCTTGTTGTCTGCCCTGTGTTTCACTAGTCTTTGTCTCAAATTCCTATTCCCTTTGTAAAATAACTACACTTCCCATGATTCCCGGCCCTCATCACTGCCAGCCCTGTGTCATTGTGCTCACCTGATCGTCGTTTGTCATCATCACTTCTCCTGTGTATTTAAACCCTGCTGTTTCTCCATCTCCCTGTCGATTGTTGATGTTTGTGGATGCCTGTTTCCGTGCTCGTTCTATGTTTATCCTGCCTGTGCAACCTTTCTATGTTTTCCGTGTTTTTGTTTTATTTCCCCATTGCAGGTATTTCCTTTGTTCTTGTTTTGTCTGTTTTCATGTTTTCTCAATAAAACCTGCAAATAGATCCTCACTCCACGTCTGCCTTCATCTTATCCATAACACACATCTTGAGATCCCTTGGTTTGCAGTTGCGCTCCTTCATGTGTTTTGAACGCAAGAACGTAACGCATGTTTGTGTTGTGTGTCCGCTGAAGGGTTGTTAATATTTTGTACACTGTTATAAAATGTGTGTTGCTCACACAGCTGAAATTTCACTTACTGCCCTCTGGAGTAAACAGGTGGTACTACAAGCTTGAATTTCTCAGGAAAGCATTGCGATTAATTTTTTGTAAAATAAATGTTTTGTAAAATGAATCGCACATTATTAACGCGTTAAATCGACAGCACTAGTTACAAGTCATACACTATAGTAAAAGTGTTTAGATACATAAGATAGAATTGTGTAAGTTCCCACTACTTCTGAGACCATGGTGGCGTGATAAGATCAGTGCATCTTATCACGTGACTCATTGTGCATGACACTGCGGAGACTGCGCATGTGGAGGCTCATGGTACTCTCCACAATCCACGCACAACTTACCACGCACCCCATTGAGAGCGAGAACCACTAATCCTGACCACGAGGGTTAGCCCATGTGACTCTACCCTCCCTAACAACTGGGCCAATTTGGTTGCTTAGGAGATCTGGCTGGAGTCACTCAGCACACTCTGGATTTGAACTCGCAACTCCAGGGGTGTTAGTCATTGTCAATACTCGCTGAGCCACCCAGGCCCCCCCACTCTTGATTAGTTTGAAAATAAATAAAAGTAATTGCTGTTGTAGTGCCTCTAGGGTTAATTTTACCATGAAACTGCCACGATACGTACAACGAGACACAAACATATTATTTTGCAATTATGTAACAGAACATCAAGCTCCTATCGTCAACGAAACGTCATTCAAATACATTTTGTGATGTAATTTTTTAGATGTCTTTTGATGTTTTTATGAATATAACTTAGAACTCAATTCTTTTTTTTCATTTCTCCCCAATTTGGAATGCCCAATTCCCAATGCGCTCTAAGTCCCCGTGGTGGCGTAGTGACTCATTTCAATCCGGGTGGCGGAGGATGAATCTCAGTTGCCTCCGCGTCTGAGACTGTCAGTCCACACATCTTATCACGTGGCTTGTTGAGCGCATTACCGCTGAGACGTAGCATGTGTGGAGGCTTCACGCTATTCTACACAGCATCCATGCACAACTCCCCACGCGCCCCACCAGGAGCGAGAACCACATTATAGCAGCACTCAGCACACCCTGGATTCGAACTCGCGACTCTAGGGGTGGTAGTCAGACAGCATCAATACTCGCTAAGCTACCCAGGCCCCCTAACTTACTAAATTCTAAAAATATGACTGACATATATTTCTTTCATAAAGACAAGATAAGTTATCTGGGTTTCACCCAGAGGGGAAAGCTACTGTAGACAAAGAGAAGAAGCCATTTGATAACAGAGTACAAGCCAAACTAATCACGATGAATCTACACAAGTTATTACAGAAGTGTAAAGGACCGTTCTGTCTTCATCAACACTCCAGCAGCTCATAAGACTCTCTACCTCTCTCTGTCTCCAAATTGTGCCATCTATCACCCAGCGTATCGTTTCTTTCATGCTATCTTCTCCTCCGCTCGGCAAACAGGTCTCTTCCTTCAAGGTGCTAATAACCAGCCCTTCTTTTCTTTTTCTTGCCTTTCTTTCTCTCTGTGTCTATCCCTTAGCATTTCTACAGTTTCTCTTTCATCATGCTGGTAGTGGACGCGTGCTGTGCTCTCATTATAGCGGCCGATAATTACGTGAGAGACAAAGGAAATGGGTTGAGCCGCCCACTCAATGCCGTCAGCTTAAGAGAGTTAATTTCACACTTACAGCATGCTATAATTAAAAAAAAAGAAAGACAGGTAAACACCACTCTCATTACGTGCGTGCAAGTGTGTCATTGAGTGTAAAGTGTACCTACATACACACATGTCAGGTGTATGGTTTATGAATGGTATGCTACACTCCTTTAATGCTGTTTTCATTTTAACCTTCTATTATAGATTTGATTGTTATGCTCATAAGTAGGTCACTCACACCTGTGTAGTGATGTCTTTGCTGAAAATATAGGAAAAACAAAGTTGTAGATAATTTCCTATAAATATAAAAAAAATGTAGAACATGAGTCTAATCATATCTTTGTGAACATGATTTAACATACTGTATAAGATATTTAAACACACCTTGCTCAAATACAACAGTGGTTATTCATTTTAAAGCATTTTGTCAGAGCAGTAACTGTAGTGTACAGCCATACAACTATACAGTATACTCAATTAACACATGACGTAAAACAACATAAAATGAGAATAGCCAGAAATGAGCATTGTTAAGCTCTGTTAACACTGCCAGCAACTAACAGCGAGCTAAATCTGTTCATTTTCAATGAAGAGCTGGCGACTTGCATGAGCAACAGCGATATCCTAATCCCTCAAAGCGTTGCGGAGATACAGCCTCAAGTTCAATTTTGTTCTTTATCGAATTCGTTGAAGTACAATTCGAAAATGGTATGGCTTATCAAAATTCTGTTAATAAATTTTTGTCGTGTGTGTCTCTAGATGATACAGGCCAATTTTCGAGCAAATCGGACAAACAGTCTAGGAGGAGTTCAAAACAGTAGGTTTTCAAAACATTTAAAAATGGTAGACAGGAAGTTTGCTCGATCATGACATAATTGGTATCATTATTTTCGGCATGAACCACGGAATCTATCAAGACCAGACTCATGACAGTAGGCGAAAGAAGTCTATTAGCATTTTTAGAAATAGCATTAAATATTTTGACCACAAGGTGGCGCTGTCCCGAACATTTTTTAGACCATTCAGAGCATGGTGCCAAAGACACATACCGAGTTTCGTAACGATACGCCAAGTCCTTCGTAAAATACAGCATTTTATGACTAAATGGCTGATGTCCACAATGGCCAACATAGGATTTTTTTCATATCACTGGACTCGCTATACCCCACTGAATCTAATGATACCAATGATACCAATAATGGACAAACTGTTCAGAAGTTATAAGCAAAAATTTGCTTTTTTCATATCTCATGACCAGTAGGGAGCCGTGTGCCAAAACGCTGCAGGTAACCTCAGGGACTAATTCTGATGACACTTACCAAGTTTCGTCCCAATCCCTCAAAGTGTTGCAGAGATACAGCCTCAAGTTCAATTTTGCACATTCTTTGTCAAATTCATTGAAGGGCCAATTGAAAATGGTTTGATTTATCATAATTCTGTGAATAGTGTTTTGATGATGCAGGCCAATTTTCATGCAGATCAGACAAACGGCCTAGGACGAACCTAGGATGACTGAAAATGATGTCATAGGATGCAAGGAATCAGAGGAAACATTTTATAAACATAAATGTGAGTGCAAATTTGGGCAGTTGTTGGCACTAGAAGGTTTGAGGTAGAGATGGTCTATCTTTGTGCCAAATTTCATAACTTTCCTGCAAGTTTCTATGGGCTGCCATAGACTCAAGAGCGGAAGAAGAAGAAGAAGAAAAATAGGAACACTAACAAAAACAATAGGGGTCTTTGCACCGAATACAATTGTTTATAGTTAGTTAATGATAGTTTATAAAGCATTACACAATGTTAACATATAAAACATTTCATTTAAAAAATGTATTTGTATTTTTTTTTTAACCAAGATTAATAAGTGTTGAAAAATGATTGTTTATTGTTAGTTTACGTTAACAACTGTAGTTAATTAATGTGAACAAAATACAACATTACTGTAAAGTGTTACTGCTATTTTACATTTTGTATAGGTAACAATAATAATGTTTTATACTATGCCTCAGGTAGAGCTGTATTTATATATGGTATACTACTACCTGTGAGTATGTATTACAATAAGATTTATTTATTTAGCAGACCTTTTATCTAAAGCAACAATGTATCATGCCATATTATCTTTGTGTTGTATGTTTTTGTTTTTGAGAACTTTTGGCAAATACATGCAACCTGGTCTCATAGAATGAACGTTACTATAACAAAATTTTGTTCAAACTGACTTTTACGTGCTGCGATCTACATTATGTTCCTTACACATTGCATGTACTAAAGGCACTACTACAAGAGCACTGTGCATTATATTTAATTTCACACAAACCTCGAGTATGTAATGAACTGAGGAAGTGGGAGAAGGCAGAAGGGTGATTGGGATCCAAATGCAGTTTATTGAGAAGGAACACGAAAACAAACAAATGCTGGAACAAATAAAAAGTCCACGATGGGAAAATATAGGCTAAGTGCTGGGTAAGACACAGGCAGGGGTGCAGGCAGACAACTTCCACGAAGGGGAGGGTAGTCCTCGAACGGGCGACACAACAGGGAAAACACGAACGGCTGGAGGCTGCAGGGAACAAGAATAAAGGGCATACAGAGCATGGACAAATACGAGAATGAGCATAGAAGTTAACCATGAAACACGAAACGTTAACGCACGACAACGGGAAGGGAAAACAGCGGGGTTTAAATAAAGAGACACGGTAATGACAAAATGACAGACAGGTGCAGACAATAACACGCAGACAGGGCCGGAAACAACGGGAAGAAGGGAAGTGTAGTTTTCACAGAGACAGTGAAACACGGGCGGACAACAAGGAAGACATGACAGGGAGCGTGAACGGTAAAACAGAAAACACGGGCGGACAACAAGGGAGCGTGACATGGAAAGTGACTAGTGACGGGTGAAACAGAAAACACGGTACAGACAACAAGGGATCGTGACATGGAACGTGATAAGTGAAAACGGAAAACACAGGACGGACAACACGGGATCGTAACATAGCCCCCTCAAAAGGACCGGATTCCAGACGGTCTAAAGGGACCTAAAAACAACAAACACAAAATGTTCCAGGCGAGGGGGTCTAGAAGAGGGGGAGAAAAGACAGACCAAAAGGGGCACAAGGGACACAGAGACAGACCAAGGGGGGTTTTTTTGCTGGGGGGTGGTCACATTGTTGTAAAATCATGTTTAGAATATTATTTTATGTCTTCAGTTAGCAACACAACACTACCTAGTGGTGCACTTAGGCTCACCAGCTGGAATGTTAAAGGGCTTAATTCACAGATAAAGCGTAATACAATTCACTTGAAACTTTTAAATACCAAAGAAGCTTTTATTCAAGAAACTCACTTAAGGCCAGCAGACCACCTAAAGATTAAAATGGGCTGTGTAGGCCAGCTTTACCACTCTTCAATACCTTGACTTTGTTGTCCTTATGCCAATTTGCCACAACTTTGGAGGTATGCTTGGTGTCATTGTCCATTTGAAAGAACCATTTGCAACAGAGCTTTAACTTCCTGGCTGATATATATCCACATCATTTTCCTTCCTCATAATGCCATCTATTTTGTGAAGTGCACCAGTCCCTCCTGCAGCAAAGCACCCCCAGAACATGATGCTGCCAACCCCATGCTTCACGGTTGGGATCTTGTTCTTCGGCATGCAAGCCTCGCCCTTTTTGGTCATTATGGGCAAAAAGTTAGATTTTTGTTTCATCAGACCAGAGGAAATATCTCCAAAAAGTAAGATCTTTGTCCCCATGTGCACTTGCAAACTGTAGTCTGGCTTTTTATGGTGGTTTTGGAGCAGTGGCTTCTTCCTTGCTGAGCAGCCTTTCAGGTTATGTTGATATAGGACTTGTTTTACTGTGGATATAGATACTTGTCTACCTGTTTCCTCCAGCATCTTAACAAGGTCCTTTGCTGTTGTTCTGGGATTGATTTGCACTTTTCGCACCAAACTACATTCATCTCTAGGAGACAGAATGCATCTCACTCCTGAGCGGTATGATGGCTCTGTGGTCCCATGGTGATTATACTTGTGTTTGTGTTTATACTATTGTTTGTACAGATGAATGTGGTATCTTCAGTCTTTCTGCCCCACTGGGAATGTGATGAAAGATCTAAAAGCTGAAATAAATAATTCCTTCTACTTTTATTCTGACATTTCACATTCTTAAAATAATGTAATGATCCTAACGACCTAAGACAGGGAAGGTTTTCTACTATTAAATGTCAGGAATTGTGTAAAATTCTGTTAAATGTATCTGACTTCAACTGTAGTTGTAAAATGCTTCTGCTTTTTATTATTTGCATTCTATCTATTACACTCCATATTTGTAAAATAAATACCTATAAACTTGAAGCTCAGTTCCATGTCCAGTATTTCAGTGTAAACTATTCTGTGTCCAGACTCCGAAAGAAGTTATTAGCTTCAGTAGTAGACAGCAACCATTTTTCTCACCATTTGAAAGTGTAATGCACAGTCTGGCTGGGAAGAGAAGAGCAGGCTTGAATCCTCATTTTTAAAGTTCTGCCATAGCGTCTTTGAACTCGGCATGCAGCTTCAGAACTTTGGGGCAGTAATCCTCGAAGATCTGGATCTTGTGTCCATGATAAGACAAATCACCTTTTTTGCGAGACTTGCGAATGACCATATACTTCACTTGGAAGTAGGGCTGGGATAAACGATTATTTTTTAAACAATTAATCTAGCGATTATTTTTCCGATGCATCGATTAATCTAACAATTCATTTTTTTTCCAGTCCGTTTCGATTTCGATTAGATTATCTCCCCATTAATTGACTAATAGCAATTTATACATGTTGATTTACATATCTGAATGGAAAAAAAACATGAATTCCTTAACATTGCAATATATGTTTATTGCTCTTAAAATTCCAAAATAAAAGACTATACAAGTGCAAAGTATTGCATTCTTAGTCAGAGGTAGCATCCAATAAAACCTTGAAGCCTTGAAAACACATAGGCCTAGCTTACTGAAAAAAAGTGCATCTTGTAATTCTTCTTTCAGATTAAAATACCAACAACTTGATGTCTAGCATTCAATAAAAAAATTAAAAGGTCACCCAGCCACCCTTTCTTAGAGCTATTGAAAGAATACAGTAACTATTGTAAACTTGGGGGCTTTAAGCTAATACAGAAAATGCTTTTCCAACAAAAAATAAATAATGAAAATAAACATTCAGAATTCAACATTTATGTTGAACATAGGCCTAGCTTACTGAAAAAAAGCATCTTCATTCACATGCAAATAACAACTTACACTCTGACACTTTCCTTTCACCTTAAGAATACTGTGTGTGTGTGTGTGTGTGTGTGTGTGTGTGTGTCATTCAAGTCAAAATACAGTCATATATTGGAGTGGAGGAATGTGAGCATTTAAACATGCAGCTGCTCCCGTGTGGCGCCTCTTCAGGTGCTGGTGCATTGCCGTGGTGCTAGAATGGAAGGCCATCTCCATTTTGCAAAGACGACATACCACGGAATTGTTTCCTTTTAAATGAAAGAATTCCCATACTTTAGAGGAACGAGTGCGTGCTGCCTTGCACTTCTGATAGTCTGACTAGTAGGTCTAGTCCCAGGCGATGAAGTAGCTTCTCGATCCTTTTCCACCTGTTTTCCCTTTTCCCTTAGACATTTTGCATGAGTTTCAAATTCTAGAAACTGTTAACAATCAAAAGCTGCCTGGAGAAAACTAAAAACAGTAAGGTTTGAAGAGAAGTAAGTGAAAAGTTAGAGGGAGTGGGTTGCGCACAGGTCTACTCCTCAGGCGGCATAACCGGAAGTCTCAAAGTCCTTTTCATCTTTTTTCTAGGGCTTAAAGGCCAAAAGCCCTTACGAAAATTGAGAGTTCGTGGCATATTTGACGCAAATTTGCCTCAAATTTTCCACAGATAATTTTCACATGCAAAAGAGCTTTGCGGCAAACTTGCGGCTAATTATCCACTGCCAAAAGTTTGCTGCAGGTTTACCACTAACGGTGAAGAGCTGCAAACTTCTGGAATGCCATTTGCCTCTAAACAGGGATCGAAAACATGGACTTCTCTTTTGTTACAGCTGCTCGACAACAATAGAAAATGACTATGGAGATAAGAGAGGAGAGATGTGCAAGCTCTGGAGTGGATGGGCAGAGAAGAAGTGTTAGTGGGCTCTGGAAACAAGATCTATTGATTCATTCCTGTGGTTCATGATATAAGGAGCTGGAATGCTTTCACCCTTTTCCACAGTTTGGTATTCCAGTCGCCAGCATTCACAGAGAGAGATTACACCAGCTACATTCTGAAGGCTAGAAGAGTGTGAACAGATCCAAACATAGAAGAGTGTGAACAGATCCAAACATAGATCCCCTCACACTTCTCTCCACTGTGTGTGAGGGGATCTATGTTTGGATCTGTTCACACTCTTCTGGCCTTCAAAATGTTGCTGGTGTAATTTGCTCTGCCGGCCTCGTGAAGGCAGCTGTATTCCTCATTGCAGCATCTCTCCCTCATGAGATGATTGTTGGCCACTGCTGCAAGAGAGAATGTACGCAAACGCTTTGTAGTTTAAAATAATTATTCACTTCTTAGGCTGATTTACCAATTAGCAGTCTTTTGCCATCTTTCTCTCCCTCTCACAGTTTCTCCCTCTCCTCCAAGTTTGTCTAGAGGAAAAACCCTTTCATCCTTTATCATCACAAATCACTTCAAAGAGTGTGCATTATTAATTTATTAGCCTATATTGTAAAATATTGTTCAAGTTTGGCCACAGCACATTCAGGATAAATTTCATTTTAAATTAAGAGTAGGCTATACCTAGCCTATATATTATTCCCAACACTATTATTTCCAACACTTCACTATGTAATTCATAGTTTAATTTTTAAAAGAATGTCATAGCAGCATTTGAAGGGGAATGTTTCCTAAAAGTTGCATGAAACAGAGTTCTCAACCCATTTTACGTCTGTAATCTGACATATTTCTGAATGAGACACGATCTTGAATGAGACAAAAAGTAGGGACATTTAACAAAAGTAATGTCATTTGTAATTACATTATCGCTAAAGCTCAACAGGTATGAAATATCATTATGCCGTTAATAAGAACACCAGGAGTGGACTGCTGCAGGATAAATATATATATTTTTGTACATATATATATATACCAGTGGTTATGCCAAAGGAGAGGGGAAAAAGAGGCCTCAGAACAAAACCAGCAAACTGGCAAATAAATGAGCACAAGCAGGCACCAAAGTAAAACAAATACCTATAAACTTGAAGCTCAGTTCCATGTCCAGTATTTCAGTGTAAACTATTCTGTGTCCAGACTCCAAAAGAACTTACTGGCTTCAGTAGTAGACAGCAAACATTTTTCTCACCATTTGAAAGTGTAATGCACAGTCTGGCTGGGAAGAGAAGAGCAGGCTTGAATCCTCATTTTTAAAGTTCTGCCATAGCGTCTTTGAACTCGGCATGCAGCTTCAGAATTTTGGGGCAGTAATCCTCGAAGATCTGGATCTTGTGTCCATGATAAGACAAATCACCTTTTTTGCGAGACTTGCGAAGGACCATATACTTCACTTGGAAGCGATGAAATCGCAAAAGGACAGATCATGGTCTTTGCCCCGAGGCGGGTTTGGGTGCGAGGCTTCGGTGAGCTCTGTCCAACTCGGCAGGCGAAGATAAAACCTGAGGGCCGAAAACCTCAACAAGGAGCTGGGAGAAGAAGGTCACTGGATGTGGACCATCGAAAATATGAACATTCTGCCGTCGGCTATGATCCTCAAGCAGCATTTAAATTAAATTATCTCTAAAGCTCAACAGGTATAAAATATCATTATGCCGTTAATAAGAACACCAGGAGTGGACTGCTGCCGGATAAATATATATTTTTTGAATTATTCAGGTATTAAAACCACCTGCCTAATAATGTGTAAGTCCCCCATATGCCACCAAAACAGCGCCAACCCGCATCTCAGAATAGCATTCAGAGATGATATTCTTCTCACCACAATTGTACAGAGTGGTTATCTGAGTTACTGTAGACTTTGTCAGTTTGAACCAGTCTGGATATTCTCTGTTGACCTCTCTTATTACAAAGGCATTTCCATCTACAGTACTGTCGGTCACTGGATATTTTTTGTTTTTGGCACCATTCTGAGTAAATACTAGAGACTGTTGTGCATGAAAATCCCAGGAGATCAGCAGTTACAGAAATACTCAAACCAGCCCATCTGGCACCAACAATCATGCCACGGTCCAAATCACTGATATCACATTTTTACCCATTCTGATGGTTGATGTGAACACATGATTGGCTGATTTGATAATCACATGAATGATTGTTGGTGCCAGTTGGGTTGGTTTGAGTAAATTCTAGAATTTACTCCAAATGGTGTCAAAAACAAAAATTTCCAGTGAGGGGCAGTTTTGCACGACGAGGCATGAGAGGGACCTACACAATATTAGGCAGGTGGATTTAATGTTGTGGATGATTGGTATATATATATATATATATATATATATATATATATATAGAGAGAGAGAGAGAGAGAGAGAGAGAGAGAGAGAGAGAGAGAGGAAAATTTCAGCAAATATTTTTTTTTATATCAGTCATGTTAATGTCAAAAAACTATAAATAATCTGCTTACCCATGATTAAATATCTGCATGTACAGTAGGTGGGCTGAATATGGCAGGGTCTAATGCCCATTGATCTAATGATAAAGGACAGCCTGTTGCCCATACTAAAGATGGGCAACAGGCCCCCCCATGCAGCTCTGATCAACTTGAATAGAAAAAGACCAAAATCGTCAAAATAGCTGGGCAAGATTACAATCAAAGACCAAATTTCAATGGTAGGGATGTTTGGGGGTGGTGTTTCGCCCCTGAATGTTTCGGGATTTGGAAGACCCCCACTAATGCTGATGCCCTATACAATTAGCCTACTGCACACTTACATATTATGCAATGCGTAAAAGATTAACCCATTTGTAACGCAGTTCAATGGAAAGGAGGAGGCGATAGTATAAATAATAGTTTAATATAAAACTGAAACAAAATACAAACACGACCCGGCCCCGCCCTCCGACTGTCATGATCCCTTGTTGTCTGTCCCGTGTTCGTAACAGAAAGACCGACCCCAATATGGATCTAGCAGCGGTTTTCACCGAACTGGCCCAGGCTGATCTGACCGTCCGCGAGTACTCACGTCTCTTCTCCACGGTCGCCATCTACACCGTCCAAGAGCCAGCGCCAGCAGCCATGACAGTCCAAGGGCCAGCGCCAGTAGCCAAGACCGTCAAAGAGCCAGCGCACCTCGAGCCTTCTAGGGCTCCACCTCCCGAGCCTCCCAGGGCTCTGCCTCCCAAGTCTCTCGAGTCTTCCAGGGCTCCTCCTCCCGAGCCTCCCAGGGCTCCACCTCCCAAGTCTCTCGAGTCTTCCGGGGCTCCTCCTCCCGAGCCTCCCAGGGCTCCGCCTCCCAAGTCTCTCGAGTCTTCCAGGGCTCCTCCTCCCGAGCCTCCCAGGGCTCCGCCTCCCAAGTCTCTCGAGTCTTCCAGGGCTCCTCCTCCCGAGCCTCCCAGGGCTCCGCCTCTCAAGCCTCCCAGGGCTCCGCCTCCCAAGTCTCTCGAGTCTTCCAGGGCTCCGCCTCTCGAGCCTTCCAGGGCCCCACCTCTCGAGCCTCCTACGGCTCTGCCTCCCGAGCCTCCTATGGCTCCACCTCCAGAGCATCCTACAGCTCCACCTCCCGAGCCTCCTACGGCCCTGCTCCCAGAGACTCCAGAGCTTTCTACGGCTCAGCCTCTCGAGCATCCTACGGCTCCACCCCTCGAGCCTCCTATGGCTCCGCCTCCCGAGCCTCCTACGGCTCTGCTCCCAGAGACTCCCGAGCCTCCTACGGCTCCGCTTTCCGAGCCTCCTACGGCTCCGCCCCCAGAGACTCCTGAGCCTCCCTCGGCTACGCCTCCAGAGCCTTCCATGTCTCCGCCCCTAAATCCTCCTACGGCGCCCCTTTCCTCGGCTCCACCTCCTGAGCCTTCCTCGGTTCCGCCTCCTGAGCCTTCCTCAGCTCCGTCTCCTGAGCCTCCCTCGGCTCCACCTCCAGAGCCTTCCAGGTCTCCGCCCCTAAAGCCTCCTACGGCGCCCCCTTCCTCAGCTCCGCCTCCTAGGCCTTCCTCGGCTCCGCCTCCTGAGCATCCAGAGCCTCCCTCAGCTCCACCTCCTGAGCCTCCAGAGCCTCCCTCAGTTTCGTCTCCAGAGCCCCTCTCAGCTCTGCCCCCGGGACCTGTCCCTGTCCTGGGGCGGCCTCCTGGACCTGTCCCTGTCCGGTGGCCGCCTCCCAGGCCTCCTAGACCCGTCCCTGTCTTGTGGCCGCCTCCCAGGCCTTACAGGTCCTGTAATAAGTGCACTGTAAGTCGCTTTGGATAAAAGCGTCTGCCAAATGCATAAATGTGAAAAATGTGAATAAATGTCCCTGTCCGGTGGCCGTCTCCCAGGCCTCCTAGACCTGTCCCTGTCTTGTGGCCGCCTCCCAGGCCTCCTGAACCTGTCCCTGTCCTGTGGCCACCTCCCAGGCCTCCTGGACCTGTCCCTGCCCCTTGGACTGCCCTCTTGCCCTCTGTACCCCCCGGACTTCCTGTCTGCCCTGTGTGCTCCCCTTGGACTGCCTCCTTGCCCTTGTACCTCCTTGGTTTGTCTCTGTGTCCCTTGTGCCTCCTTAGTCTGTCTTTGTGTCCCTTGTGCCCCCTTTGGTCTGTCTGTTTGCCCCTTGTGCTCCCTTGGTCTGTCTGTTTGCCCCTTATGTACCTTCTTTGTCTGCTAGGACCCCCTTCACTTCTTGAATGATTTTGTTTGTTTTCTTTTGGCTCATCTAGAATCCGATCCTTTTGAAGGGGGGTTATGTCATGATCCCTTGTTGTCTGTCCCGTGTTCGTAACACTGACCTGCCACACCATTTAATCCTAAAACCTGTGTGGGCACACATATGCCTTCTAAGCTGTATGCCTTTTCAAAATTCCTTTAAACAAATATATATATATAGATAGATAGATTTCTTCTGTATCACAGTTGTAACCTGAGGAAAACTTACAAAAGTGACATCATTTTTAGTTTTTTTGTTTTAACTAACAAGCAATTGTGGTGAAAAAGAATCTGATAAACCAATAATAATTGTATATTTCTTTTTTGTTTTACTTTATTTAATTTATTGTAACAATACTTAGAAATCAATTAGTCAATTAGTTGCCTATTCAAAATTGAGGCTCACACTTGTCACAATTGTGATATGTTTACATGTTCAAACTGAGGAATGCTGAGCTTAAGTCAATGAACAGCATAATTATAAATGCCCTAGTTGTCTAGAAGAAGTGAAAAACCAAATGGACAGCAGTACACAAAATATCCATAGTGGAGCAGCTCTACTGGTAGGCAAACTGCAGGGAGTCCAGTATGGGTGGAAGGTCTTGACGTGATTTATGAATTATGACCAACCGCTCAAAGCATTTCATGTTGACATGCGCATCCAGTGGGTTTGGTACTCATTAAAGTTTATTACTGGTGACATCTTTGGCACAGGGCACCCTTTTCTAATAATCTTGAAGTTTGAGAAACCAACATGATCACAAGGAAAATCAATGTGTTGCTTCATAATGTTCATGTACCCTGAAATCGACCCCATTCTCCTGAATTAACATCCCTTTTCAGACATTTGCATCATTATAAGCAAGTTCACTGTGGTGCTTCTGATATCGCACTATGCAAGCAATCACTGAGACTTGGGTTCTGGATTGCAACTGACTAGTCAATTGTGAGGAAACACTGGTCAATTTCAATAACAGGACAAAAGGCTGACAGTAGGGAGAAAATCTGCACAAAAGACAGACTTAATGATAGACTTTAAAGATAGACTTTGTATTTCCTCAGTTAACTTTTGGCAACAATGAACAGTTCTTTGGCAGAACTGTGGCATCATTGAAGAGCATGCAGCAAAGGTCATTTGCATGTGAAAATAACGAATGGCAAGACATAGCAGTGACCGCTGAGGTAGTTGATGGAACGTTAACCACCTCTATATGAGCTGTAGCAGACTCTGACCCCTCCAGGTGAGCTGCAATGAACTTGAACCCCTCCTGGTTGTCAGCTGTGGGCTCGGCCGCCTCTTGGCTGTCTACGACTGGCTCGGCTGCCTCCTACTGGCCAACTGAGGACTTGGCTGCCTCCAAGGGAGATGGAGCAGACAAAATGGGACCCCCTGAGACCACTTTGCCTCCAACAGGATGACTGAAGACAGCCCTGATGCCTTCAGTGAGCAGCAATGATTCTGCAATGCTTTAAATCAACGTCTTGCCCGCCCGGTCAAAAAAAGGGAGATGTAAGTGAGCCTTTAAAGTTCGGGCAGGGGCAGGAAAGACAGCTCTTTAAAATGTCAGTCAAACTGGGCCAAATACACATCATAGGTGTCTGGATCCACATAAAACAGTTCTGGGGATGATGGACCCTGAGCCCGCTCTATACAACCAGGCTGTATAGATGTTGGGGAATGGCATGGTTTCAGGTTGGGGAAGGTGGTCAAAAAGATGACCATATTCTGCTGAGTCCAGAATGGCCAGTTCCTACTGTCAGGGTTCAGGGAGGAATATGACTCAATTGCAGATGGGAACAGGTCAAAATAAGGCTTATTACAAAAATAAAGTCCAAACAGGTCAATAATCAGAAAATATAAAAATCCAAACCGAAATGCTGGCCGCTGGAATCACTGGCAGTCCAGGGGAAAATTCAAAACAGGCAAAGGCAAGGGCAGGTACAAGAACAGACTGCAGGGATAATCAACAAAAAGACAAACAAGGGGGCGTGGTCCAGAATCGAGACAGAGCATATAGTGTTAAGAAAAAAACAAAAGCCATGTGCTAGACAGGGAAACCAAAGCACAAAAACAAGTGTCAGGAACCTGACAGTCAGAGCTCCTTGGTCAAAACACACAGAAACACTTCAAAATAAAAGCTCCATCAAAATTATAAAAAGTATGACAGAAATATACCACTACAGTAATGTTATGTAATACAGTATTTACTGCAATACTACTACAACAACTACTACTACAAATAATAATCAGTAGTAATTGTATTATTCTTAAACAGTATCTAACATCTGTGATGCTCTGTTATGCAGCACTTTATATGTCAAAATATAACTCCAATGCTGTATTTTGGATTGTGGCGTATAACACCACTTCATTTGATAACATTTTATGAAAATTTTAATTAAACACCATTTTGATTATATAATTGAAATTAACTGTTGATATGGAGTTTAGAAAAAAAAGCAGTTACCAAAAATGAAGTATTGTTACTGGTTACTGGTACTTGAAGTCCAAAGCTCTGAGAATGGCAAGAGCTTCATCCAAATCATCTGTTCTCATTCTGCCAGATCTGTCTGCTGCATTTGAAACTGAAAACCACCAGCTTCTCCTGTCAACCCTCATGGCAAATGGCATTAAAGGAAATGTGCTCTACTGGTTTGAGTCTTATCTCACAGGTAGGTCCTTCGCCTGTGCCTTGGAGGGGATTGGGGTCCATGTCTCACCAACTAGCTACTGGGGTACCCCAGGGTTCAGTACTTGATCCCCTCCTCTTCTCCATATTCATGTCATCTCTGGGATTGTCATTCAGGCACATGGCTTTTCCTACAATTGCTACGCTGATGACACACAACTCTACCTCTCATTCCAGCATTACGATCCTATGGTAGCTGCCAAGATCTCAGCCTGCTTGGTAGACATCACCTCCAACTCAACCTCGCTAAAACCAAGCTTCTTGTTATTCCAGTGAGCCCATCAGTTTAGCACAATTTAATTATTTAGTTAGACTCTTTAACAATCACACCATCCAAGACAGCCAGAATTCTTGGAGTTGTGTTTGGCGATCAGTTAAATTTAATGGATCACATCGCAAGGACTGCCCAATCGTTCATATTTTTTCTGTTCAACATCAAGAAGATCAGGCCCTTCCTATCTGAACATGCCACACAACTCCTTGTCCAGGCGCTTTTGCTAACCAGGCTGCACTACTACAATGGTCTTCTGGCAGGCCTTCCTGGATGTACAGTAAAACCTCTGCAATTGATCCAGAATGCAGCAGCACGATTGGTCTTCAACAAGCCCAAAAGAGCTAAACTACATTGGCTGCCAATTGTTGCTTGCATTAAGTTCAAGGCATTGATGTTTGCTTACAGAACAACCACCGACTCTGCACCCCTTTATCTACACTCACTACTTCAGGTCTACCTGTCCTGCAGAAGTGTGCGTTCTGTGGGTGAATGGCGCGTTGTAGTTATAGTTCTTCGCTGGTGGAATGACCTGTATGCCACCTGAGCAGCTGGTTCTCTAACATCATTCGTAAAGCATCTAAAGACACAGCTCTTCCATGAGCACTTGACCCAATCTCGTTAGTTCACTGTATTCTTATTTTTTTTTTTATTACAAAAAATAAATAACTCTCGTCCTCCTTGCTAGGAATACTTCTGTAAACAATTTTGAAACTTGTATTACAGCACTTGTATTACTACTGCCTCCTTAGGGTGATTAGCTTCTATTGTTCTCCTCATTTGTAATTCGCTTTGGATATAAGCATCTGCTAAATGAATAAATGTAAATGTAAAATCAATAGCTTGTAAAACAATATTCAATAGTGATTTGTGTCATTGATTTTCAAATCATAATCTTGAAGCATTACCTGCAGATCTGTTCAAAAAGTCAAGAAAAAGTAAAAATATTATAGCTATGTTTTAAGTGAAGTGTTTTAAGATTTGAATGCATATAAACAGCCATTACATGCTTACTACAATGTAATAACATAATAAGAATGAAAGTTAATTTTAAACAACTGCCATATCAACATCATTTATATGAAAAACTGTAGCATTATACATGATATATAAGGTCTGTACATAGATGACACTGACTCACGGCTGTGGAGTTTGTGAGCCACTTGGAATTGGATTCATCTCTTCAGTTTGATTATCAATAGGCTGATCACTGCTGTTGTATGTGTATTTTTTTTTTTACTTGTTAATCACTGAGATTAACATAAGCAATAGAGTCTTGAGTCAATTATCACTTCATAAAAAAAAATATTTTGTCATCATTAATTTTATTTTCATCTTAATTATGCTAATGATGATTACAGTATGTTGTAGAGGATTATCACCATCATCATCATCATCATTCACAGTCATAGTAATTATAGTAAAAAAGAAGCCAAAAATATGAAGACATTTCAACATTTTAAAACAAATTTCAGTTTTTCTCAGTTTTATATTTCAAGAAAGTTGATATATCTAGCAAACTTCGACAACAGACTGAATTTTGGTAGTTGACAGGTCAATTAGTGACATGTAGGGTAACATGTTATCCCATCTAAAACCATTATAAACAACATTCATCTGTTTTTTGTATAATTATTACACACACACACACACACACTCATGTTGGTCTACCTATCATTATGAGGACTTTCCATAGACATAATGACTTTTATACTGTATAAACTATAGATTCTATCCTCTAAACCTAACACAACCCCTAAACCTAACCCTCACAGAAAACCTTCTGCATTTTTACATTTTCAATAAAACATTGTTTAGTATGATTTTTAAGCGATTTGAATTATGGGGACACTAGAAATGTCCTCATAAATCACATTTATACCATAATACCCTTGTAATTACTAATTTGTAACTTACAAAATTGTCCTCGTAAACCACAAAAACACACACAGACACACACACACACACACACACACACACACACACACACACACACACACACACACACACACACACACACACACACACACACACACACACACACACAGGCAGCCAAAAGTTTGGAATAATGTACAGATTTTGCTGTTTCAGAAGGAAATTGGTACTTTAATTCACCAAAGTGGCATTCAATAGATCACAAACTATAGTCAGGACATTACTGATGTAAAACAAGGCATCATCACTATTTGAAAAAAGTTATTTTTGATCAAATCTAGACAGCAGCATCAATCCAACACCTTATCCTTTAGTTATCATGCTAAACTGATAATTTGGTACAAAAAAAATCACTTGACATTATATCAAACACAGTTGAAAGCTATTTGGTTCATTAAATGAAGCTTAACATTGTCTTTGTGTTTGTTTTTAAGTTGCCACAGTATGCGATAGACTGGCATGGCCAATATTAGGTAAAAATTGCAAAAAAGAAACAGTTTTCTCTAGAAACTCATCAGTCAATCATTGTTTTGAGGAATGAAGGCTATCTAAATGTTTGAAATTGCAAAAAAACTGAAGATTTCATATAAAGGTGTACACTACAGTCTTCAAAGACAAAGGACAACTGTCTCTAACAAGGACAGGAAGAGATGTGGAAGACCAGATGTACAACTAAACAAGAGGATAAGTACATCAGAGTCTCTAGTTTGAGAAATAGACAACTCACATGTCCTCAGCTGACAGCTTCATTGAATTCTACCCGCTCAACACCAGTTTCATTTACAACAGTAAAGAGAAGACTCAGGGGTGCAGGACTTATGGGAAGAATTGCAAAGAATAAGCCACTTTTGAAACAGAAAAACAAAAATAAAAGGTTAGAGTGGGCAAAGAAACACAGACACTGAAAAACAGATAATTGGAAAAGAGTGTTATGGATGTTATCCCCATTGAGTTTTGTGGGATCAGCTAGACTGTAAAATGTGCCCAACAAGACATTTATGGCAAGTGCTACAGGAAGTGTAGGGTGAAATGTCAACAGGGTATCTGGACAAACTGACAGCTAGAATGCCAAGGATCTGCAAAGCTTTCATTGCTGCACGTGGAGGAAATTTGATGAGACCCCTTTGAAGTGGTTTTTGAAGGGGGGGGTAAGTGCAGCACGAGTGCAGAGGGTAAGGTCAAAATAGTGGGGTTGGTAAGCACCTTATAATCTTGCCACTCCACATAACAACTTTTAGTTGTTGGTCTGGTAGCTTTGTCCTTGTATGTAATGCTGGCTAGCTTTCTTGGTGTAAGCACTGATTATCATTCCCTTTTTGTTTTGTCCTCACTCCTCCAATGGTGTTCCTATACTCACAGCTCATTTATACATTGGCAAAGCCCTGAGAAGACAACCCATGGTTGGCAAATTAATACTGAAGAGGTCTCACCTCAGGTCTTTGGGCATCTTCTCAGGAGTTTTTTCCTTTCCTCCACTTTCTCCTTTTGGATTTCATCCTTTTGTTGTGTTCTTGAAAATATGTGAATGTGATCGTGTGCAGTTTATCAGTTTGACGTATCACACACCTCTTAACGAAGTTCCTCAAGTCCGTCCACATTCTTGGCTAGAACAGTACCTCCTTTTGTCGGTTGTAGGTCTGGTAGACTCCTACATGTCCACACATGGTGTTGGCATGATAGCTTTTAAGGACTCTTGGAATGAGGTCGCTGGAAATGTGGATGTGTTGTTCTCAAAAGCACAGGAGTCTGTCACAAATTCACAATCTAATAGTTTCAGCTATTCAACCATTTTCACTAAAACACATCAATAGTTCAGGTGTCAAACACAAAATTCAAAGGTTTAAATTGTTATGGTTCAAATTATCATGGTCCCTGTTTGAGTGCCACTTCTGTAATGGTGGTGGCCCCCAAAATAAATGTAAACAACTTATTTTGTCACAGACAGGATTTGCCTTTCAAAATACACATTTGACCTAGTATAGCTCTTTAAAAGCCACCAGTCACAGCAATAATAGACCTTTTTTTTTTTAGAAAGAAAGAAATATGGTATATTGTTCATAAACCAGAAAAGTGTTGTGATTCAACACTTTAGTGCATTTATTTTAAACAAAAAGTGAGAGAATGGCCAGACTGGTCCAAGCTGACAGGAAGATGACAGTAACCCAAATAAACCCGCGTTACAACAGTGCTCTACAGAAAAGTATTTCTGAACGTACAACCTGTCGAACATTGAGGCGGATGGGCTACAGCAGCAGTAGACCCTCCGGGTACCACTACTGTCAGCTTAGAACAGGAAACTGAGGCTGCAGTGGGCACAGGTTCACCAGAACAGTATATGATTGAAAAAACATTGCCTTGTCTGACAAATCTGGATTTCTGCTGAGGTACACAAATCGTAGGCCCACTGCAGCCTTGGTTTTCTGTTCTTGGCTGACAGAAGTGGAACCTAACATCTTCTACTGTTGTAGGCCATCCGCCTCAAGGTTCGACGTGTTGTGCATTCTGAGGTGCTATTCTACTCACTACAATTGTACAGAGCGGTTATTTGAGTTACCATAGCCTTTCTGTCAGCTTGAACCAATCTGGCAATTCTCTGTTGACCTCTCTCATCAACAAGGTGTTTCCTTCTGCAGAACTACTGCTCATTGGATGTTTTTTGTTTTGGCACGATTCTAAGTAAACTCTAGAGAGTGTTGTGCATGAAAATCCCATGATCACATTTATTCTCCATTCTGATGTGAACATTAACTGAACCTCCTGACCCATATCTGCATGATTTTATACATTACACTTGTCACGATTCCCTGTTGTCTGCCCTGTGTTTCTCTCTTGTCATCTGTCCTGTACTACACTTCCAGCTCGTTGGCGTGGCAGGCATGGAATGTTCAGATGATGAACCCGGGATTGAGAGAGGTGGTTCCTCTGCAGTGAATTTCTCCAACACAAGCTCGAAATACTCCTTCCAGGTGTAAGCACCGGTCTCCGGTAAATCTCCCCATCGGCGTGTTGGTACACCGATCCGATACAAAGCCCTGAAGGACATATATCGGATCAGTGTACCAACACGCCGATGGGGAGATTTACCAGAGACCGGTGCTGCGGCCAACGAGCCAACGCCACACCTGCCATGACCAACGGGCTGGAAGTGTAGTCCGGGACAGATGACAAAGGAGAAACACAGGGCAGACAACAGGGCATAAATACACAAAGGATAATGATAAAATGACACACAGGTGATAACAATGAAGTGCTGTTGGCAGTGATGAGGGCAGGGAATTATGGGAAGTGTAGTCCGGGACAGATGACAAGGGAGAAACACAGGGCAGACAACAGCGAATCGTGACAACGCTGCTGCCACACAATTGGCTGATTAGATAATCGTATGAATAAATAGGTGTAGAGGTGTACCTAATAAAGTAGAAAGAATATATATATATATCCATACAACCCCAGTTCCGAAAAGGTTGGGACAGAATGAAAAATGCAAATAAAAAGGAATTGTAAAGATAGGAGTGATTTGTAAATTATATGTGACCCGTCACGGAAACCAGTGACACAAGTCGGCAGCACAACTTGTGAGCAAAATGAGAAACAAGTGTTTTTTTCCAAAATTGGTGATTTCCGCTTTTTTGCAGAATCTGTTAGTTGAGATCATGAAGAAGCCTCTCCATGTTTGAGATAACAGTATTGGTATATTTAAAAGCGTACATTTTGAGGTTGAAATCGGCTTGTTTTTCGGAGATTCTAGCATGCAGTAGGGGCGTATCATTGTCTGTGTGTATTTCCGTACTGAATAGCCGCGCGCTTTTGCCCCCGCCCCAACAGCGTGGCTACTTATTATGCAGCGCTCTAGCCGGCTCTATCTGATATCAAAATTCAATGAAGATGGACGCCGCAAAGAATGTCGCGAGACGAGCTGAACCGTGGCGTTACAACGAAAATGTTTTGAAGTACTTCTTCGACAAGCCGGATGCTTATGAACAAGCGTTCACTGATTCTGAAGACGATCTGAGCGACGATGAAAGTGGAATGTCACTTTATCAACCAACCACCTGAATTTAGTTTTACATTCTTGTATGAAAAGCACTCAGTGTACATAAGAGTTGCCTATACAGTTTTATCGGTAGATGCTAAGAGACATTTATTTATTACCTGTTTGCAAACTTTTTTTTTCTTTGATGGCACATTTTCCTGACCTTTTTGCTCCCCCTGTGCTTTACAGGGGAGCTTCACAGGGGTATGGCTTATCTAAATGAGATGTAAATGAGCCCTATTGTCACTCCCAGCAGCAGAGAGAGGTGAGAACTGCACAATCTTTTGAGGCCGTTTTCTACCCTTTTAGCTTTTTTGAGTGCCCACCTTCAAATGGCCACAACTTCTCCAAATATTGTCAGATTTCCATGTGTTACAAATCGTTGGAAAGCTTGGAGACTACACTTTCAGAATATGTGAATAACTCAAAATGCCCCAAAACCGACTTGTGTCCCTACTTTCCGTGATCGGTCACATATTCACCCTTTGCTATATTTAAAACACCAAAACTAAACATTATATGATGTGTTACCTTGTGAATTTCATAGTTTTTTAATGTACAGTCATTTGAAATCAGATGATTGCAACATGCTCCAAAAAAGTTGAGACGGGGGCAATTAACAAATAACAAATTTGACGAGTTGAAATAACAAAGCGATGTGAAATGGGAGATGTTTAACAGGTGAGACAATTGTGTTATAGGATATAACAAGCCTCCAAAAACAGCCTAGTCCTTCAAGAGCAAGGATCGTTCAAGACTTGTCAATTTTCCAACAGATGCTTCAGCAAATAATCCAGCACTTTTGAGAACAATGTTCCCCAAAGACAAATTGGAAGGATTTGGGGCATTTCACCCTCAACAGTGCACAATATAGTTAAATGATTCCAGGAATCTGGTAAAATCTCAAGATTCTGGTAAAGGGCAAGATGAAAACCACTTCTGAATGCGCACAATCTCCGATCCCTCAGACAGCACTGTCAGCATTCATCTGTAATGGATCTCATGAACATGGGCTTGGGTATCTTTAGTAAACCTTTGTTGTCAACACCACTTGCCGCTGCATCCACAGATGCAAGTTAAGACTTTACTATGCAAGCGCTGCCGACTTTTCTGGTCTCTGTCTCATCTTTGATAGAAAGTAGAACAGTGGAACTGTGTTTTGTTGTCCGACGAGTCCATATTTTAATAGTTTTTGAAAAACACAGCAGTTGTGTTCCAGGTCAAAGAGGAACAGGACAATCCAAGCTGTTATCAGCATCAGGTCCAAAAGCCAGTGTCTGTATGGGCCAGGGGTGTGTCAGTGCCCATGGCATGGGTAACTCGCACATCTGTGAGGGCACCATGAATGCAGACAGACATGTACAAATTTTGGAGCAGCACATATGGCCATCTAGCACCATCTTTTCAAGGGACATCACAGAATTTTCAGCAGGACCACATACTGCCCGAATAAGCAGAGAGTGTGGGTGCTAGATTGGCCTGCTTGCAGTCCTGACCATCTCCAACTGAGAATGTGTGGTGCATTATGAAGCGCACAATATGACAACAAAGACTTCGTTCAATTGTGCAGCTGAAGACCTGCATAATGGATGAATGGGGGAAAAATCCACTTTTTAAACTTAACAATCTTCAGTGCCTAAATGCTTAATAAGTGTTACACTCAACTGTCCCAACTTTTTTGGAGCGTGTTGCAATCATCTGATTTCAAATGACTGTACATTAAAAAAAGACAATGAAATTCACAAGGCAAAACATCATATAATGTTTAGTTGTAGTTCCTTCAATATAGTAAAGGGTGAATACAAATCTGTCCTTTTTCCATATATATATATATCCAGTTGAAGTCAGAAGTTTACATACACTTAGGTTGTACATTCCATTGTTTACAGACTAATTGTTTCACTTTTAATAGACTATATCACAATTCCAGAGTGTCAGAAGTTAACTGCACATTTAAGCAGCTTGGAAAATTCCAGAACATAATGTTAAGCCTTTAGACAATTGGCCAATTAGCTTCTAATAAGAGGTTTACTGAATTGGAGGTGTACCTGTGGATGTATTTTCAGGACTACCTTCAAACTCAGTTACACCAGTTCAGTCTGGAGGAATGGGCCAAAAATCAAAGTTTTTGTGTGAAGCTATTGGAAGGCTATATATATATACACACACACGCACACTACCGGTCAAAAGTTTTGAAACACAGTCTTAACGATCTTTTGATCTGAAGGCATATGCTTAAATATTTGAAATTAGTTTTGTACACAAAAAAATTATTGTGCCAACATATTAATTTATTTTATTATAACATAAAAAGTGTTGATTTGGACCGAATAATAAAGAAAAGCAGACAATAAGTGTCCAACATAGATGGGAACTCCTTCAATATGTTTAAAAAGCATCTCAGGGTGATTCATCAAGAAGTTGCTTGAGAAAATGTTCAAGAGTTCATGTCTGCAAATTCTAGATGCTAAAATATAACACCGTTTTGATTTATTTTGGATTTTAGTCACAACATAATTCCCATATTTCCATTTCTATTATTCCATAGTTTTGATGACTTTACTATTATTCTAAAGTGGTGGTGGCGTAGTGGCTAAAGCACAGGGCTGTTAATCAGAAGGTCATTGGTTCGAACCCCACGGCCACCACCATTGTGTCCTTGAGTAAGGCACTTAACTCCAGGTTGCTCCGGGGGGATTGTCACTTTAATAATTGCACTGCAAGTCGCTTTGGATAAAAGCATCTGCCAAATGCATAAATGTAAATATATATATATATATATAGATTTCAGAACAGAATTGTTTCAAAGTTTTTTTCCCTTTGAAATAATAATAAAAGAATAAATTGTACTTACAACTTTTAATGAAATATTTATTTATTTATACAGTATACTTACTGTCTCCGGATGGTGGCACCACCCAGAAAAAAAATCAAAAAATGACTTTGACATGAAATTGAAAACTTGTTCACAGGAATGGTGTTTTCAGTTAATTGTTTATGTGAACTGCATTTTTAAGTATTGTTGAATAATCTAATGCATCCAGACAAAAACATTTATGTCGTATTATTGACCCACATACAGTTTAATGGCCTCTTAATAAAGGGATAGTTCAGAGGCCTTGGTAGATCAGCGAATATTGATGCTAACTACCCCTGGAGTCTTGAGTTCGAATCCAGGGTGTGCTGAGTGACTCCAGCCAGGTCTCCTAAGCAACCAAATTGGCCCGGTTGCTAGGGAGGGTAGAGTCACGTGGGGTAACCTCCTCGTGGTCAGGATTAGTGGTTCTCGATCTCAATGGGGCATGTGGTAATTTGTGTGTGGATCGCGGAGAGCAGAATGAGCCTCCACATGCGGAGTCATACGATTATTCTGACTGTCTGTTCTTTTCGGAGCTTCAAAGGTTGGCTCTCTATCCACTTGCATTTTATGGACCTACTGAGCTAAGATATTTTCTATTTTTCTTCAAATATGTTCCATTAAAGAAAGAAATTCATACACATCTGGGATGGCATGAGGCTGAGTAAATTATGAATTGTGAACTATCCCTTTAAATATGTAACAAAATGAATGGCAAAAGTATTTTCACAAATTATATTTGGTAAGTAAAATCAGTTTATTTCAAACGAACAGGATAATAAAGTGGCTGGAATAGCTCTGCAGCATGTCAGCAACAGAACAGGGAATGCACCAATGTTTCCAGTGTAGACAGCATCATTGGTAATAATGGGAGTGATTTGATTTTGATGCGATGCCCAACTTGCCTCTGCTGTAGACAGGGTGTTATGGACAAACAAGAGTAAAGAACCAATAAATTAATAATACGTCTAAAAAGATCTAACACTAATCAACAAGACAGGATACATGATCAAGAGAGAAAACTACAAACTAAAAGACACATGAAGAGAACCCATAAAACTTTTTACAAATACTGTACAAACCTTCTCTTAAAATTCATATTAATTTGAACCTTAAGTCTTCTTTTAAAAAAGTGGATGTCCTTTTGTTTGCAGCCAAACCTTTGACTTATTTTTCCTGTCAAGTTTGTCCGCACGACTTGAACCCTCTCGGCAGTGAGGAGGTGTTTGTTTAGAGGGCCAGTCCCCCTAACTGCCAGCAAATGAGGAGCCATGAACGGGAACTGACCTACATTTGACTGCCCTTGTGAGTGCTGTTGTGGAGCTGTGGGTTCATTAGAAGCCTGCCTTCAGCAGATGCTGCAACCTACTGTGAGGCAGGGGTCACTGAGGCGTGCCACACATCCCAGAGCTGCGGCCATACTAAGGACAAGCTGGGGGGTTCTGGAGAGTCTGTTTTTGAGTGAGAACATCAGCCCAGAGAGCATTTGAGAGATGGTAGTATAGAAGGGCTAATTATTTTTCCCCCAACTGAATGTGGGCACAGGGCACAGTACAGCCCATCATGACATGAAAGAATCTCACAGCACTGTGTACATGGACAAGCCAGGCTGTTACACCCCTCAACTGTAACCATCCATTTTCCTGTTCTGGCTGATGAAACGCTTTAATTGGACGATGCTGAGAGTCTGCGAAATGCTGTTTGTTTACTCGGCTGCATCAGAGCAAACAAACAAACACAGGGCAACCATAGAAACTAAAATGAACTGATTTATTTTGCGATGGGGCTGCAGAATCTTCTTATACACACTATATTATACAATTTCTGTAATATAGCAAGTACAGAATGAATTCACAGATTTATTAATGCTTTTGATAATGATTATCATTGATTATGATTGTCAACATTTGTTTTACAAATGCATCCGTGTCATTTTGCAAAATCAGTTCCTTTTCCATTTCAAATAGGTGTCTTTTAATGTATATTTCTGTAAGATTTTTAAAATTCTATCAGACAAAGAATGTTTTTAGGAGTTAATAAATTGCACCTTAACATCACAAGTTAAATGTCATGTTCTTGTGTCGATTTAACGTGTTAATTCAGTACGATTTATTATAGTAAAAAATAATGAGTTAAAAAAATTACAACAATTATTCATTCCCCCTGACCTTTACTAGACACCAAATTGTGGGGAACAGAACTATTTTAGGGCCACCTAAATAATTTGGGTTTGTGGTAGGGGTTATATGTAAATGGTTTTAGATGGACATTTAACTGTGCTAACTCACATTTTTTTCAAACATTATTTGACAAAAAAAAAAAAAAAAAATGCATACAAAATATTTTTATTATATTTACATTTATTATTTACAAGTTCTTGCATTGGCAAAATCACCATAAGATCAATGAAATGAGAGGGGTGCCAGGTTGTTCAGGCTTTTCTGCGCTAGCAAATCATTACTTGCTAACTGATATTTACATAGGGTCCAAAATAAACTTGAAATATTATTAAACTAATTATAATATTTAGAATTGATTTATAATCAAATTAATTATAAAAACAAATTCTTACAAGTCATGCAACTGAATTATGCATAATTTTTAATTTAAATGTATTATTTTTGTCACTTTGACAGAATATGGAATTATTTGGCTGAATTTTTCCTTGCAAATCAGTGACAAACAACATGGGTTATTAATTCAGTCCGGAAAGTGAAACTGACCCTCACCGAAAAATATTTGTAACATCTGTAAAACTGCAGCAAAATATAGAGAGCGGCACATAAAAGTCAATTTGCAAAAATGTAGTTATAGTAACGTTCATTCTATGAAACTAGGTTGGACAAGCACAATTCGGAGGTCCTGTTTTTCCTCTAACATGACATTTTTAATGTTTTTTTTCTCCCTTTTTCTCCCAATTTGGAATGCCCAATTCTTAATGTGCTTTTTAAGTCCTTGTGGTTGCGTAGTGATTTGCCTCAATCCGGGTGGCGGAGGACGAATCCCAGTTGCCTCCGTGCCTGAGGCCGTCAACCCGCGCATCTTATCACGTGGCTTGTTGAGCGCGTTGCCACGGAGACATAGCTAGACATAGACAAGGCTTCACGCCATCCACCGCAGCATCCGCGCTCAACTCACCACGCGCTCCACCAAGAACTAACCACATTATAGCAACCATGAAGAGGTTATCCAATGTGACTCTACCCTCCCTAGCAACTGGGCCAATTTGGTTGCTTAAGAGACCTGGCTGGAGTCACTCAGCACACACTGGATTCAAACTAGCGAGCCCCAGGAGTAGCCAGTGTCTTTTACCAATGAGCTACCCAGGCCCCATATTTTTTTATTTTTTTAACAACTTTCTTTTGACGCCCCTTTGTGGACATTTTACCAAGAAACTGGAGCTCACATGTGCCTACCCTCTTAAAAACACTTCTCGCTTCGGCCAAGTTAAGCTCATGAAATGTCAACCTACTGTTTCCGAATTTACAGCGAGAACAGTCTGTGAACACGGCACGAGTTTCAGATCACTGCTCAGAGGAGGCTAGCTCCCCTTTTACACCAGAGTTCTTCGCTCTGCCTGGTCAGACAGTCAATAACGATGCCTCCTATTATCAAGACCAACCATATTTCTTTCCTCCAGGGTAAATGTCCTTCACACCGCACTACTCATGTCTAGACATTATTCTTTCCATTAAAAACGCATTAACTAATTTCTTTATTGTCAGTTTTTAATAGCATTAAGATGTAGATGTCATAAGTGCTGTGCTATGTCTTTGGCTTAGGTGGATGGAATGGTTAAGTAGATTATGTTTGTGCAGTTATTCAGTGCATTTTAAAGATTGCAGGCAGGTGTGAGGCCCAGCTGTAGGAGAGTGTTCAAAATTCCTCACCTTTAGCTGCTTAGCCTTGGGGCAGACAAGATGGATTCACATGCTTTTTTGGGAAGGTCACATCAGGAGATGTGGGCAGACCAATACTGGTTTCAGGAGCTGTGAAAATAAGCAGAGCCCAATTGGAAAGAGACAACTGGACTGTGAAAAAGTGTCATCAGCGTTCAATATGACAGTGGAGGAAATTATATTCACAACCTGACTTTCTCATAACTATTTTCATTGCAATTAAAATGTAAAAGTTTTTGTAATGTTGAAAACATTTTATGGATATGCCTTTTATAGTGTCAACTTACCAAATCTTGAAATAGGCTATAGAAATTAGAATGAATAAAACTTTATCTTTTCCCCCATGAAATGAGTCATGCCTGTTATAAAACCAGAATAATAACAATAAAAAAAAATTAAAAGTCGTTTGAACAAAAAATTAAAGGGACTAGATAAAACAATCAAACACTACAGGAGTCACATCAAACACCTATGTTGGACTGAGACAAAAGACATTTATTGTTCATAGTATGTCATAGTAGACATTTATTGTTCATCAAAACTGAAGATATTTCTACAAAAAATAGACAGAAGCTCAAATATAAATACAAAGATTCATTAAAAAAAATCTGTGACATTTGTGTCCCTCATTAACATTTGAGTAAACAATGACTTTACTTATTACACGGCTCCCTAGAATACTTGATTCTGATTGGTCAATGGTGCCATCCAGTGGTCAGATATTGCTCTGTAACAACCGTACCTCTGGGAAATAAGACGTATCAGACCACTCATCCAAGTTCCGTGAGCCGTCTTTTCTGATTAACAGATCGTTGTGCGAATATTTCAAATCAATATTTTACGTGCATTTATTTATATATTTGGTAAGTAGTCTTGTAAAAGGCTGAATAATGAGGAGTAAGATGTCATTTTTACAAAATAAACATCAATAGAACGCAAACTGGAGGTGGATTCCAGCTGTTCAGTAGGGGATGATTGTGAATTGTCATCCCTATTAGCATGATTTTACACAGAAAACAACAGATAATTTAACACCTTTTGACCTTGAGCATAAATCCATAAATGGCTGATGAGCTTTAAAACTGTCAAATTTTAAATTTAATTAATAACATCATATGCCAATTCATTAATTGGATTAATCACACATATCAATATTTGCAGATAAAAGCCCCCAACTGACTGAGACTCGTAAAAAGGCAAAGGTGGTCCCTCAAGCTTGAATTGTTCGGAGCCTCTTATGCCACCCATTCACTATTTGACTTTAAACGTCGTCGGATTGCTGTTCATTTCACACTACACAACTGTCTGTCTATAATGGGGTATTTTGAAGTTGCTGTGGTTTGCACATAACTCGGGGGGGTCAGCAACAGGGGGTCACATATTACAAAACATTTCACTTGGAAGAATCACTGACAACTCTGGTCTCCAAACTGTGTTTCACAACAAAAAAGAAGTGAAACAGGAAATGAAGTTACATCACGTCTGAGACAGGAGTTCTCGCACAAGACCGGAGTTCTTCCCTCTAAAAATGGTTGTCCGCAAGAAGCTTATGATCCAAGTTATTTGTGCGCTGATTTGCTGCAAATAAAAAAAAAGAAAAAGAAAAGAATATGGCGGAGAGAATGGTTGGGGATTGTCTGTTCTGGAGAGAGAGTTGGAGGTAAACAAATTATTATACAATGAACGCAGGTAGCTTTCTGCTGGTGTTGTGGCTCGACAAGAACATGTTTGTGCTTTGTTTTTGTTTCAAATTATTGAAAGCTTATGAGTATGCAAATTTATTCTGATAGAAACTCTATTAAAGCCAATTTATCCTGATAGAATCTATAATATTGTGATCACCATACAAATAGATGCATAATAAGACTGGAGCTGCTGCGGATGACATCAAAACACATTTCACACCACAGACAGGTCTGGATATTTAACCTGCTAAATATCCCTCAGGCATCTGTGACGCATCAGCGCATCTCTCAGATCACGTTTTTGAAAATTCACACATGAGGGAGCACCAATTTGCCTCTGATTTTGGGCTTTTGTCTGCAATCTCTACACCACCACCACTCCATTAGAGGACATTATCGCCCTCGCAATAGTTTGCGTTCCCCCTGCACTAAGTTCAGCATGGTTTAACTGCATTAACCATATTTCAACCATTATATTCATAGTGAAACCATATGAATAATACAGGAATACGAAAACAATTAAAAATAATACATTTGCACACAGTGTGGGAAAGTCTGTTGTTCTTACACTTCTGTTACAACATGGAGAAGACCTGTGGCCTATCTACAGTGTTGGAACTATACTCTGCAGGGAGGTGGCTCTCAAGATGCAGAAATGAATGACACTGATGTTGACAATGCATCCAATGACCCAGGTATTTTCTCTGGCCACTGCTGGTTTGTGGCTTTTGGCTCATCTTGGGTACTGTACCCTGGTGCTTTCCTGCTTCTGCAAAAGCAAGCAAGTAAAAGACACAGTCCCCAGTGCAAAATTCAGATGTTTTGACTCAATGATTCACCAGTTTTGGAAATGATTCATCCTCCAGAAATTCCATGCACTTAAATCACAGATCCTATAATTTCCCTGTTTGTTCAAAAGAACATCATCCACCCCCAGTCAGGTATGCATTTTAAAAATAGATGGAGAGATCTTTTAGTTTATTATGAATAATGCTGTGGGTGAATGTTTTCACATCAGATTGACAAGTGGGGCATTGCTGTATGTGGTTTGCTCTAAATTTGCACAGATTATGAGGTCAGTTTTTACACATTGCTAAGCTACTAAGGTTATGTTCGAACAAGCAGAGAACATCTATTTGTTTGTTTGTTTGGCCTATCTAACTCATCCATTTATGCTATTGTTGGCTGAACAGGACAAAAACACAAAAACGATTTTTGCAAGCCTGATCAAAACTATATTTGTAGGTGGTTTGGAATCCAATTAAAATTAGATTTTTCTTAATGCATCTCATTTTGAACAGTCAGAGTGGATTTCAAGTGTTTTTTCCGTCATTCGTAGTGCACAACGGGTTGTTTCGTCAGGTGTCGTGACGAGAAGACAGATATTGTGTTCTAAACAGCATAAATGATGCCTTCACAGGGCACTTAGAAGGGAAAACCATAATGATGGCCACACTATATGATCGTCACAAGAGAATTTTCAATAAAAAATTACTTGAGTTAAGAACTACCATTTTATTACATCTTTCAGCTTTCTGACAATGGGTGATAAAGTCTGTGAGGGGAATAGGTGTAACCCGCACAAGAAGAGACAGTCACAATGTAAGTCAAAAACTGCTTTTATTAAAACAATAAAAGCAGGCAACAGTACAAACGGGCAAATCCAGTGAAGAGTCGTCGAGGGAAGCGTAGGGTCAAAAGCCGGGGAATCAAAGAGAGTAAAGGGGGGCCAAATCCGGGAGAGTAGTCGAGGGGAGCGAGGGTCAAAGCCGGGGTAAACAGGATGTATATAAGAGGGGACTAGAGGGAGCAAAAGGCAGGGGAACAAGAGGAATAGGGGGCTGGCAAGCTAAGAGAAGGGTCAAAACTAGACGAGACTAGCGGGGGGGGGCAAAACTAGACGAGACTAGCGGGGCAACGATACGGGGAACTAAATACATACAATAACCAACACCCGTGAAACGGAAGTGCTGGGTATTTATAGGGGAAGGTGCAGGTGTGAACAATGAAGGTGACGAGACGAGTGCAGGTGAATCTAATGTGTGGGGATAGGAAGCGCGTGAGTGCAAGTGGTCATAATGTTCAGGCTGGTGCGCGTGAGAAGCGAGCATGAGTCAGAGGGGGGAGAGAGTTTACGAGCGAGAGCTCGTAATAGCAAAAGGAGCGTGAGTGCTCGAGGGAGGAAAAAGAGCGTACGCGCTCAAGGGGGCGGAGCGAGGGAGCGGGAAGCGAGCATGCTCGCGGAGTGTATGGGTGCGTGCTCGAGGAAGCGGAGATGGGGCAGAGGAAAGGGGTTCGTGACAGTACTCCCCCCTCTGAATAGGACGGCTCCTGACGGCCGCGCTCGGCTGCGAGGAGCGCAAGGGGACAGAACGAGCGTGGGATCTCGCGGGGAACAGAACGAGAGTGTGATCTCGCGGGGAACAGAACGAGCGTGTGAGCTCGCGGGGAACAGAACGAGCGTGTGAGCTCGCGGGGAACAGAACGAGCGTGTGAGCTCGCGGGGGGGCAGAAGGCACAAAAGGGAAATGAAACAGTCCATGGGGGTCAATGGGCAGTTCAAGACAAGGTCAGGGGGAACATAGTGGACAGGCGGGTGGTCGGGAGGTCTAGGGGGCAGCCATAGGGCAGAGACTGGGTCAGGAGGTCTGTAAGGCAACTGGAGGACAGGAATAGGGTCCGGAGGCCAGGGAAGAGGCCACAGGACAGGTAGAGGGTCAGGAAGTCCGGGCTGAGCCGTGAAAGGCGGAGCCGTCAGAGGCGGCACCGTAGTTGGCTCCGGAGGTGGGGTCCTGGAAGGCTCCGGAGGTGGAGCCGACGGAGGCTTTAGGGGCGAAGGCCTGGAAGGCTCTGGAGGTGGAGCCGAAGGAGGCTTTAGGGGCGAAGGCCTGGAAGGCTCTGGAGGCAGAGCCGAGGGAGGTGACGCCGTGGGAGGTGGCGCCGTAGAAGGCTCCAGGAGTGAAGCCCTGGTAGGCACTGGAGGCAGAGCCAGGGGAGGTGGCTCAGAGGAGGCTTGGGAGGCGGAGCCGCAGCAGGCTCGGGAGGCTAAGCTCTAGAATGCTCTGGAGTCTTAGGGAGCAGAGCTGTAGGAGGCTCGGGTGGTGGAGCCGTGGAAGGCTCAAGAGGCGGAGCCCTAGGAAGCTCTGGAGTCTTTGGGAGCAGAGCCATGAGAGGCTCGGGAGGTGGAGCCGTGAGGAGGCTCTGGAGGGGAGCCGTAGGAGGCTCGGGAGGCAGAGCCATAGGAGCCTCTAGTGGCCGAGCCCTGGGAGGCTCGGGAGGTGGAGCCGTAGGGAGGCCTCGGGAGGCAGAGCCATAGGAGCCTCTAGTGGCCGAGCCCTGGGAGGCTCGAGAGGCTTGAGGGGGAGCCTTGAAAGACTCGAGAGGGGAGCCCTGAGAGGCTTGAGAGGAGGAGGAGCCCTGAAAGACTCGGAGAGGGGGAGCCCTGAGAGGCTTGAGAGGGGAGGAGCCCTGAGAGACTCGGGAGGGGCGGAGCCCTGAGAGGCTGGAGGAGCCCTGAGAGACTCGGAGAGGCTGAGCCGTGAGAGGCTTGAGGGGTGGAGCCATGAAAGACTCGAGGGACGGAGCCCTGAGAGACTCGAGAGGCTGGCCGTGAGAGGCTTGAGGGGTGGAGCCATGAAAGACTCGAGGGATGGAGCCTTGAGAGACTCGAGAGGCGGCCGTGAGAGGCTTGAGGGGTGGAGCCATGAAAGACTCGAGGGATGGAGCCCTGAGAGACTCGGAGAGGCGAGCCGTGAGAGGCTTGAGGGGTGGAGCCATGAAAGACTCGAGGGATGGAGCCCTGAGAGACTCGGAGAGGCTGAGCCGTGAGAGGCTTGAAGGGTGGAGCCCTGAGGGACTTGAGGGGTAGAGCTCTGGGAGGCTCGTGAGGAGGAGCCCTAGGAGGCTCGTGAGGGGCCCTTGGAGACTCGTGAGGCGGAGCCCGGGAGGGCTCAGAGGGGCGAGCAGAACCCGACAGAGCCGTGGGAGACTCTGAGGGCGGAGCAGAGGTCTGCAGAGCCGTGGGAGACTCAGAGGGCGGAGCAGAGGTCTGCAGAGCCGTGGGAGACTCCGAGGGCGGAGCAGAGGTCTGCAGAGCCGTGGGAGACTCCGAGGGCGGAGCAGAGGTCTGCAGAGCCGTGGGAGACTCCGAGGGCGGAGCAGAGGTCTGCAGAGCCGTGGGAGACTCCGAGGGCGGAGCAGAGGTCTGCAGAGCCGTGGGAGACCCTGAGGGCGGAGCAGAGGTCTGCAGAGCCGTGGGAGACTCTGCGGGACCCTCTGCGGTCTTGAGCACAAGACGAGACTGGGGAGAAGGGGCCCTCTTCCTTCTCTTACGTCTTCGGCCAACAGGGGACGTGGCCATGGGGACGGTCGAGGCTACAGGCCCTGGCTCGCTGACCGTGGCGGGCATGGGCGCTGGCTCGTTGGCCGTGGCGGGCATGGGCGCTGGCTTGTTGGCCGTGGCGGGCATGGGCGCTGGCTCGTTGGCCGTGGCGGGCATGGGCGCTGGCTCGTTGGCCGTGGCGGGCATGGGCGCTGGCTCGTTGGCCGTGGCGGGCATGGGCGCTGGCTCGCTGGCCGTGACAGGCCTCGTGACTGGGGCCGTGCCAGGCTTCGAGGCTGGGGCCGTGACAGGCCTCGTGACTGGGGCCGTGACAGGCTTAGGGACTGGGGCCGTGACAGGCTTAGGGACTGGGGCCGTGACAGGCTTAGGGACTGGGGCCGTGACAGGCTTAGGGACTGGGGCCGTGTAAGGCTTCAAGACGGGGGCCGTGTAAGGCTTCGAGACGGGGGCCTTGGTGTGGAGCGCTGGTTCAGTGTCTGCCTCCCCCACAGTGAACGAGGAACCAGCGTACAGTAGGGCGAGGTCAATATACTGAGCCAGGTTGAGGGAGCAGCGACCACCAGGCATTAATGATGAGGTTGGCTCATTCAGTCCACATTGAAAAATAGTCTTCAGAGCCACCTCATTAAAATTCACCTGGTTGGCCAGGGCACAAAAATCCACAACATAATCCTCCAAGGGTTGACTCCCCTGGCGCAAACACACGAGTCGAGCCGCTGGCTCCACAATGTTAATGGTGGGGCTATGGGTTACATAACCGCTGCCTCGCAAAAAAACCCTTGGTCAGCGTCCGAAGAGCCGTCAAACCTCTCAGGGGTTGAAGGCTCACGGCGCCAGAAATGCGCTGGGAGCATAAACAGGCTCAGGGACAGACACAGGTAGAACAGGGTGACAAAAGTCAAACAAAGTGCTTACCTGCTGTCCCTGGGCCGTGAGTGCGTGGTAATCTCTCCCAGCCGCAAATCACGCTCAGAACACGCCACAAAAATCCGCTCTAGAGAGCTGCGCGAATCCAGTGGCGTACATTGTGACTGTCTACGGTGTGGTTGGTTATTCTGTAACCCGCACAAGAAGAGACAGTCACAATGTAAATCAAAAACTGCTTTTATTAAAACAATAAAAGCAGGCAACAGTACAAACGGGCAAATCCAGTGAAGAGTCGTCGAGGGAAGCGTAGGGTCAAAAGCCGGGGAATCAAAGAGAGTAAAGGGGGCCAAATCCGGGAGAGTAGTCGAGGGAGCGAGGGTCAAAGCCGGGTAAACAGGATGTATATAAGAGGGGACTAGAGGGAGCAAAAGGCAGGGGAACAAGAGGAATAGGGGCTGGCAAGCTAAGAGAAGGGTCAAAACTAGACGAGACTAGCGGGGGCAAAACTAGACGAGACTAGCGGGGCAACGATACGGGAACTAAATACATACAATAACCAACACCGCGTGAAACGGAAGTGCTGGGTATTTATAGGGGAAGGTGCAGGTGTGAACAATGAAGGTGACGAGACGAGTGCAGGTGAATCTAATGTGTGGGGATAGGAAGCGCGTGAGTGCAAGTGGTCATAATGTTCAGGCTGGTGCGCGTGAGAAGCGAGCATGAGTCAGAGGGGGGAGAGAGTTTACGAGCGAGAGCTCGTAATAGCAAAAGGAGCGTGAGTGCTCGAGGGAGGAAAAAGAGCGTACGCGCTCAAGGGGGCGGAGCGAGGGAGCGGGAAGCGAGCATGCTCGCGGAGTGTATGGGTGCGTGCTCGAGGAAGCGGAGATGGGGCAGAGGAAAGGGGTTCGTGACAATAGGGCATAGGGATGATCACTTCTGAACAGAATGCACCCATATGTCATGTATATGATAAAGGACAGCCAAAGCAGTGCAAACCTCTTTTAAAATAATACCTTAGTTTTACCTAGCCAAAGAGAGGTGCTAAGGTGCAGTAACACCGGCTGCGAGCCACCACAACACAATAAGGTATCGAATGTCTCATGTGGGACGCTTGAGCATTTTGAGCACTTCAATACAGGACGGGGGTGCTTTTCAAGAGTCCCATTATCCATGTTGGATTGGAAAGAGAATTCGGCCCGCGATTTTACATAACAACTGGCCCAAAAGTTGTTGAGCGGGGGTTGGGTCTTATCTTATTTTAGCTTAATGCGGCCTGTTTCGCGGCCAACCCACCGGCTTGCATGGTTTCCTGATGGCCAGTCTGCCCCTCATGCGTCAGCCCACCGGGAAAATACTCATTATGCCAGATTACCAGTCCAGCCACAAAGCCTTCAATATGGGACGTTACACTGCCCGCTAAAATACAAGACAATAGGTATTCCAAATGTGACATTTCAACCGCAAACAGGGGCTCAGACAAGACCATACATTCCACAACACTTCCAGCTTTGACCACTGGGGGCAGTGATTTGAATTTCAGTAAGCACAGACTGATTTCAGCTGAATAACTTTAGACCTTTTGTTGCCGAATTCATAGTGAGGTCAGACTGGCCAGAGGCGTTGTGCCACATATGGTTGACATTTGATAATAAAAGAGATCAACAAAAAGAAACTGCTTGAAAAGAAGCCGCAAAAATGAAAGAGGACAGCAGGTTTTGCAGTTTAGACCAATTTCACTGGTCTTACCTGTATATCTCTGTATGATGGTCTCATACATTTGTATTTATACTGAATATAAATGTCATACAGACATATAAACCTGTAAGCACGTTCCAGTATATGGTCTCTCTCTCATCTTTGCTGGCAGAGGCATCGAAATGCAGTGCGTTATGGGAATTTATCCTTCTCTTTATTCTTCCCTCAACTGAAGAGTAAATGCATTATTTACAGGAGCGGTTAGATAAGGACACAAAATCCTTCAGAGAAGCCCATTTGATGTGGTAGAGAGGGGATTGGGGTGGTGTGTTCAGACACACACACACAGATATTGCACGCTCTGTAATTTGCCAGCAGTCGCAGGTCACCCATTATTGTATGTAATATAATTGTTGGCTTTGGGAAGCATAGAAATAAAGAGAGAGGATAGAGACACCACTGTCTCACAGAAGATTTAGGGCACTTTGTAGACTGTGCTATTGCAGAGGAACAGTATACATGTATGCAGTTCTGGGAAAACTATAACTGTAGTATCTCAAGCTACAAGGTACTCATAACTTAAAGGTGCTACACACACACACACACTACAATTGTTATTTAGCTAAGGAATTAGCTTTAATAAGTGAATTATGATAAATTCACTTATTGGAGTGATATTATTCTCATGGCAGAAGTTACTTTTCAGAGACACATGGTCAACTGGGCTGTCTTTTCCGACAGTTGATTTATGGTCCTTTGTTTCAGATTTGTACAAATCTCAGACTCAAAAATAGTGCATATTTAATAATGAACCTTTATATCTTGAGAATGGTACAAGAGACATGATATTCGTTGTCATCAGCTTCCTCCATGTAATACCAAATTTGACATTCTTTCATTAATATTTGTACATGTAGGTAACAAAACATGAAAATCCCTGGTTAAAATCATACTGGTTAATTCCTTGGTTATACAACATGGATAAAACATTACACACATTTTAAAGAGATACATCAGGCTATAATCATTCATTTGTGAGTTATACAAGTTACCACAGTTCAAAGCAATTGTCAGAATTACCTAGCAAGCCTAGGTAACGTGGATTTAAATGCATTCTGTACATTTTAGAAGGTTTGTTACGGCCAACTCGTGGCCGCAACAACATAGGAAAACCCAAAACCAAAAGATCAATATAACCAATGCAGTTTATTGGTAAATCTAGGGGATTCACAAGGTGCAATAATTAATGTTATGGGAGATCTTCCAAAGTGCGGACCGACGTCGGATCCCACTATCAGGCGAACAAGAGGCGAGCCACGGATGACGTCATTTCCCTGCACCTCCCCTCCATGCACGAAACCGAAACCTATATCTCCACCTCCTAATTTGAACCAGGTGTTCCTCATCTCCACTACGACCTACAAAACAAGAGATAAAAGAAAAAACAAAACACACACCCCTAACACCTCCCCTCTTAAAAGAGAGGTTCCTTGCAAAGGACCTCTAAAGCAAAGAACCAAGTTGTTAATTCTCAATCAACAAAAATAAATACTACCACTTAACTCAAAATCATTATAACAAACCCTACATGTGGCTTTCTTAGTCTGGTTCCCCCTTTGCAACTTGAATACAGCAACTCCTAGCACCTAGGAAAAAAACAGTCACAGATGAGAGAAAACAGAAGAAGAAAGAACATCAATTAAATCAGTCGCAAGAACGGTCACACAGGGCACGAGATAAGGCATCAGCCAGCACATTTTCCACACCCCTTATGTGTCTAATCTCCAATGGATAGGGTTGCAAAAAGAGAGACCACCGAATAAGACGCTGGTTTGGGCTCTGCAAAGAGTGCAAAAAGGTGAGTGGATTGTGATCTGAAAATACCACAATTGGAAAAATGCCACTTGTTACATAGACCTCAAAAAACTGCAAAGCCCAAATTAACGCTAATGCCTCCTTTTCAATAGTGGAATAATGCAACTGCTGAGACTTAAACTTTCTAGAAAAATAAGAGACTGGTCTTTCTATACTCTGTTCATCAGTTTGTAAAGTACAGCTCCAGCCCCAACTTGACTGGCGTCAACCTGGATCTGAAAAGGCTGTCCAATGCGTGGGGCAGCCAGCACAGGGGCAGTGCTAAGCAACAGTTTCACATTCTCAAAAGCTTGTTTACACCGCAGGTCCACTCAAACGTTACGTTTTTCTTCAACAAATCAGTTAAAGGAGCTACCACTGAAGAAAAATTTGAGCGAAAATTCCTGTAATAGCCCACCATACCCAGAAACCGCATAAGCTCTCGTTTCGTGTTAGGTGGAGGAAAATTATCAATGGCCAAGACCTTAGCGCGCACGGGGCGCACTTGACCCTGCCCAACTACCTTCCCCAAATAGGTCACAGTCGCCTTGGCAAACTCACACTTTGCCAAGTTGACCGTGAGCCTAGCTTCTGCCAAACGCTCAAAAAGTGCTTGGATACGTAAAAGATGATGCTCCCACGTATCACTGTATACAACCACATCATCTAAGTAAACAGCACAACCATTCAACCCATAGGTTACACGGTTCATCAAATGTTGGAAAGTAGCGGGCGCATTTCTAAGGCCAAAACTCATTACCGAATAAGAGTATAGCCCAGAAGGGGTAATGAATGAGGCAATCTCCTGTGCATGAGTGGTTAAAGGCACTTGCCAATAACCTTTCAATAAATCAAATTTACTGACATACTTTGCAGAACCGACAGAATCTACACAATCTTCCATTCGGGGCAATGGGAAAGAATCGGGTTTTGTTATGTTATTTACCTTCCTGTAATCAGTACAGAAACGGTATGACCCATCTGACTTTCCCACCAGCAGACAAGGTGATGCCCAGCTTGCAAAGGAAGGTTTAGCGATGTTATTCTCCACCATAAATTTAATCTCAGAATCAAGATGACGTTGTTTATCCAAAGAAACACGATAGAAACGCTGGCGTATTGGTTTTGCGTCACCGACATCTATATCGTGCTCTAACAAATGAGTGCGTGAAGGAGAATCTGAAAATAGCATAGGAAATCTGAGATCAAAGCTAACAATTCAGTTCTCTGATGAAGAGGCAAATGTTGTACAAAATCCTCCAAGTTGTTAAGCGTTTCAGAGTTGTTAAGACGGGGTTGGAGCATGCCATCTTCAGGTGCTTTAACATCCTCAGCAATTTCCATCACAGATGAAGCAACAGCAACTGCCACAGGAGCCTCCTTTGTCACCAAAGGACGAGAATAAAAGGGTTTCAACAAGTTAACATGGCACAACTGTGTGCATCTTTTCCGCTCAGGCGTTGAAATCAAGTAATTCTGGTCTGAAACTTGACGTACCACTGTATACGGACCTGAGAACTTTGCACAGAACGGAGAAGCTGGAAGAGGCAACAAAGCCAACACCTGATCACCAGGGCAAAACACACGAAACTCTGTGTTTCGGTCAAACAACCGCTTCATCTTTTTTTGTTTATTTAACAAATTGTCCTTAGCCATTTGACCAGCTAAGAATAAACGACGTCTAAAACCATCAACATATTGTAGCAAACTCTGAGGTGGATCAGGCCCCCCCTTTAATCCGTCATGGAGTACAGCAAAGGGTCCACGCACTCTATGACCAAAGACCAACTCGTTTGGACTAAACCCAAGGCTGTCCTGAACCACTTCACGAGCCGCCAACAATAACCAGGGCAAACCTTCCTCCCAGTCACGCTTTAACTCCACACAATAGGCCCGCAGCAACGACTTCAATGTCTGGTGGAAGCGTTCCAAAGGCCCCTGGCTTTGTGGATGTAAGCACTGGAGAGATTTTGTTTCACACCAAGCTGCTGCAAGACTTCCTGAAACATATGAGAAGTAAAATTTGATCCCTGGTCGCTTTGAACAACCCTAGGAATCCCAAACACAGAAATAAATTGTGTCAAAGCTTTAACAACAGAGCGAGTAGTAATTGAGCGAAGAGGATAGGCAGCCGGATATCTTGTACTCTGACACATTACTGTAAGAATATAGGCATTTCCTGATTTAGAAGGGGGTAACGGACCCACACAGTCTACAATCAGATGCTGAAAAGGTGAATCAATCGCTGGTATTGGATATAGCGGTGCAGGTTTTAAACCCTGGTTCGGCATTCCTGTGAGCTGGCAGGTTGTACAGGTTTTAATATACTCTCTTACATCTTTTTTTATGCAAGGCCAATAAAAATAATGCAACAGATGATTATAAGTCTTATTGACCCCAAAATGACCCACAATGTCTCCATGTGCAGTACATAAAACAGTATCTCGAAGAGACATTGACACAACCACCTGTATACAGGCCTCACCCAAGGGTACATCACTACCAGACAGCCATTTCCTTAGCAGGATCCCATCCTCAATAAAACAGCCAGTTGCTGCACTCTCCACCTCTTCAGTGGACAGTGTGGCAGAAAACATTTCCTTCAGGGTAGAATCCTCCTGTTGCGCCACCACCAACTCCTGGTGAGAAACAGAGGGGAAAGATACGAAAGACCAGGAATCTTTTTCTTTTTTCCACAACCAGAATTAAGCTCTATGCTCTCAATATCAGACACTTTTTTGCTCATTTCACGAGTAACAGCACAAGTCACAAACACATCAGGAAACTGTTTACCAACATCAGTTTGTTCTGTTAAAGAAGGCGAATCTGTTACAATGGGAGGGGGTGACACATCCCTCCAAACACGCCCTCCAGCCAAATTATTACCCAGAATAACAGAGATACCCTCCACTGGCAGAGAAGGTCTCACCCCTACAGTGACCTGACCAGTGACCAAATCTGATTCAAGTACAACATTGTGTAATGGAACAGGCAGAACTTGTAACCCAATTCCTTTTATTAACATCTCCCTTCCTGTACTGGAACTTTCAGAAAAACTTAGAACGGACTCTAAAATAAAGGTCTCTGAAGCTCCAGTATCTCTGAGAATTTTAACTGGGACTTTCACATCACTTCCGACCAGAGACACAAAGCCGTCGGTAATGAAAGGAGCATAGCTCAATTTATCTACCTTACCTAGCACCTCACTTCCCTGAACAGAGTTTACATCAACACCAGGTACAGCAGACACTTCAATAACGGAAGACGCAGCAAGAGCAGATTTTGGTTCAAATTTAGAACGGTTCATTTTTGCTTCAAGAGCTGGACAATCTTTTTTCCAGTGTCCTTTATTCAAACAATAAGCACACTGGTCACTTATATCAACCGGACTTCTTGGCTTTTTCTCTAACTTCATATTACCAGGCAAAGAAAAACGAGTCTCCATAGGAGCACTTTCCACAGAGCTACTAAAACGGCGCCAATTATTTTTTCTTTAAGTTGTTCATCCAAGTATGGAGATGGGTCACCCCGTAGAGTCCTCCCTGATTCCGGTAAGGATCAGGGGGGGTATTTACCAAGCTTTGCTGGATACCGGCTGCAATCAGACCACCATCCACCAATGCTTGGTTCAACCCGGGGCTTTGGGTTTAGCTAAACTGGTGAGGGTGAGGTGTGTGCATGGGGATGTTCACAAGTATCCCATGGTGACTTTGGTGATTAAATTCAGGGGAAAAAAACATAGTTTGGAGGCAGCGTTAGTCCCGCCTCACCCATCCGCTAATCTTGGGTACCGATTGGCGAATTTTAAAGATATTTTAGAGGGTATTTGTGCGGATGGGTCCTGCATAAAGAGGTGTGCGGTGTGCGATGCTTTGGCAGGGAGGCGGAGCCGGGCCGTCCTCGGCTGCTCGGAATGACGAGGGAAGGGGCAGGTGGCGCCTCTCCTCTCAGGGAATTCCCTGAGGGGACTTCCCTCTAGAGCAGTCGCGGGATCGAAACCCTTAAACATGCTCTTGACCAAGTGAGAGTAATTGATGGTCAACAGCTCCGGCCGGGCATCGCCATTTCATACCCATATTTTGCCATGATTAAAGATCGGTTATATAGAGTGACGCAGGACGCTCAAACAAAGGAGGAAGTAACGCAATTATTGATTCCACAGAGCCGCCGGAAATGGTTTTCCAGGCGGCTCACTATAATCCTATGGCCGGTCACCTAGGGGAACGGAAAACACTTCTCCGTCTAATAGCCCGCTTCTATTGGCCGGGCATTGGCGGTGACGCCCACAGGTGGTGTGCGGCGTGCCGTGAATGTCAGCTGGTAAACCCACCGGCCACCCCAAAAGCGCCATTGCGCTCTCTACCATTAATCGAGGTCCCCTTCGAAAGAATTGGGATGGACCTCGTCGGGCCATTAGAACGGTCAGCACGCGGACATCGCCGTGTTAGTCCTAGTGGATTACGCGACGCGATATCCGGAAGCAGTGCCTCTGAGCAACATCTCCGCACGTAGTGTTGCGGGGCACTCTTCAAGATAATCTCCCGGTGGGGATTCCGAAAGAAATCCTCACCGATCAAGGCACGACTTTTATGTCACGTAACACTCGCCAAACTTTACGAGCTCTTGGGCATTAAATCGATTCAAGACTAGCGCTTACCATCCGCAGACTGATGGCCTAGTGGAACGATTTAATAAAACGCCAAGAACATGATTCGTAAATTCGCATACACGATGACGCTAGAAATTGGGATAAGTGGCTAGACCCCTGTTGTTTGCAGTACGAGAGGTCCCACAAGCCTCCACAGGGTTCTCCCCGTTTGAGCTGCTGTACGGGCGACGCCCCGTGGTGTCCTTGACGTCATCCGCGGCGTGGGAGGAGGGACCTTCTAATAGCAAAAATGAAATTCAGTTCGTTCTCGATCTTAGAGCAAAACTCCACACACTGGGGCGATTAACACAGGAGAATTTGCTCCAAGCTCAAGAACGGCAACGCCGGCTGTATGACAGGGGTGCTCGGCTACGGAATTCGCACCGGAGATAAGGTACTCAGTATTACTCCCAACATCGAAGCTCTAAATTACTCGCCAAGTGGCAAGGACCCTTTGAGGTCACCACGATCGAGTAGGGGATCTCGATTATGAAGTTAAACGTACCGATAGAGGGGCGACATCAAATTTATCACCTCAACCTCCTGAAATTATGGAGGGAGGAGGCGGCCTCTGTGACGCTGGCCACGGTAGTTCTGGAGGGGCGGAGCTCGGACCGGAGGTAAACAAAAACTACAATCTTAACACTCGGTTACTTGTGGAGACCAACTCTCACCGCGCAACTCACAGAGGTTTCCGAATTACAAAAGGAATTTGCGGATGTGTTTTCCCTCTACCGGGCCATACAAACATCATACAACACCACATCGAGACCGAGCCGGGCGCGGTGGTGCGTTGTCGCCTCTATCGCTATCCGAACATAAAAAGAAAATAGTACGGGAGGAATTAGATGCGATGCTTGATATGGGCGTAATAGAGGAATCCCACAGTGATTGGTCCAGCCCGGTTGTTCTTGTTCCCAAGAGTGATGGGTCTGTTCGATTCTGTGTGGATTACAGAAAAGTCAACGCGGTGTCTAAATTTGACGCGTACCCAATGCCCCGTGTTGATGAACTGCTCGATCGGGTTAGGTACTGCTCGATTTTATTCGACCTTGGATTTAACAAAGGGTTATTGGCAGATCCCTTGACACCAATGTCCCGTGAGAAAACAGCCTTCACTACGCCGTTTGGATTACACCAATTTGTGACGCTTCCTTTCGGTTTGTTTGGGGCTCCGCCACGCTTCAGCTGACTCATGGATCGGATCCTCAGACCTCACACCGCGTACGCCGCTGCCTATTTAGATGATATTATCATTTATAGCAATGATTGGCAGCGGCACATGCAACATCTGAGGGCCGCCCTGAGATCGCTGCGGCGGCGGGCTCACAGCAAACCCTAAGAAGTGCGTGATTGGGCGGTGGAGGTACGGTATCTGGGGTTCCACTTGGGTCATGGCCAGGTGCGTCCCCAAATTGATAAGACCGCTGGCGATTGCGACTTGCCCTAGACCTAAGACCAAAAAGGGGGTGAGGCAGTTCCTGGGGCTGGCTGGCTATTATAGAAGGTTTGTGCCTAATTATTCGGACGTCACCAGCCCGCTGACTGACCTCACTAAAAAGGGGCTCCAGATCCGGTCCAATGGTCAGAGCAGTGCCAACAGGCGTTTATGCAGATTAAAGCCGCGACTTTGTGGGGGCCGCTTCTTCATGCACCTGATTTCTCTCTCCTTTTATTTTGCAGACGGACGCTTCAGACAGAGGGCTGGGGGCCGTACTCGCAGGTGGTGGAGGGGAGGAGCCCAGTGCTGTACATTAGCTGGAAGCTCTCTTTGAGGGAGACTAAGTACAGCACCGTGGAGAAGGAGTGTTTGGCCATCAAGTGGGCGGTCCTCACCCTCCGGTATTACCTGCTGGGGCGGGCCTTCACCCTCTGCTCGGATCACGCCCCACTCCAGTGGCTCCACCGCATGAAAGATACTAACGCCCGGATCACCCGTTGGTATCTGGCTCTCCAGCCCTTTAAATTCAAGGTGGTCCACAGACCGGGGGTGCAGATGGCTGTCGCCGACTTTCTCTCCAGAAATGGGGGGGGAGTGGTAGGCAGGCCGGATGGTGCCCCGGGCCTGAGTCGGGCAGTGGGGTTATGTGGCAGCGGGGGCGTGGTCAAGCGCCCGTCCGGGAGAGGAAAGCGGTAAGGGCGCTTACACCTAAGCTAAATTATGCCTAACACCTGTCTCTAATTCCAGTGAGCACGAGGAGAGCGGCATAAAAGCAGACACAGAGCCTCCAGTCAAAGAAGACGACAAGCCAACTCAGTGCGCTTGTATTACATTGTGGGTTGTAAAGAAAGAGAATAAAAGCTTACCTTGCGCTGAACACCTGTTCCCTGTCCTCCTTCCTGTGGGAAGCGTTACAGCTCTGTTATGAAAACAGCCACATTTTCAGGTAAGGTGTTTTTAAATTGTTCCAACAGTAACAACTCATAGAGAGAATCAAAATCACCCGCTTGTGAAGCAGAGCACCAACGATCAAACAGAATCCTTAGCTCTCTTGCGAATTCAGTAAACGACTGCTGCATACCTTTTCGTAAAGTCCGAAACCGTTGCCTGTAAGCTTCCGGAACTAACTCATATGCCTTCAGCACCACGTCTTTTACCTTACTGCAAACTTGACTGTCGTGGACACTTAGAGTAGAATAAGCTTTTTGAGCTTTTCCATAAAGCACACACTGCAAAAGTAGAGTCTGCTCACAATCTTCCCACCCCATAAGATCTGCCAACCGCTCAAACAAAGTAAAGAAGGTATCCAAATCATCCTCATCAAATTTTGGAATAAGGTTAAGAGAACAAGCAACATCAAAAACTTTTGGAGCTGGACTATCTACTTGGGCCTGCAACCCCTCAGAGTGGTATCCCAGCTTACCTTCTCTAATTAGAGCAAACCTTTGAGCTTCAATGTCCAACTTTCGCATCTCAACTTCTCGATTTATTCGACTCTTCTCCATTTCCAAGAGCAACAACTCCTTCTGCTCTTCAAACGACAGGGATAAAGGAATACGATTAGGAACATCACTTTCTCCAGTAACACTTAAAGGTCTCTCCGATTCAGATACAAAAATACCCAAATCAATAAGAGCAGCTTTAACAACAAATCCCACCCCCTCCTTTAAACTCTTTTCTTTAGTGGTAAGGCTGATTTCATATTTTTCTGCTACTTCCAATAACTGTTTTTTAGAAAGCTTATTAAAGCTCTCCTCAGTAGGATACTCAAAAAACTCATCTAACAAAGTAGACATCTTATATTTATTTATTTATTTATTTTTTTCCTTTGTCAAAACCTCATATTTAGTGACCTTCCCCACTACCTACACACAACACTACCTCAACCCTAGACTTCATGCTTCCACCAAGGGCTAAGTGACTTTAAGCACTCTAATACCGACAGTACAGAACCCTCTCGGACAAACCAGAGAGGGACTACACAGCGGCAGTGCCCTCAACCCAGCGTCAGCACAAATAAAACAAACTAAAATAATAAAGAGTCAATGTAAACGTTGCTTCAGCCTAACAAGGGAAACGTCACCAATATGAGAAGTCAAACATCAATTTGACCTCGCTATAATCTCACGCAAAATTAACGGAGACTAACAAACAACATAGGCTACATACCACGCCAAAAAAAAAGGTAAACAACCTTTACATATACGTCGTGAATGCCAGATCTCAACTGTTCTTATAAGTCCACTAAACAAATGCCAAACAAGAGTAAAACATACATCTACCTTATTAGCATTTTTATATCACTTTCCAAATGTAGGTCAATTTAAAGTAACTCACCTACCTCACTTTCCTCTCATGGACAAGTGACGACATTTGTGATCAACTACTGACAAAAAAAAAACAAAAAACAGTGACTGTCCAACTTACACGTCGATCTGTCAGCACATTCACTTGCAAACACCTAAGCTGCTGAAAACACCAACAGGCGTTTCTAATTACCGACGCGTCTTACAACGATTACAAAATCAAACAAACGCATAGGACGAGCCCTCATTTTGTTACGGCCAACTCGTGGCCGCAACAACATAGGAAAACCCAAAACCAAAAGATCAATATAACCAATGCAGTTTATTGGTAAATCTAGGGGATTCACAAGGTGCAATAATTAATGTTATGCGAGATCTTCCAAAGTGCGGACCGACGTCGGATCCCACTATCAGGCGAACAAGAGGCGAGCCACGGATGACGTCATTTCCCTGCACCTCCCCTCCATGCACGAAACCGAAACCTATATCTCCACCTCCTAATTTGAACCAGGTGTTCCTCATCTCCACTACGACCTACAAAACAAGAGATAAAAGAAAAAACAAAACACACACCCCTAACAAGGTTAAATTGGTAAAGTACTGCAACTTTGTGTAGAATGTTCCTGGATTAAGATGAAATGTGTTAGTATTCGAGCTGTGCAAATCTGATGTTCTTTTGGAAACCTTTTGGAAGAAGGCTCACAGAAGTCTTTTGGAAGTTTTCTTTAACTCTATGTAGAGGTTTAGGAGGTTGTGCTGAGGGGCCTTTCTGAGCAATGTTGATGCCTGGGTTATGACGATGAAGAATTCCAGGATTGCAAATTTTGGGTTTTTCTTAGATTCAAATCATGTTGTTTCAATTCTTCTGCATGTATAATACAACAGTTACTACAGTATTTATGAGGATCATGAAAATGTACTTTGAATTCACCAATATTATTCTAATTTAAAAGGGTTTTGAACTAGTTGTTTAAAAAACAACATACAGTACAAAACATATATTTGCGCAATTGGACATTTGACTCCAAATAACTCTTATAAATTCTTTGGCTGCCACCTGCAATTTTTCACTCCCAAATTTAAAAGCTCACCTTACAGTACACACAAAGAGTGGAGTAATGATCTAATTTCACAGAAAGTGGGGAAAAACATTAGTGAAGTTTTGCCCATTGTACAAACGTGCCTGGGTTTGTTCCTGACAGGTAGCAGATGCCCTAACCCCACCCCCACCCTAAACCTAACCATATATGCGTCCTTTGGCGGAGAAAACATTTCTCCCATCGCTTTAAACCAAAAATTTTTTAATTTTTTTATGTTGTCCTACATTTTTAAGCATGTAATTCTGTTTCTGTTTGTTGTATCTCCCTGCAAAATGTCTTATTTCATTCCAATAGTTGTATCTTTTTTCTGGAGTGTCTATTTGCACCCCAATAGTCTGGTACAGTGGCTCCCTGCCCTGCTCCTGGTGACCCCCCAACACTGCACATTGTGTATAACACCATTTTCTGACACATCCAATTCAGGTGGATGGTGGTCAAGTCTCCACTAACGAGCTGACGAGTTGAATCAGGTGCATTTGATTAGGGGGATATCCAAAATGTGCCGTGTTGGGGGACCTCCAGGAACAGGGCTTGGAGCTACTGGTCTAGTGGAACCACAGAAATATACAACCCAATAGATGTCGCTGCAGTGGCATGGGGTGTAAAGACGGAATATTTCGTCCCTCTCTTTTTCCCATCCGATTTCCTGTTACACTCTTAAAATCTTCTTTAATACTACTTAAGGCTGGGCGATATGGACCAAAAATCATATCTCTGTTTTTTTGGACTGAATGGCAATACAAGATATACAGTATGTTTTCTACGAAGTGGACTAAATATTCAGTTGTAAGTTAAAGCCATATGTGAGATGGTAAATTAAGTTTGCAACGTGCTTTGTTTCGGGGGAGAAGACTTTTTGGGCTGCAAAGACTTCACGGCCTGGGTTGCAGCAGCAGCACGAAGTTTAACACATACTGCAGTTTATGGCATTCTCTACAGCTGACATGCAGGGCTCGACATTAAGCATTGCGTTGTGCTTGTCTTTCGGACAAGTAAATTGATCGTTCACTTGTCCGAGTTAAAAAGGTACTTGTCCTGAGAGAAAAAGGACATGTATTGGTTACATATTCAAGTAACATGTCAGAGTCTCTGTTGTATGTTTTCTAAAATTACGACATGGCCAACCTAATAGTATTATACCTATGCAATCAACTAGATTCTCTGGGACAGAAATGCAAACTGCTCTGGGTTGGGGAGGTTATTTTATGTCACATGTACGCACAGTCGTCAAATAGAGGAAATCATCCATCACCATCATCTACAGCAGGGGTGCTCACACTTCTATGGAATAAGACCTACTTTTCCAAACACCATAGAAAAAAATACAAATTAAGAAAACAGTGCTTTTTAACAGCTTTAAAAAAATCAATAAATAACAGTAACAAGCATTCAATTAAACATTCAGAATGAATTTGACATAAAACTAAACTGGTCTTCCCTGAATGAATAACACTTTAATGTTTTATACTAGAGTTATACAAGTAAAGTTATCCAGTCAAGAGCAGTGAGTGATTTTGTCATTATTGTAGTTTGATTAATATTAAGGATACACTAGACAGCAGCAGGTCTATTAGAATCCTTTATTTTTTTTTGGTCACACATTATACACACAGTTTTTTGCATATATACAGTGAAATTTATTAGTTTTCACATATCCCAGCTAAGCTGGGGTCAGAGTGCAGGGTCAGCCATGATAAAACCATTGTTTTCAATTTACTAACCAGGGTGTTTCCCAAAAGCACCACAAGCTTAAGTTGATCGTAGAGACCATTGGCGCCATTGGCTTCTACGATGTACTTAGGCTTGCGATCCTTTTGGGAAACGCAGCCCAGGTCTTCTTCGGCAGTGTGAACCGGTGCTGTGTCTCTCTCCATGTTACAGGAGAACTTGTGAGCGAGTGGGGCCAGGTTTGTGGGCAGATGCAGAAGGAGATTGGGGGTGGGCTTGCATGGAGTGTGAGAGACGAGAGATGCAAACACTGGCATGGCTTTAAGGCCGAAACATACTTCAAACAATACGTTCGTTTGAATGGACTGGGGACAATAATTTGTATATATTAAAAAAAAGATTCATCTCAAATTGCTGCCTGAGACCGCCATGACAGATGTTGATTGAAAGAAGAAAATCCGCTCCTTCTGGCACAGCTGAGAATGCAGTGCGTACTTGCATTGTGTTATGAATTGAGCACTGACACGTTTCACAATGCTACGACTAGTGAAATCGAGCAAGGTGCGTCTGCGTTCATGTACTTGCGTAGAGTATGTTTGGGCCCTTACTGAAGAAACAGGTTATGTAACGCAACATCGAACTATAACGATATAAACGGTATTGTCTCATCCTGTATTTCGTTTGAAAATATATCGTTATACCTTAAAAAGTCGATATACCGCCCAGCCCTAATACAAATTAAAATAACAGATAATATGAGTATAAATGTTGATTTCATCACAGTGATTTGACTACGGTGAATGTCGGGGGAGTGCAGAGAAGGGCTTGATCCAGAGGCGGGGTCTGTCGGTCGCACTCGTTCATGTGGCTCGGCATCACTTGTGTGTAGATTGCATCACTGGCAGAAAGCATAGTTTTAATGCAATTTACCATGTACAATAATAGGTGGTAATATAGTAACAATAGTTATTTTTGTAGTTACTGTAAATTTACAAAAAATACCATGGTGAAACTATGATTACTGTTGTAAAACCAAGGTTATTTTTTCTAAGGTATGGTTAAGGTTAGGTTTAGTTTAGGTAGGGGTTAATGTAGGGTGTCTGTGGGACTCTAAATAAAAACCATAAACACACTGCAGTGATGCCCATACTGTATCTTAGTATTTAAATATGTGTGGACTTAGTATCTACCTTTATTTTCACCAGAGTTGGGGTGCAAATAATATCTGCCACTATTTGCTTTGGGGTGTGAATATAATTAGCCTTTTTTTCTCTAACACCTTCCATTAGAAATTACAGATCTGAAATGTAGGTAGGTGGTGCTGTAATGCAGCTGAGCACTCAGATCATAGCTATCCAGTCAATTTTAGATGGCATGCATGTTCACCATGTTCGTCACATATATCGGCATCTGAATGGACTAGAAGCTTAATCTATGGGTTATTGGAAAACAATTATTCTTTGATAACTTATTTTGATTGATTATTGATAAATAAATTTTATTCTGCTCATATGAGATGTACCATTGGATTATTTAACCACACTAGCTCACAGAAGTAAAAAATGGCTCATTTTGAAGAAAACAGCAGAAGGTAAGAGCTGATATGGAGTTTGGTTACTTGGGGCTTACAGAAGCAGTGATTAAAGCAGACATGAGATGTTTGTCTTTATTGTCTTACAGAGATCATATTTCACTTTGTAATTCTTTTGATAATCATTAGAACTGTTCTGTTAGGGCAACAAAATAAACTATTCAGTCACTTTCCTGAGAATGAGAGCTATTATTTGATATATAACTTTTAAGTATTTTGTGAAATACGTTTATATTCATACTTATATTTCTATGACTTTCTACGTTCTTGCGAGGCCAAGTTTGTAAGGCTTTATTTTGTTATTTTAGGTTATATACATGCAACAGTGATGGCATCCTATGGAAAGATCTGATTCTAAGCATTCAAATGGTTCCACATATGAGTGACTTATTTATCCAGGAACATTTACAATTTAAGCGTAAACATATTGCATTCTTTTAGCAGCCTGGGAACTTGCAGGTAGTGTGTATACACACCTGCAACATCAGATTGGAGCTTAGTGTTTTGAGAAACAAATTAATAATATATCAAGATTTGCTTAGTTTGTACCCCCAAATAAAGATAATCTAATATAAATAATACATAATTATATATATATATATATATATATATATATATATATATATATATATATATATCAGTGGGGATTTCTTTAAGACTGCAAGGGAAGCTCAGCTTCCCTATAATGTCAAAAAAATAATGGTCAAATATGTACTATTGTGTAAACAATTTATTGACTAAAAATGCGTTAGAACACGTTCATCTCGAAGACGAGTTCGTTCAGAATCAGCTACATTACATATAGCAGGTCGGCTGACTCGATTTACTTCTCATACATTCCCGTAGCGTCAGTGCATTTCCCTGTTGAAGCCGAGCGTCCATTGACTTCAATGGGGCTGCTCTGAACAGTTTTTTTCAGTGCTCCGAAAATAGACGGTCATTGGATAAATGCTGCGATTATGTCCCGCCCACGGACGCTCAGCGTCTCTGGGGGTGAATGAGGAGTGGGCTGGCCCGGACTCCGGGCTTCCGCGTGATGATTGGAGGATCTGTCGAAAGACTGCATCTCCTTTTGATTGACAGCGAATCTGTAATATAAGAAGTCACTGAAGCTATTTTGCGCTCAGTCCCATCGCGGATTTCTCAAGTGTAGTCGAAACTGCAACCTATTTCTTTATATTTGTTTGGCGAAATTGCTAGTCAATTTGCATAATACATTTCACACAATTATACACCACATTCCTTGTTTCAGTTTTACCAAGTTTAATATATTTTGTTTTAGAGCGTTCGTTCGTTCGTTCGTTCGTTCATTCATAGGGCAGAATTTACTTTTAAATAAGTTTATAATGTAGGCCGAAAATGAGCTTCCCCTCTTTGAAAGACCAGCAGCAGCCACTGATATATATATATATATATATATATATATATATATATATATATATATATATATATATATATATATAGTGTAATAGTGCATACTATATATATACAGTATCAATACAGGTCAATCTTTACTGTTGCAATTGCAATTTTTTTTCTTTTGTCGCTTTATGTACATGTGTGTCAGATGGATGCCTTCAGAGCATCTCACTGTTTTTCAAGGTAAAAGTATTTGAAACTTTTAAAATGGCGTCTTGAGATGCCTGCATTCTGTTGTGTTTTGTCCAGCTGTCAAGAACGCGTTCTGTATCACCAGCTCTCATTCTATGGCTGCACTGCTGTGGGATTTTTATGGCGCGTTGACTGCCTCCTGCTGCCATTGAGTTACATTTGCTTCAAGCTTGAAGTTAAGAAAGTTCATACTTTATTATGGAATTTATGTACGGGTCAAGAGGCATGATTGATTGTGTTTTTGATTGTGTAGAACGATGTTCTAATATAATTAATCACACTAAATGAATGCATTAAATGACATACCCAGTAAAAACTGACATAAACTGAAAATTTTAAATAGCACAGAAGAATCGCAGGAATATGCTGGTGGAGATCAAATGTGTATAAAATGCATCTGACAGTGCACCAGACAGTCTGTGGGTGGTCCATCTGAGACTGAGACTACACTGTCCCTGACTGTCTGTCCTCTTCCTTCTTTTTCACTTCCTTCAATTTGCATATTGCTTTCAACCCCAATCAGAGTTTTCCTGCACCGAATCCTTTTGACCCCTGCAGTTTGTATAAAAAAAAAATTCTCTCTGTCTTTTTAAAGCATTTGTCACTCCTGGCAGCCTCATGCTTTTTCCCTCTCTTGATATAAAAAGAACAATTTCCCTCCTTTTCCATTTAACAGTTTATTATTGTCCTATCCACTAATTTCCATTGAGTCTCACTCTGGCTTTAATGGTTAAGTGGAGGCTTTACAGTGGTTGGCACTTAGTTAACATGATGCTGGATCTCCACCAGCACAGCAGACTGGCAGACTCACGCTTCACTCCATCAGCATTACAGCTGACTCATCTCACAGGAAGTACTCTCAGTAACTGGACACAGCAGGAAACACTTGAGCAGGTAGGGGGCAGTAGGGTCCTGTTTATTAAATCAGTCCTGTTTTCAATTCTGAGAGAAAGAACGAGGCACAGAAGAATGAACGAGGGTGAAAAACTTTTGCTTCTTTTCAACACTTTTCCATAATTGTTCAACATCTGTAATCATCTGTCCACACCAAAATGTATTCAGCACTCACACATTTCACAGATACTGTATATGATTGCTTTTAAGTAAGCATGACATTTATAATTGACCTGGTTTGGTTTTTTAATGTGGCCTGTACCATAAAGCCGGTTTCGGTGGCTAGCCAGGAAAGTTTTAGTTTAGTTTGCCTCAACCCCAGGTTTTAGGTAGCATGAAAGTATGCTGTCTTTTAGCAGTGCTCATCAACATTCTGTAACAACTTATGCTTCATGGCTATTATTCATTTCAGAATCTAAATTTAGAGTGTTGTATTTCATTTCAAATGTAATTGCTTTTCATTTACCCTATTTAGCCTTGGCAAAAAATATATTTGAAAATAGAAGCATAATCTATAAGGCTATCTATAAAACAGCCAGTAAAATGGATTAATATGATACCTGCAAAAAATGATAGTTTTTAAAATAATAAAAGCTCACGATTGCTCGAGATGAACATACAGTATTTTACTTGAAGTTATAGTACTATAAGCAATATAAGCAGTACACAAAGTACATCTTTTATAACAATACCAAATATGTCTTGTTATTGCGTACCAATTTTTTACATACAGTATTCCAAGTGCTCACTTTTAATTCATCAATAGAAGCCTTTTTTATGCTTTTTATTTTTGCATTTTTGTTTCTAAAGACAATGTACAAATGGTAAATCATAATAAAAACATGAAAAAAACACAATGTTATTTAGAATGACCATATTAAATAACCATTCACCACTTATTCTATAAATAACATGTGTAATTCATTCATTTACATATTTTAATATAAGTTAGTTAAGGCATCATCTTAAAATATTAAATTAAATTGTACATCGTACCTCATATTTTAACAAAATTTAATTCAAGAATCTGAATGAAACAATCTATCTAAACTAATTTATAATACTTTTAAGCAAATCCCATTTATGTTCACATGCCAAACTTTTATTATTAATTTGAAATGTTACTTTCTCCATTTGGTGTATTACTTTATATATGTGTTACTTTCGCTCCATCTTTGAGATTTTGGGGGTATAGTTAAAGACAATTTTTGTCATCTGTTTTAAAGCTGTTATTCTGATTACCCTAAATATATTTTGTTCAGTTTTATTTCTTAAGGACAATGGCATTTTATCTAAAATAAGGTTTTCTGGATGTGTTTCTATTGTGCAAGTAAATATTAAGTTAAACTGTCTAATCACTTCATTCCAGTTTACAGTTGTCAGTTTAGAGTTCCCTTATAGAATTTGACTGCAATGAGTCTTACAATCCCCTTTTACCATGCAATTGTATTTACTTTGTATAACAGATGTTATAAAGATCTCACTGGTATCTTCCAAGCATATCCCCTCCAAACTCTGGATTGAGTAGTGTGGAATGAATTATATGATATTTCTTGCTGATACATTTTTATTTTTAATTCATCCTCCCACCCACATATAATTTATTCTGTATATCTCTTTCAAGTGCACTCTTTAAAATTCCTAATATTTTTATTGGATTAGTTGTATTATAATTAAAAATTGTGAATTTGGAAGCTCATACTTTTTGCTGTTTGAAAAGTTATCCATTCCTTTATCAGTGAACAGTTGGTGATATCTTTTCAGACCTCTATCTGCCCAAATGTATTATCTAATCTATTTGGCATGAAATCAGGATCTTTAGCAATGTTTTTATAAATTTACTATATCTTTCTTAATTTTACTATTTTTATTTTTTCTAACCAAATTGTAAAAGTTCTATTAATACAAATATGATGTATTGATTTAAATGTGTTGCTTCGTTTGGGTATGAACAGGGATATACTAATAGATTCCTCCATTTGATACATTTCCATCTTCCTCCATTTCACTTTAGATTATTCATTCATCCAAATCAATATCTGTTGAATTTGTGCAGCTTTATAATAATTTATTGCATTTGGGAATTCTAGTCCTCCAAGCCTTTTTGACAACTTAAGAATTTTAAGACTAATTCTAGGTTTCCTGTTATCCCACATATATTTACAAAGTACTTTATTACAGTGTCTAAAAACACGTTTTGACATACTAACTGGTAGATTTTGAAAATGAACTAGGGAGAATATTATTCTTTATAGTCTCTATTCATTTTGTAATCAAGAGTAGCCTATATTTATTTGTAATAGTTTGGAATTATATATAAAGCTTTCAATTCAAATAAATAAAAAAGCTTTTACACTGTACATAATTTAAGCTTTTAAAATGAATATCCTTGTTGTGGGCCTTTATGAATTCACGTACACATTGATATACCAGCTGGTTTATATATTTTTTTCACATTGAGAATTTGTTTACAGCAGGGCCGTAACTGTAATATACAGTGAGGGGGAAAAGTCCCCCCCAATTATCAGAAATGGCCCGATTTCCCCCAATATTTGATATCCTTGTTGCTGTTCTGCTGCAGTTCATTATGTGCTGCTGTTTAATTGTCATGAAGTTGTTGCAGAAATAACATAATGGTTTAAAAAAAGTTTCACAGTTGCACAGTAGTCCAACACAGCTAGTCAGTGTCATTTGACATAGCCAATCAAATCGATGAAGGCGGGATTCGTCGGAATCAAGTTTCAGAAGTTGAGCGGGAACCTCGTGGTTTGTTCTAGCATCACGCATCACTGTCAGCAGTTCAGGTTAAGAGTGTTAGTGTCATGTGAGATGAAAGTATTTAACTAAACGTGTCCTATTTGACCACTGTTTTATGACTAAAATGTTGTACCAACCAAAATTAATTTCCAAGGGTGCAAACTATTCACCATTTTGTGAAATTCACCGTTTTGAATTTAAAATAGTAATTACAGTACATGATTCATATGTCATTCATAATTGTGAATGTGAAAACATTAACGGAGCCGTTTTCAGCATGTCAGGCTCAAGACAAAGTGTGAATATTGTAAAGGAATTGAATGAATGTGGTAATCTGGCAGGTTTTTAAAGGAGCTGTTTGGAAAATTCACTTGATATTGTCTTATCACCCAGATCAGAACTAGAAAATGGCAAGAACTCTGACTTGTGACTTCTATTGAGTTTTTAGGTTGAGACAAGGACAGACATTAACAATCAATTGAAGATTTTGTAAAAAATGTATTTGTGTCTAATTAATTCTGAATTTTGTACAGCATCTCTTAAGAATCTACTTTTATAAGAGACCAAAAATTCTAACATTTTGGTTGCATTTAAAAAATGTAAATGTATTTTAAGCCTTTTATTCAGAAAATTATAATTTTATCGCCTTTACTATTATAAAGCACAAAAGAGAACCATTATATTTGTCACCTGAACACCCGCAACCCCCCCACCCGAAAACTGTTCGGCCCCCCCAATGTTCAAGACATGGTTATGGCCTTGGCTTGCAGCAGTCCTCTTGAGCTCTCGTAGCAGCCGCTGTTTCTTCTTGTTGTGTAAATGTCTTTAATTGCTTCATAATTTTACAGTTATCCCATGTATTGTATAAATCATGTGTTTTAAGTCTTCATGATTTCATGCTGAACTCTTGAGTAGTGTAAATGCATTTGTTTTATAAATATATTTTTAAAACAATGTCTTGTGCACCGTTTAAATGAATTTCATAATCATCAGCTTTCAGCAGAGAGGTAAATTCTGCTGAGTTTCTCACGAGAAGTGAATCGCATTCTCTCACATGATCGCTTGTGCACTGCAAACGTCACTCATTCATGTGCATGAGCACGCAATCTAATCTTAAAGTCAGGATCGAAGCCTGAGTTGACAGAGAAAGTTCATGAGTTGCATCATGGTACCAATTAAGCATGATTGGATTGGTTTGAATTTGTCAACCTGAAACCAATCCAGAGTTCATTCAGCGACCTTCATGGTACAGGCCACTGGTCTTATTGTGCACAATTTATTGGTACAAGTTATTTCAACGAAGAAAAATGTCTTTGTAGCTTGTAGTCAAAATGTTTCATTTGCTCTTCTTCTGGAACAACTTTCCTTCTCGGCTAATATCACCCAGGCCACGCAGCCTATTGGATAATGTAAATCAATAGCCAAAAATCTATTGTTTTAGCAAACTTGTATTCAGGTCTGGCTCCATTCTGGTATATTAAGGGGACATTCATGCTAGAAAACTGAGAAACTGAGCACGGTTCGCATGGAAATAGATAATGTGAAAGTTGTTTTGCAGACCGTAGAGCATACTATAATTACTATTAAATATACTCTCAATGACCACTTTATTAGGTACACCTGTTCATATTCTTATTCATGTAATCTAATCAGCCAATCATGTGACAGCAGTGTAATGTATCTGAGTGTATACTATATACTACAGTTGAAGCCAGAAGTTACGTACACTGGTTGAAGTCATTTATACTCATTTTTTAAACACTACACATATTTAAAATTGACAAACTATAGTTTTGGCAAGTCATTTAAGACATCTACTTTGTGCATGACATGAGTAATTTTTCCAACAATTGTTACAGACAGATTGTTTCACGTTTAATTGACTATATCACAATTCCAGTGGGTCAGAAATGTACATACACTAAGTTTACTGTGCCTTTAAGCAGCTTGGAAAATTCCAGAAAATGATGTCAAGCCATTAGACAATTAGCCAATTAGCTTCTGACAGGAGGTTTACTGAACTGGAGGTGTACCTGTGGGTGTATTTTATGGCCTACCTTCAAACTCAGTACCTCTTTGCTTGACATCATGTGAAAAACTAAAGAAATCAGCCAAGACCTCAGAAAAAAAATTGTGACCTCCACAAGTCTAGTTCATCATTGGGAGCAATTTCCATACACCTGAAAGTACCACATTCACATATACAAACAATAGTACACAAGTATAAACACCATGGGACCACACAGCCATCATCCCGCTCAGAAAGGAGATTAATTCTGTTTCCTTGAGATGAACATAGTTTGGTTTGAAAAGTGAAAATCAATCCCAGAACAACATCAAAGGACCTTGTGAAGAAAGTATCTATATCCATAGTAAAACGAGTCCTATATCAACATAACCTGAAAGGCTGCTCAGCAAGGAAGAAGCCACTGCTCCAAAACACCATAAAAGCCAGACTACAGTTTGCAAGTGCACATGTGGACAAAGATCTTAATGGCCATCATTATGTTTGGAGGGAAAAGGGTAAGGCTTGCAAGCCGAAGAACACTATCTCAAACGTGAAGCATGGGGGTGGCAGCATCATGTTGTGGGGGTGCTTTGCTGCATGAGGGACTGGTGCACTTCACAAAATAGATGGCATCATGAGGAAGGAAAATTATGTGGATATATTTGAATCAACACCTCAAGACATCAGCAGGAAGTTAAAGCTCGTCGCAAATGGGTCTTCCAAATGGACAATGACCCCAAGCATACCTCCAAAATTGGGGCAAAATGTCATAAGGACAAAGTCAAGGTATTGGAGTGGAATGGCCAATGGGCCAAAATTCCAGTAGCTTATTGTGAGAAGCTTGTGGAAAGCTACCCAAAACGTCTGACCCAAGTTAAACAATTGAAATGCAATGCTACCAAATACTAACAATGCATAAGTAAACTTCTGACCCAATAGGTATGTGATGAAAGAAGTATAAGCTGAAATAAATAATTCTCGCTACTATTATTCTGACATTCCTAAAATAAAGTAGTAATCCTAACTGACCTAAGACAGAGAATGTTTTCTATGATTAAAATGTCAGGAATTGTGAAAAACTGAGTTTAAATGTATTTGGCTAAGGTGTGTGTAAACTTCTGACTTCAACTGTACATAGTAGGGTAAAAATTCAGCACATACACAATTAACTTTATTTACAAGAGAAGAATCAAAAGTGGCTGTGGTAAACTTCTTCTGAGGTCTTCCCAGGTTAATTTTGGAGACAGACTTTGATTTGTGGTACTGACAACCTTATACTGCACCATGCTTGTTATTGATATTACTCTGGGCTCCGTTGCCATGACCACCGCACAAGAGACATTTAATTTTCTCTCCTCCATCATCATTATCTATGAGACCATCTGTTGTGTAAAATGAATTCAGCCTCATTTGCATGACTGATAAGCACATTCTTTATCTATTTAACAGAAGGTCATATGCCGTGGGTTTAGAGGCAGCAAAGGAGACAGACAGAGGTGTGTGTGAGAGAGTTTTTTTAGGGGGCTGGACAATCAGGAGTGTGAAACACTACCAGCACAGATGTTTAGTCGAGGGATTTCATGTCGCATACCTAACACCATTTACATGTCTCTGTGCATGCTGCATTGTACCGTTAGGTATCTCACTGCATTTAGCAAGAATTACCACCATTGCATTTCACTGCACTGACGTGCACAGAATGGGGGCAGAAGGTGTGCAAGCCCCTGCCCCTTTCGTTCACAAATCTGAAGGTGCCCTTTCGGTCGTCCAGAAAAAGGGGAGAAATTTAAATAATTAAATTCAAATCTCACAATAACAGTAATAATGTGTTATAAGATTTCTTTGTAAATTGCGGGTGTATTAAACAAAATTAAGGGGAGGTGTCTTTAAGAGTGCGTGATCGGGGCAGATTCCAATCGCAAGTGACCCTCCCTATGCCCTATACTAACTCCAAACTGCAGAGTTCTTGAAGTGGGTACTCTGAAGGAAACATAGCATTACTGTATGAATGTATCCTTCACTAACAGTCTTGTGGAAGGGCCCTTTGAGAAAAGATTAATGTTCTCTCTTTCGATTAGAATGAGCTTTCGAGTGGCATCCCCTCTCGCAGCAGTGCCCTTTTGAATTTTCCCCGGAACATTGAAGTGCTGTTACCTCAGACGAGTATCAGGTCAGATAAAAAGTCCACTCCATGTATTGTGTTGTAAGTTCATCAAAAGAATAATACTCGATTGCTACCGCATTTCTGACATCGCATTCTACGAGTGTAGACAGATATATTAATTGTAATGGGACTGATCTCATCGCTTTCAGTGATGTAAATTAAATTAGTCTTTTATAGAATATTGACATAAACTGAAGGAGCTGCCAGGTTCAGCCCAAGCCAGTTTGGTTTTGTTGAAACTAATAGGCCATTAGACTTATCACTTTCAAAAAAAAATCATTAGGTGTCCACAGTACCGCCGCTCCTTATACGTGGATTATGCAGTCTGCATATGGCACCAACTCCATGGCGGGGCACTGTTATACCCTAGGGGGGCACCAGAAACTCCACCGACAGCCCTTACTCGCATGTTATCCGTTATTCGAAGACCCTGTAGCATTCGCGGAACACAGTCAATTCTTCGAGTCTTCGCGCTAGCGCTTTCTCATCACACCACGTTACCAGGGTAATGCCATGGTATTCAATGACTGAGCATGTTCATATTTCATAATATTCATACGAGCAGACAGAGAAGTACGTTTGAAGTAAGTTTGGAGCAGAAGAAATAGAAATAAACCTTGTGTAAATTGTCAGCTTTACGCTAAGCTAAAATGCTATTTCTAGCCATTTTACACGTACATGTTACAAGACACGATCATATTTTTTAACAAGAAAATGTATGTTAGATCACAATTTCTTTTTTTCTAGTAAGACCTTTGATATTAGGGCAAAAATCTTATTCTTGATAATAATTTTTGTATTGTTTTCCTGTAAAAAAATATAAAAAATCCTTAAAACAAAATCAGTTTGATTGATCTTGTTTTAGAAACAACACTGCATAAGATATTTCAGTTTTCAGAAAATGTATTTTTAACATGTGTATTTTGTCTTACTGTACTGGAAGAGTTTTTATAGTTAAAACAAGTGAAAAAAATCTACCAGTGCTGAAAAAGTAATCCAAAATTACTGAGGTTGAGTAATCTAATGGAATAAGTTACAAATTACATTTTACAGCATGTATTCTGTAATCTGTAGTGGAATATATTTCAAAAGTAACCCTCCCAACTCTGTACATATCAAATCAGCCATGCTTGCTCAAAAAGCGTATATTAATTTTAACACATTTGCATAATTCATTCAAACCCAAAATAGAATGGAGAAGCAAACGCACGTTCGCCCTCTTGCTGTGCAAAAACATTGAAAAAGGAGAATAATTCAGGTTTCCTGATTGTATTTCAGTATGTTGAATTCAGACGCTCCCCAGATACTGTGAGCATGAAATCACATAATCGTCTTTGCTATGGTACATTTCCGTTCCGAATCTAGTTCAATTCACTATTCTTTGGCGGTGGCGTTGGATTTCAGCTGTAAGCACTGCACATTTCATATCAACTAAATATCTATTTTTGATCACTGTCTGTTGTGTGGTAGGCTATAAAACCTGACCTAGTTCCTAAAATATTCATGTCCTGTAGCCGTACAACACCCATCAGATCAAAGCGAGTATGCCCCATGCCTTCATAACAGACCTTTTTACAGTTATCACCCATATTTCTCTAACACCCTCCAACTTTCAGCTGTATTTCAGCTAATTGTCAATTTAATATCGGTCATCAGGGCTGCTTCTGTCACTGTCTTGCTAAACACTCCTCTATTTGTATTACTGCTATGGGGTTTTACTTTCAGCACCTGGAGCTGTCCACACCATAAATATCTGCCAAGCCAAGGAATTGCTTTCAATGAGAAACATTTGGCATCGATCTACCATTGCTAAATGATACTAGGAGATTAGGGAAAGAGGGGTGGTGTAATGGGGTCACTGAATAGCACATAACATGCAAGGAGGGGCAGCCAGTAGACTTTTTGGTGCCTACCCTAAGGTAAGATGGTGCCTCCCTAGGGGTTCTGTTCCAAAACTTTGTGAGCTGCCTAGGGGTCTCATGCCTATGTTGGTAGCTGTCTTCTATGGCAGCATCCTAACTGAAATGGTACCTCATAAGAGACTGATTTGGAACCTTCTACATACAGAAGGCGGCAACTCCACGTGTCATTTAAATAGCACTCCTCATGTGCAGCACACGGGAGACTCGACTGGCAACTGATTTCAATAGAGGTGACATGAGACAAATTCATGGTAAACAACTACATTACCCATGGTAAAGCAGAGAATCCTTTATCAATCAGCAAAATTTGCCTCTGAGCCACCACCCACTCGAGTCTCCCTTCACCCTTTAACAGCTTATCTATTTGTGCATATCAGAATATTTTGCAAAAAAAAATAAAAAGTTTAATATATTGTTTCTATACTTATGATCAACAACCTAAAATCAATAGTTTTATATCTTCACTTAATTTTTTATTCAATTACATAATTTGTAATGCTTCATGGGATTGTAGTTTGTGCCCTCATGAAAGGTACACAGCCTTGTACCTTTGTCTTATTTTCAAACACTTTTTTGCCTCAAAACAAAGTTTGTAATGTTATGATTCTCTGCCGAGCTGGTTGTGTGGTTCATTGCTAACAACTCCTTTATTGAGGATTTTATGAAAAGTCTATAGAAATTATTTATGGGAAAAATACTTATACCAGGAAGACTCGCAGACTTGAGTAAAATTTAAGATGACATGTTTGATGAATATAAAAAACAGTAATGTATTGTCTCTCTTTGGCGTAAGCCCCATTTGGTGGTCCAAAGAAGCTGTAATCAGAATCGTCATCTAAGGAGACTACCCCGGTGCAGGATGGTACTCAACTGGTGGAGGTGGGGTGGTGGAGGTTGCCATGTTGGCACACTGAAACAGCAATGTGAAAGACTGTGAGCAGGCTAATATAGTGATGGCTGATGCATGATTGGCTAGGAGTAACCTAGCTAATGGTGCAATAATATACAGCTGTGAGTCTTCCCACTAGAACTACGCTGCGCTTACATTTACGGAACGCTGAATAAATGGGCAGGGCACTGTTGTGCTCTATTTAGTTTGATGTTAGCATGTTGCTAAGCTAATTATGTGATACTCTAGTAACCCTTAAATATACAAAGTACAAACAAATATTGGGTATAACAGTGCAGTAGTTAAATGTTAAACTAAAAATGTGTCCTGTGGTACAGTCAAAATTAACTGGTTGGATAAATCTCAGTAATATTATTTAACATCACTGATCACCCGGATGAGCTTAATACATTTTATGCTCATTTCAAGGACAATAACACCGCCCTTGCGGAGACAGCACTCGCGGCTGACGCTACAGATAATGGTTCAGTCTCCATCTCTGTTGCGGATGTAACCCGATCCTTCCAACGGGTGAACATCCGTAAAGCCGCGGGTCCAGACATCATTCAGGCCCGCGTCATGAGAGCGTGCGTGAACCAACTGGCTGGTGTTTTTCGGACATTTTCAACCTGTCCCTCTCCCTGTCTCTAGTCCCCACATGCTTCAAAACATCAACCATTGTGCCTGTACTGAAGCAAGCTATAATCACTTGCCTAAATGACTGGCGTCCTGTTGCTCTGACCCCCTTCATCAGCAAATGCTTTGAGAGGCTAATCAGAGATCACATCTGCTCTGTGCTGCCCACCTCTCTGGACCCATTGCAGTTTGCCTACCACAACAACCGATCCACTGATGATGCCATTGAATCTTCAATACACACTGCTCTCTCCCACCTGGAAAAAAGGAACACATATGTGAGAATGCTGTTTGTAGACTACAGCTCAGCATTCAACACCATAGTGCCCTCCAAGCTTGATGAGAAACTCCGGGCTCTGGGCTTAAACAGCTCGCTGTGCAGCTGGATCCTGGACTTCCTGTCAGGCAGACGTCAGGTGGTTAGAATGGGCAGCATCATCACTGACCCTCAACACTGGAGCCCCACAGGGCTGTGTTCTCAGCCTACTCCTATATTCCCTGTACACACATGACTGTGTGACAACACATAACTCCAATGCCATCATTAAGTTTGCTGACGATACAACGGTGGTAGGTCTGATCACTGACAATGATGAAACGGCCTACAGAGAGGAGGTGCACACTCTGACACGCTGGTGTCAGGAGCACAAACTCTCCCTCAACATCAGTAAAACCAAGGAGATTGTTGTGGACTTCAGGAAGAAATACAGAGAACACAGCCCCATCACCATCAATGGAGCACCGGTAGAGAGAGTCAGCAGTTTCAAGTTCCTCGGTGTCCACATCACTGAGGAACTCGCATGGTCCGTCCACACTGAGGCCGTTGTGAAGAAGGCTCACCAGCGCCTCTTCTTCCTGAGACGGCTGAGGAAGTTTGGAGTGAACCACCACATCCTCACACGGTTCTACACCAGCACTGTAAAGAGCATCCTGACTGGCTGCATCACCGCCTGGTACGGCAATAGCACCACCCACAACCGCAAAGACCTGCAAAGGGTGGTGCGAAATGCCAGACTCATCATCGGAGGTGAGCTTTCCTCCCTCCAGGACATATATACCAGGCGGTGTGTGAAAAAAGCTTGGAGGATCATCAGAGACTCCAGCCACCCGAGTCATGGTCTGTTCTCACTGCTACCATCAGGCAGGCGGTATCGCAGCATCAGGACCCGCACCAGCCGACTACATGACAGCTTCTTCCCCCAAACAGTCAGACTGTTGAACACTTGATCTATCAGGATCAATAATCAGCACTGCACTTTATTAATCTTATGTCTCACACTGGACTGTCATAATTATATTCTCCTCAATACATCTACTGTATATATATTTTTTATTTTTATTGTATGTGTATTCTATATTGTGTGTATTGTTTACTGTACATTGTATATTATTATTTTGTTGTGTAAGTATGTGTACATTTGATATGTAAATTGTGTTGTGTAAATATGTTGTTTATAGTCATTGGTATATGTCTCGTCACTGTCATGACTGCTATGTTGCTCGGAACTGCACACAAGACTTTCACCTACTGTTGCACTTGTGTACATGGTTGAGTGACAATACAGTGATTTGATTGATTTGATTTGATTGAATCAACCTGAATACATTAGGCTACACCAGAAAAACTCAATTTAATGGTTGGACCAGGTTGAAATAGATCCTAAAAGTAACATTTGCAGGTAACCACTTTTTACAGTATATCTTGTAATAAAGCAGCATAACAAGGATACATTAATAAAAAAATCTGAATTTTGTGTTGAAATACATTTTAACAGCCAAAGCTTGACATTGAAGCTGTTCTAAATGTTTTCTTATCCAGTAGGGTAGAACAGCATCTTTTTCTTTGCCCTCCCTATATGCTACTTTCAAACATTTGAATCACACACAATTGCCCTAAAAATAAAATAGCAACATACTGTATCCCTGACTGGCCCAACACATGGACTCTAATCTGCTGTGTGTTACGCAGTGAATGTGTGTGTGGGGGAATAGTGTTGGCTTTGTCTGGGAGGAGACACATATATCTGCTCTAGCAGGGGATGTTGGCTGGTGTGAATTGGCTGCTTTTTAAGCCAGTTATCTTGCCACTCCACTCCACGGTGCTGGTGCTTTGCCAGAACTCACAGCCCTAAGAGAGAGAGAGGACATTAATGAGTCGTGTAGGTTTGAGACCGGCTGCTCTACTCCGGCTTCGGCATTAAGGGCTGCGTGCAGGTTTTTGAGCTGCAACTGTGCGTCTGAGCAGCAAATCTGAGTCTTTGCTCTATGCTGCATGCAAATGATGTGTGTATGTTTTAGTTTCCTAATACTACTTCAAATACAGCAAATAATATGCACACATGTACACACACTGAGCAAAATGTCCACCGTGTGGCGCTAGAAGCGAGTTAAATGTTCTCCCAAACAGACACTGTTTTTATGGTTAATTCTCTATCGAGTTATAAAATAACATAACCGATGTCCCTACCCTAACCTTAAACCTAAACATAACCGATAGTGTCATAAAAAGCAAAAGTGAGATGCACTGTTTTTGTGATGGAAACGTATCTACTCTTTAGTGTGTAGCAAAAAGGGTGCAAGTCTATCATGTCACTAAATCGCATATTTAAACAAAAGACCCTTCAGTATCATTGTTACGTGTGTCCTGTCACCGTACATCAACCTGTCAATCATCCTGTTCCTCATTTCATTTTTGCTATCATTAATTCATTATTCTTAATGACATATGCTTTCTACCATATTGGAGAATAAACAGCACGTCGTTGAATATCTGTCGGGGGTGTTTCCTGTGGAGAGCCGCTAATGTTTTGAAATATTCATGCATGTATTTAATGCAAACCAAACTCATCTCTTTTCCTATCAATATCTTTAGTCAATGTGTGATGTTCACAATGTGTTGCAGATGAAATATATCAAGGATAACAGTTATATTTAAATTTAAAGATGTGGTCTTATGGTTCATCATCAACTAAAGGAAAGATCTTGTATTAAATACTTATCTTCAATATTAAACCAAGCCGGAAAGACAACACATGAATGACATTGTGCTGAATCGTTTAATTATTGCTTTTTTCCTTTAACAGCGTCTTATACTGTTTACATCATTACAACAGTCTAACGAAAGGCCTATACCATATTTCAGTGATACAAATGACAAAAATAAAATGAGAACAGTCATCAATAAGCAGTACAAATACAGTAGATGGGCATCAGAGAATGCATGATGAGAAGATGAGGATTTCTGATTATTCATGCCCTTTTCTGGCACTATAAATGTAGGGTGACCATATTGTGGTTGTCCAAAAAGAGGACACTGTGGAGGGTATATTGTATATTTTTATACATTTGAAAAGTGTAAATCTTGTTGATGCTTGTTTCACCCCTCACATTGACCGATCTGTTTTTGTATTTTCTGAATTTTTAAGCATTTAAGTACCAGCTTTACAGGTCAAGTACAGAGGAAAGCGTTGTAAAACGCAACTTATTACGTTATTTATGATTCTGGTTGAGAGCCCAGAGCATGTCTGGTGACATTACACACATACAGCGTGTGGCTCCACGTGCAGAAAGCAATCGGGTGGGCAAGAGAGAGAGAGAGGATTTTTTTTTTAAAGACTGCACACTTAGGGTGCCTCTCAAACGGAAGGCTGCAGTCTAGTAAGGCTGTGTCCTTCATAGACCAGTCCTTCTGAGGCTGTAGACTAGACTCCTCCTCAGCATTCAATGCTAGAATGAGACCGTCTATGTGTGCACGGTGAACCATAAGCTTAGAACCATGTGATATTTTACTTTGTTTATTGTAGAAACATTTTTTATTCACAAAGCTAGAGTCACTCAAAAAAACCTTTATATAATACATTTTGCAACACTGATCTTAGAATTCATATTTAATCCCTTTCAAATATGAAAACAAACAACAACAACGGAACCCTAGACTTGTAAAAACTATAACACTTTTAACGTTTTTCAAATTCATGTAATTGCACTTTTATTAATTTTATTTTCTTTGTATCTTCTAATTTGTTGTATTGTCTAAACTACTTGCATTTTTTTAATTTTCAGTTTTTTGACATGTGCAAAGGATTTTGGGTGATTGACGGCCAAAAAGGATACACCTGATGCATCCTTCAAAATATGGCAAAGAAGGCTGCGAAACGAGGCTGCCTTCCAAGTGTCCACACAATTGAGACTGCCTTAATGGTGCTTGATGTCATGGCAGCCGAGATATCCAGCCTAACAAAGCTGCAGCCAAGCACCCTTAGTCTGCCGCTCTCTGCCAGAATAATCACAAATGAGGAAATGTGAACAAGAAAACTGATGCAGAGTATCAAATACACAGAATGTATGACAGTCCTAACTCTTCGTCAATATGAAGAAAGCCAAATCCCGGACATTATAGCCAATTTTGAAAGGTCCAGGTCCAAAAAAGAGGACATGTCTGGGAAAAAGAGGATGAATGATCACGCTATAGAGCCTCTTGGTCATTCACAATTTAATGAGCCGATTGGCATCTTCGTCCAACAACGAGAACAAAGTAGTTCAAACAAACTTACGTAATGTTTAATAATGTTTTATTTGTAAAAACACATTGAAATGTAGATGCACCTTTGGTCTCATGACCACATTTGTAGTTTTTCATGTGAGACAATTGTAGTTCTGAAGCGAATGGTCAAACTCCTCTACCATCGAGCAGGGGAATTGTGGGAAATATTAGCCGAAAAAGTGTTCATGGATCCACACGTTGGAAATCTACCAGAAATAGTTGACCATCCTGGCAACTTTAGGACACCCTAATTCTTGAGGTCTCATTAGGGCAGAGAAGGTCCAGATTGGGATGCAGGGGTTATTTTATTGTGTATGTAAAGCTGAACCGACAAGAATGAATCTCAATTTGGTGTACAAATGTTGCTTCTTGTTGCTGTTCATTAATTTTATTATATTTTTAATTACTTTTAATTATCATTGGCATTAAATTTGAATGGAAGTGAAGCTTTCGTCAAAACACATCAAAATAAAAGCTTGTTTCAAAATAAAAGCTAGATGCATGGAATTGAAGAAAATGCAAGAGAAATATATTGCAATTGTAAAGTAAAATATAATATTCACTGTAGAAGTAGTAATAATAATATATAATGATGAAATTGTATTATTTTAGCTCTAATCCATTTTTAGGCTGGTCCAGCTAATGCGCATGCACGTTTTTGAGTACTCTGACAGGCGATGTCTTAATTAAAAATCTTCTTTTTCTACACCCGCCATATTGGGGGTTCCAATTTCTCTCATTTCAATAAAATTGGTCCGTCTCAGGCTAAACATTCTCTGACAGACTTTGGGTGGTCTGTGGGCATTCACGTGCTCTCTGAGGCTGAGACTAAATTACTACAGACTAACCCAAACCCTAACACTAATTGAAAAACTTTTGCATTTTTGAATACTAATAAACAACAACAACAACAATGCATTATTTCATTTATGAATCATTTTCCCAAATGAGGATGTCACAAAAGTTAATTTTGATCAGATTTAACTGACATCTGGAACAATTTTGTCTCAAACTACAGACATAGCTTGACTCTACAGACCCAAGGGCCTATGGGAGGCAGTGATGCTGCGAGACAACACATGTGAACACACCACACACAAAGCGAGAGAGAGAAAATGTAGTCAAGGATACACAAAAAGGGAAAAGCATTCATATCCTACCTCACGAAACACTCATTCGCCCAACCTACAAACTCTCTCTCTCTCACACACACACACACACACACACACACACACACACACACACACACACACACACACACACACACATATCCTATGGTACCAGGAGGCTTGATACTCTTCATTGTGTGGTTTCTTTATTGTTTCCAAGCATGCTTGGGTGGAGGACTGCGCGCTAAGCTAAAGATGCGAGCATCAGACTAGGGTAAGCACAGCTACGTGTCTCGAATAGCTCCTTTTTTTCTTTCTCCTTCTATCGCTGCTGCTGCTGTCATCTTCAGTATGGCGCCCACATCCTCGCATCCCTGCATCCCTTTGCTCCGCCTCATTGGTGCTACCCCCCATTTCATTTCTTCTTTTTTCACCCTCCTCTCTCTCTCTCTCTCTCTCTCTCTCTCTCTCTTTCTCTCTCAGCTCCAGGCCCATTGGTTGCCTGCCTCAAACCATTATCTGCTCTTATGCTTCTCCAACTGTCTCTATGTTTTTCTCGGCGTCTCCTTTTCCTCTGTCCTCGCACGTCTTTCTTCCTTCAACTCATGAAGAATGATTAGCATAAATGAGACGATAACTTTCCAGCAGGAGTGATCAAGAGTGAGAGTGTGAAAACGGAACAGCATAAAAAGAGGAAAGAAACATCAAGGGAGATCAAAAAGTTTGAGTAAAGAGAGCTTTTCCAGACTGGTGGGTCACTTATTTTCATTCTTGCTGGGTTGCTTTGCATGGCTGCATGGTTCTGATATAACAGTGTTGAGCTTGTTTATACTGTGTTTTTTATTCAGATTTTACCCATTTTTAAAGATTTAAAATAAGTAATACTTTACATTAATGCTCCCTTTATTAAGGGTTCATAAAGGTTTATTAAGGGTTTATTAATTACTAATAAGTTGTTTACAAATGCATAGGAAATCATTGATATGCAGTTATAACAACATGAATAAAAGGCAACTTTTATGCAATACTTGCCAAATTGTGAGCATTTTTAACTTACATGTTATAAATGCTTAATAAATACATTTATTCATACTTATATTAATCAAAAACATAAAATGTCCTGATTCATGTTTGATGTCATAAAACAGCATAAATAGATTAGTAGAGTGAGAGTAAAAAGAGGAATTATGTCATTTTACTAGTCTGCATTATGTTTCTATTAATTACTGTAATGTCTCGCCTCACTTGTGCTGTCACTTTCCATGTCAAGCTGATGTCAAAAGAATGATGCTACTACCGAATTACCTAGTCCGGTTACCTAAAGTCCTCTGCAAACACTTTTCTGAATCTGATCTTCATGCTTATTCACAGAATATATCATATAATAAAGCCTGATTACCATTGAATCACTGCACTTCATAGGATTGTAATATTGGTAACTTCATTAATAAATGCTCCATGTGTGTCCACTTTACATTAAAGTACATATTAATTGGTTACTAATGTTGAATGAGTGTTAAGTGCTTATAACATGAGGTAAAATGGCACACTATATGGCAGGTTTTGCATGAAAGTTACATTTTTTATGCATGCTGTAATAAATGCATATCAATGATTTATTATGCATTTGTAAATTAATAATTTGTCATTGACAGATCTATTTTTATATCCTTAACAAAGGGAACATTATTGTAAAGTGTTAGCAAAATGTTATACGCTGTAAAATTGACTTCTGCTGGTGTAACTCAACAAAGTGAAGTTGATTTAGCCATTAAATCATATTTTAGACACAAATAAAACCAGTTCATTTTTATGTTCAGCACATTTTTTGTTACTTGATAAAACATTTTTACAGTGTAAGATATCAGGAGGGAATGCTAAATGAGTAAGGTGAAAGAGTAAATTATGTTGTTCAGAAATGGAAGAGTATGTGTACAGAGATTCCTGAATCTATAGTTTGTTGTTTTGGGATCCGACAGCAGAACTTTTACTGAATGCAACTGATGAAAAGTGTTTTGTTCTGTATAATTGCATTATTGTTCAGTAGAAGGTAACCATACTTTGTGTTTGACGTCTTTCGAAGCATACTCTTATAAACTTTTAAACAGTTGTTTGTGTAAATGTTGATGTTGTGAGGGGTGAACATGTCTCTCAGGTCACAAGCTCGTAGGCTTTGTCTCTAGAAGCTTCTGTGGGCTTGGTGTGTTTTGTTCAATGGCACAGATACTTTGGTTCTATGTTTGACTTGCTGTACCAAGGCTGAAATATCTTAAACAGTTTTGTGAGTAAATGAGATGTCTGAACACTACTGGGAAACTTTTGTTTACTCGAGGTGACTTGAACCAGGTTGTTTTCTTGTAGAACAGATCATTTATGCATAAATTCTGATTTAATATATAGTCACCATCAGGGCTGGACTGGCAATCTGGCATACCAGGCATTTTCACCATGTTTGTATAGGTGTTTGCCAAACAATATTCTTTTACTGAATACCAGAGTACTGTATAGTGTTAGTTTGGTTTGACACAATATCCAGTTTGCCACATATATTATATTATATTATATTACATTAAATTACATTACATGATATTATATTATTTTATATTAAATTACATTACATTATATTATAATATATTACATTATATTACATTATATTATAATATATTATATTACATTACATTATATTATAATATATTATATTACATTACATTACATGATATTATATTATATTTTATTATGTTATATTATATTATATTATATTATACAAAATTACATTACATTATATTATATTACATTACATGACATTACATGATATTATATTATATTAAATTACATTACATTACATTACATTATTTTATATTACATTCAATTACATTACATTACATTACATGACATTATATTATATTATATTATATTATATTATATTACATTAAATTACATTACATTACATGACATTACATGACATTATATTATATTATATTACATTCAATTACATTACATTACATGACATTATATTATATTATATTACATTCAATTACATTACATTACATGACATTATATTATATTATATTATATTACATTAAATTACATTACATTACATGATATTATATTATATTATATTAAATTACATTACATTATATTACATTACATTATTTTATATTCAATTACATTACATTACATGACATTATTTTATATTCAATTACATGGAATTACATTATAATATAATATATTATATTAAATTACATTACATTACATTATATTTTATTATGTTATATTATATTATATTACATTATATTACATTACATTATGTGACATTAAATTACATTAAATTACATTACATTATATTACATTATATTATAATATATTATATTAAATAACATTACATTACATGACATTATTTTAAATTACATTACATGACATTACATTATTTTAAATTACGTTACATTACATGACATTATTTTAAATTACATTACATTACATTAAATTACATTACATGACATTACATTAAATTATATTATATTAAATTACATCCCATTATATTATATTATATTATAGTAACACTGTACATTAATGTTTCTTTTATTTATAAAGAGTTTACAAAGGGGTTCATAAATGATCGTATAAAAATGTATTATAAACCATTGCTAAACTTTTATAACATCATGCGTAAACGTGTCTTTTTCATGCAATTCTTGCCAAATAATGAGCTATTTCACCTCACATGTTATAAAATTCATATTGGTAAATATGAAGAATGAATAAGTGTATTTATTTGGCATAATAACATGGAGTTTAAAATGCTTACTGTTTGGCACGTAACCCTTTTTTTATTCATGTTGTTATAACTGCATATCATTACATTGTATTGCATTTGTAAATGATTAATTAGTCATTTATGAACCCCTTTATAACTCCTTAACAAAGGAAACATTGTAATGTAAAGTGCCATTTTCACATATCATATTAAACACCTTTAAAACACAATCAAACACACAGTAGATATTTGGCTTTTTCACTGTGAGTTCTTTATTCTGACGTTTAATAGTTTTAATTCTTAATCGATTGACAATATGATTTGATGGAACACAAGAACACATTCTTTTAATTCGCTTCGTGATGATAACGATGACATTTATTTATCTTTGACTTGCAGTACCAAACAACTGTAATATTGCAACAGTGGCTTCGTTCCTCAAGCTATTAATAAATTATAAAAAAAAGAAGAAAAAAGCAGGCCAAAATGTTGTCGTTAAATAAGTGTCAGAATAAATACTTTTCAAATGTTTTTTGTTTATTTGGGGGCGCGGTTCAGTGGTTCTTCACACCATGCCCTCGTTTGGTAATGTGAAGCAAACACTTTTAAGTTGCATTTAACAAGCTCGAGAGACAGATGGGCTCTCTTGGATAAGAGCTCTTCATACTTTATTTGTTTTAGTGTTGTAATTTAATCCAGAGTATTTGTAACAGACCACTGGAGTCTGGACTTGAGACAAAGTGCACTTTGATGTGTACTAATCATCTATCCTAAGAGCCACATACATTGTATGCTGTGAGATAAAGGACAGACATATGCACATACTGTACTATGTGCTGGGTATGAAGGAGGTGGTCTACAAAGATGAATATGATAAAACATTCATTTATGAATGCTAATATACAATGCATTTGTATAGAATTAATGTGAACCAACATTTTGCTTTTATACAGAACACAAACAGACACATATATACTGTATGTGATGTACATATAAAAAAATGAAAAAATGCAACATTTTTCAATGAGAATTTCAATCTTCCTACATATAATTTCTTGTGTGGAAGAGCAATATGGAATAGCGTGCGTGTTTACGTTTATGTATCCTTTTTTGTGATATGCATGCTGTATATGCCCAATCACTTGTATTATATTGTTTTTCATGGTTATTTTTTAAATGATATGATATTTTGGTTGACAACAAACTTGATAGACCGATACCTTCATGGTTTTAGATGTGGCTGCTCAAAGCAGTGGTTTTATAATTTCTCTATCATTTCAGATAATTGTGATTTTTAGTTTGCGCTCCCAAAACAATTCCGATAACTGAATGATATGTTCCAAATGACCTGTTATGATAAATAATCTCTAATGTGTTTCTCTGATCACTGTAAAATTGTTTAATCAGTATTTACAGCCATGCTAAATGACAACGCTCATCTGATTTACAGAGAATTATTACATAATCTATTGCAGAGATGCTGTGAGTATGTGTTTAAATAAAAGAGTCATATGATCTGCATACAAGGTAATCAAGTCTTTGTATATTATATATTATTTATTTATATACTGTACAATGCATTATATTATATAAAGTAGTTTGTAACATCTTGGGTTTACTGTCACATCACAGGAACTGGTTGTGCATGCCAAAGAGGAAGTCACAGCCGTGTTCTTGGTATTACTCAGAGTGTCAAACTGTGATTGAATTCTGGAAAGACGGCGGTCACTCACTCACTGTGATCTAAGCTACAGGAAACCCCTGCTATAGCAGACAGCACATCAAGAGCTAGCACGCTATATAGATCGACAGACAGACAGAGAGAGAGACAGATCTATCAGACAGATACAGTAGATAACTCAGTCAAAAACTGTAATCATTGACCTTGGTTACATGCACTTAAGAAAATGGTTTATTTCAGGTTTTTTGCAGAAAGTAAAAACTGTAAACATGAATACCGTTTTCTTTACATTGTTTAAGGGAATCAGAGAAAGTGATTTAACACACACATATGTTTCTCGCAGAGAACAAGACTTACGTATGTGGCCAGGCAAATGCACAAGCACCGTTCTTACCGGTTTTTGTTGAGCGCATATTCATGGCAAAGACCGGATAACTAAACTGAAGTCATATAATGTTGCGCCAAGACAACATGGTGTGAATTACAAATTACAAATTTATGGGGAGTACAGTGGGAAAATTGCACACACGTACACACACACACACAATCAAATAGAGTGCACAATTTCAACTATCGATTACTATCCATCACGTCTGTAAAAGCGCTCAAGTGTGCAGAGGGAATCCCAGAGTATTACGTAAGAGGGGAACCCCACTATCGCAGCACTATGCAGCAGCAGGCGTGATGGAAAGTTAAGGAAATAAACACAGCAGCAACTGCTTTTCCAAAGATCTGGAAATAAAGCAACGGCGACCAAAAAAGCAGTAAAGTCTTTTTCGGATGCCATGATCATTATTTACAGTGTGGCTTGTTGTACGCATTGCAGCAGTTTCCTGGTCAAATAAACACTAGAAGCCCTACAACAACAACAACTTTTATTCTCTTTCACACAAACCATGAGTAAAACCGCAGATTATAAATTAGTTATAAAAACGAAACATTTTCACCCTGTTCCTCACACAATGCTATCTTGACGTCTAACACTTTAACTATAGAGCATAACTAGTAACACAATATATTTGAAAGTTTAGACTGATAGAGCGTTGCCCTTGCGCTGCAAAGTATCGAAATTATAAGCCGAAAGTGCCATAGAAACACCACAAAATTATGTGGTTGCTTCAGGAATTGTGTTTTTCATCTCACATTTGTTTTCAGTTATATTAAGGTGTAGGGTAGGGATGTAGGTTTTGTTTATTTAAAGTTTGATAGAACTTTCAACCCATAAAAACCTAATTTCTTTGAGAGACATGCTTTTAGCGCCACACAATGGATATTTCACTTTGGAACTGCCGCCATACGTCATGCATCACACGTAGACAGCCTGCTCTCGTGAACATTACATTAATGTGGTGACATTTTTTGCAAAATAATTTTGCAAAAAATGTCACCACATTAATGCCATTTGGTTGTCACTCACTACCTGAATATATTTTAAGAGTGAATTCAGTTGTAGAATGCGGATATCACTTCCATACTCCCATAGACAGCCTAGCATACCAGCTAAGGTAAGTAAACAACCATATGCTGTTGTTACCCAGCAGGGGTAATAAATGTTTGTATAGTAAGGAACTATTTTGGAGATTCAATTTAATCAAATCGGAGAATTCCACAAGTAACATATTCAAACATTGGTGAATACTCATAGCCTCTGCACAGCTCTGTGTCAGTTTTGGTGTTTATGGGATGCTCATATGTGATGCTCAAACTTCTCCATTTATTCGCACATCCCCATAATTCAGAGTAAAGAAAGCTTGATGTATATCTGAGAAGCACGGCCAATTAAAAATCAATCTTGACTTTGGTGCAGGGCTGTAATTGAGAGTGTGGAGTAGAGAGTAGACAGGTGATTAATACCAGCACTCACCTACTGCCACAACACGCACCCGCTAGCATTCATCTCGCCGCACCCGCTCACCTACACCGCGCGCTGATAGTGTGACAGTCACGGCATGTCAAAAACACAGGGATTTGCATGAGTTATATGCTCTGCAGGCATGTGATAGAACAGCGGTTAGGGGTGAGCCATACTGCATGCCTGCACACAGCAAGAATAAAGCCACGGTGGGTTAGTCATCCGAGTTTGGCATTCAGTGCACTGGGAAGGGAAGGAGGATTACCACAGCATTTCTTTTAGGGCTCAAGCTTCTTTTCACCAGGCTTAATGGTGCACTGTTTGTGTTAGACAAGATGTGGTGCATGTTGATTTTGCCCATGGTTTTAGTTCAGTGGTTCTCACCTGGTTAAGGACCCACATTTACACTGGACATCAAGTGGTGACCCAGCACAGTATTCAAAAATACAGAATTCAATACAAATACAATCATACAGAAGTAAATAAAAATGTCCTTGAAATCAAACATTAAGATGTATTAATATTGCCAGCACTGCAAAGGCCCAACAACACACAAAATTGAATATGACTTTGGCGTAATACGGTTTTGAAATATCTTACAATTTTTTGACAATTTTTTCTGCAGGGTTAAAAGAGTTAAAATCTTAAATATCTATAAAATGGTAAAACTATATGTAACGATTGTTACTGGCATTGGCAATGATGAAGACGATGATGTGAAGAACCCAAGTGCAAATTTATTTATAAACGTGAATCTAAACCATAACAAACATAAACATGACCTTGACTAGACTATGACATAAACATGAACTTGACTTGACTAAACATGGCATTACTAGACTATGAACCAACATTACATCAACAATACCTGACAGTGGATCATGGAAAACATGAGGGTTCAATACAGGACATGGGAGAACATAAACCAGTGAACAAACAGAACTCAAAACAAGATCATTAAAACAATGAACCAATGAAAACAAGACATGTGAACATGGAGGGAAAACAGAACATCACATGACTAGGGAACACATGACATGAAACAGGAACTAGAATTACAAAATAAAAGACATGATTTACATGAACACACACATTAAACATTACACTATACACATATATTTTCATTAAAAGTATTTGTAAATATTGTACATTCCTAAAGCTTTACAGACATAAACATTTTCACATTTTAGATGCTGTTAATACATCCATATTGTACGTTTAAGCGTCTATCTAAACATACAGACATTTTTAGACAGACGCTGAAAAATGATACATTCAAATGTCCACGTATAATAATGAGATCAGGCTGCAGGTCCATGAGTTGGTCGCTGGTGATCTGTTTCACTAAGAGTCTGAACTTCTTATTCAGTGGGATTTTATTGACGTTATTGGCTTTATTGTGTTGCCACCTGCACTATATTTGCAATAGAATTTCACCATACCTTTATATAGTTTTAGCAGTATGAATACTGTGGTCAGCATGTAATATTTCTGAAAACAAGGACAATTCCTGGATGCATTTCTATGCCTAAATGTGCAGTGCATGGTATAATGTACTGTAGCATACTACACTGCATACTGTTTCAAACATTTATCGTTGGATATTTGATACTGTTTAGCCAAAAAATGTATACAAAAATAGCAGTATTGCGTATATAGGATTAGGGTTAGGAATTCAACTTTTCAGTCATTTTTGGCACCCCCTGCTGGAGATTTCACTGGGAAACTGCTGCGAAACATGTAATAAGGCACATCATTTCATTTTGCAATATGTTTCCTCGATCACCTAATATTCAATAACCCATTAATACATCTAACCAACCAACCAGCAGCCAATGCCCTTCTGTGTAAAAGTAGACAGCATTGGAAAATCACAATCATGAAACATCACAGTAATGCTAATTCAAATGTTCCAGCTCAGTGTTTAACCTCTGTGTTTGAATCTTAATGACATTTGTTGTGCATATCGGCCAATGAAGAGACGAAGGGGACAGTCTACTTGGAAATGTTATGGAGGCAAAAATGGCCTTCCCCACACAGGGCTAAGAAAAGAAAAAAGATATTGAAAAATGATTACAAAACATCTATCCATAATTCACTGGGCATATTGGTGAGGGGGCAGGGCTCTTATTCTGTCTGCTCTTTAAATCAGATTTGTCGGTTATGATCACTGTAAATTCTTCAAGTCACACAACTCCAATATTGGCCAAATATTACTCTGTGTAATGGATAATTGATTATGACAAGTGATACCAGTGGGAATGAATGTAATAGCTGAGGGTAAGAGTACAATGGTGATGGTTGGTGCAGAACAGATTTTCACATTAGGCTTTTGTCCAAATGTTTGATTGGATGATAAAATAAAAAGGCAAACTGTAAACTAAAGGACATCTATTTTCCATGATATCTTAAAAAAGGTTTTAGCTCTCAGACAGCAGTAGACACTTTTGTGTTGGTGGACGAAGAGTAATTAGTTATTGCATGAGATCTGTAGACTTATTCAATTATTAATTTTATTTCATGTACATTTAAAATGTTACGCTTATTTTTCTAGAGGTCTATTTATCTAGACATTTTTAAATTTTAAAACAGAACGGCCATTGACAATGCAATGTCTCCGCGATGGTTTACAGTCAGTAAAACGACTTTTTGTTTTTTTCCGATCATGTCGCTGCGTTGCAACTCTTCTCTCGTTAAAGTGTGGGAGAGAGCACGCTTGTAGGAATCAGGTTTGGAGGTAGAGACATTTTTATTCACTTTAAAACAAATAACAACTACAACGGCTGATTATGACTTTAGATATTTTGCTTCAGAAAATTTGCTTTTTATTTTGCATTTTGTTTTTGGTTTAGGTTAGGAAAATAATTTTTACTCATCAAAACCTCCATCTAATTATCACCTTAAAATATTGTCTTATTACAATACCATTTCACTTGCTTTTGGCACCCTCCACTGGACATTTCACAGGGAGACTGCAGCCAAACATGTAATAATGCACGTTATTTAAAACGTTTTTCCCACGTTCACTTAACGTTAATGAGATCAGGCTGAGCACCGATAAGTAAACTTTAAGAGATCCACATGTGATGAATGTAGTAATCATGGTGAAAGTGTGATGGACGGTTATAGTGATCAATGGGCAAATGCAATAATAGTGTACTACAAAGGGTGCATACAAATTTAGAAAAATTAGTTTGCATTTCATGTCATGATGAGGAGTTTTAAAAAAATATTGAGCTTTTTGAAAATGTGAAGGTGTCAAAAAACTCAATGACAGAACAATAAAATGAATATTACTGTTGGAAGTAAATCTGTTGACAGCAGAGAAAAACTGTGATGCAATTCTGACTATTTAGGAGAATGAAAAAGCTAAAATAGTGAGATCTGTCAGCCTGTCAGCCAGGACTGAAGCTCATTTATTGTTGATTGCACCTCTTTTCTTTGTGTCAAAACTTTGTTTTGTTGTGCTGAAATTACTCGTCTTGCTACAAGTGCAATTACTTTTAGCTATTGATTTCTTTTGCCTGTGCACTTTCGGGTTTCAGAACATCTTGATATCTGATTTTGACACTTGGAAAATGGAGTCATTGACTGTCTGCAAGGCTTACCATAATCATACAGTCTGAGGTTGAATAGACATCAACTTGGAAGACACTGAACATGAAACACATGCATCAGAAATGTGCATTATAATAGCAGGAAATATGACTTCATGTCACACAGAACATATGGTATGAAGAACACTTTATGATCTGAGACGCAAGCTAGTGCTATTCCCGACTACGACTGGCAGTATTTGACTCGTAAGAGAAAACTAACAATAGAAAAAGACCTTTAATACCCACTATAGTGCCCCTTGTGGCAACAATGAAAATGCAATGAAAACATTGTGTCATGGATGCAACGACACATGAAATCAAAGTTGTGCAGCATTAAGTGTGTTAATGCAAGCACTAAATTTGAACAGTAACATAAGCTATGTCATAATATGGAAAAAACACTCAAAACCAAGAACCTTTTGGTTTTCCATTGCATGCATGAAACAAGATCCTACATATCACAAATACCTAGGCAAAACGACAACCTGGTCTCATAGAGTCTTGTTACTATACCTAACCAAAATGATTTTATACTGTGGCAGTTTCCTGGTGAAATGAACACTGGAGGTGCTATAACAGCAATTACTTTTATTTCACGTATAAACCATCAGATATAAGTTCATAAACACTTACTTTTTTAACCCAATGCTATCTTATGACACTTTTAATAAAGTGCATGACTTGTATGCAAACTAGATTTACAAGATTGTTCGATTGTGATAAAATTACATAGGTAGCTCAACTGATAGCTGATAGCACTAGTGATGCAAAGGACCGGGGTAAGAGTCCTGAATTGAACTCGATTTAACACAAGTAGCACCACAATATGATGGGGTTGCTTTAGCAATCTTACAAATGTGTTTTTAATCTCACATTTGCTTTTTTGACACTGTTGGTTAGGTTTAGGTTTAAGGTTTAGGGTAGGGAGGTCGGTTTTGTTGATTTAAAACTCTATAGAGCATTAACATCTGTTTGGGAGAAGATTTCAATTAAAAGTAGCACTACTTAATGGACATTTCACCCCAGAACTGTCGTGATATGTGTAAATGTCCATAGCGTAAGAACACACTTCATGTTTTTGCATGTCATGTTTTAATGTTTTATCGTCATTTTGAAAAAATTTCACCACAATCACGTCATTTTCATGAGATCAGGCCGCAAGATTGTAGTTGACAGACTAAGAGAGAGAGTTGGGGGAAATTATAGGCAAAAGTAGGATCCAGGGTTCCTTTGTCAGCAGTTTTGGGAAGAAGCGGATGAGACCCCAGGTGCATGCTGGAAATGCCCTAATTCCAAGAGCTGCCTCAGCCCTGCATTTCTGTCCTTTTGCAGACAACACTATCTTTCCCTCTCCTACAAATCTGCCTTTTATTTATCCTGGATGTACTAAGCATTGAGCAAACAGCATTTACAACCCAGAGAAAAATATATTGCAATTTCAAAGATCAGTAGACTTAACAGTGTCTGTAGAATTGTTTCATTGAAGTATCAACATAGTGTCTGATTCTTTTCCTCATTAAAACAGACACATTTGATGACAATTGATGACATAGAGTAAGAGTATAGAGCTATACAATTAATGTGGATTATACAATTCAGATCATTTTGTTTTAGGAGAATATGATGAGAAAAAAGTGACTTCCCTTACAAAAAAATCGAATTTACCTCAATTTTGACACTTATTTTTTTCACGTACAAATCAGCATGTGATTCGCAGCAAATTGTTTGCCAGAAGTTTGCAGATCTTCGGCGGTGTTGGTGAACCTGCGGCAAACAGCGGACAATTTGCAACAATTTTGCTGCATATTTGCCATGAACTCTCGATTTTTGTAAGGGTTGAGTCTCTTTGCAAATATGACCACAGTTTGAGACATTGTTGAGATTCTAGAGGAGACATGTGAGATTACTGGGGTCATTTTTCTCAGGAGACAAATCACAAATCTCCATTTGTTCTCCATTTGATCTCATTTTTGTCTAGGAGAATATCCTGTGGGATACCAGTTAATATTTCATACTTACTTTTTTTCTGTTTGTCTACAATGGTACTGTTACTGTTGACAATGTAGCTACTGCTTCTATATCAAAATTTTGTGAAGAATTGTTGTCTTTGTTCAAATAAAAACATGGATGAGGCACATTAGATAATACAATCCTCGTCTGGTTTAGTCTGAGTGGTGTGTTTGAAAACATGGCAAGGTGCTGCCCGCGTTTTGCTCTGACCTATTTTACGCAGCCCTGCCCGGCTCTCGCTGTGAGTTGAGTTCCGAAATAGCTCAGTAAGGAAAGTGGTGCAAGTTCATTTTCATCTTGCATAACAGGCAGATCATTCTCCTAGCTAGCCTAGGCACTGAAAAATAATACAGAATACAATGTGCCAGGGTGTTTGCAGATTACTAAAGTGCATTTTAGCAAAGGGCTGTGAGTTTGGAAGGGGTTTAGTTAAACCCCCTTATTGGATGGTTTGACATTCTAAAAGCTGATTTATACTTCTGCGTCAAACCTGCGGCATAGGATTGGCATAGCTATGGTGTTTAAGGCATAGCCTCCACTGTAGCCTGACATGCATCTCTCCAAAAAATGTAACCATGGAGACCATGACTGCTATATTTGGCCCACTTTGTAACCAGAGAGACTCCCACAGAATAAGTAAAAAGAAATCTGAGGTAACTTTGCATTTTCTCCAAGATTACATCAAGATCTATGCATCATGTTACATTGCATTTGGGCTCGATTTAATCGGGAGCATCTGCTGATTTACATTCTGTTTTCAGTGAAAACTTAACAGAAAGCAACAATTTCATATGTAACTCTGTGCTATTCTGGCTTTAACTCTAAATATACTTGGTCTGTAAGTGAAGCAATATGTTTGTCATGGGGATGTCCCGATACTGGTATTGGAATCAGGTCCGATACTGCGCTCAAGTACTTATACTTGTGCTTGTAAAAACTTATGACTTATGACTGTCATTATGGAAACATTCAGTACACAAATTAAAATCATGTTATGTCCTAGAGTGATTATTAAACAGTAAAGGCTTCGATTTAATGAGATAAATACGTAGTTTGCATGTGCTGCACACTTTAAATGTGAGAATGTGTGGAGCCGGTGTTGTGCTGACGCTGGCTGCTCATATCTTTTTTAGGTTTTCTTGTTCCGTGACTGCTATTGTTATTGTAAAATTGTACTTGCTTTTAGTGCCACACAGTGGACATTTCACCAATGAACGGCTGCGATATTGTAAAACTGCCACCACAAGATTTATTTATCTTCTGTGTAGGCTCATTTAAAACTTACAGCCACAATGCTAGGGTGTTGTGGGTGGTTGCTAGGGCGTTGCTATGCAGTTGCAAAGATATTCAGGATGGTTGCTATTAATATATTAGTATCATTGAAATTTGGAAATGTAGTTGTTTTTGGAATCAGAATTTTCAGATGATTTGCTTCATGTACAGGGTATATGCATGCATCATGATTTGTATAGTGTGTAGGCATGTTGTGCATTCTCTCTGGACCAATACATTAGCATGGCTGGCTGCACCGTTGTGACAGGGTGATGGTTGTTGTGGCCCCGCCCCCAGTGCTGCTGGTGTTGGCTGGTTCTAGCCGTCAGTCAGACGGTGGGCTGGTGTGGGGGTGTGGTTGTGTGACTGCTGGGCAACACCTGTCACACAGAGTGTTCCTGTCTGGGAGGGATGCAAACTGACAGCTCATGGTCTCTCTTTCTCTCTCTTGCTCTCTATTTGAAAGATATTTTGTCCACGGCACTCTATTGTTGTGGAATCAGGGATTTCAGATTAATCTGCCCCTAAATGGCACAGAAGAACAAAAACTGCATTTGGTGGCTTTACATATCGATCAGACGGTCGCTTTCAATTTAAATCTGCAGTTCTTGGCCAGAATAATTTGCAGACTGGACCAGACTTTATGCTTATAGTCAAATGTCTGGCTACATGAGCTAGCACATAAAATAATTGCTGAGAAGATCAACCCTTTACAATTAAGTCTGTTATTAGTGCGTATGTTGAGAAACTCAGTTTAGTCACTGAGGACAGGGCACACATATGTTTCAGTCTCCCAAGTCCCTAACAACCTCACACATGTGAATATGCAGCCAGAACCACATCACATGAGAGGTGTTATTAGTGTTATTCTGGGCTCTAATGATCATGCAAAGAAACCATGCTTTAAAAAGCATAGAATTATAAAGATAATATTACATTTGTTCCAAAACCTAGTTAGCTGCTTACCTAGCTAAAAGTTTAAGGCAAGTAGGCAACATAGGCATGCTCTCAATGCAAAGACTGTTCCAAGGATTCGGTAGTAACATTAGCTGCCTTATAATTTTGGTCAGCAGTTGAGATATGTTGTTTATTCAGTACAAAAAAAAAGTACTGACAAAATGGTTCAATCTTATTATAAATGTATTATTTTATAAAAAAAATATGTGTACTCTATACTCTAATAAGCGTATCTTGTCATTATCATAGCAACATGCTAACACCAATCTCCATTGAAATCAATTGTGAGTCGAGTCTCTCGTGTACCTCACTGATGAGCGCTTTTTTACTATTTGATTTGTATAATTTTGAGTGTTCCATTTCAGTTTGGACGCTGACTTATTGTGCATTTACGTAATATCAGAATCACTGTATTTACCAGATTCTGACTTGACGTTCATATGTCTTTGTTGTATACTGTTGTAAACGTAGTCATAAAATATTTTTTCAATGACATACAGAGGTAAAGTTTTCTGTTTTGAATTTTGCCACAGTAACAAATCATTTCTCAATCCGAGGTCATGAACGATTGCAAGTAGAATCTCAGAGCTGTCATCTCGTAATTACGATAAGATGTGAACTTACCAGTAGGCCACACCCACACTAATCAGTTTTTGTTTGAAAATCTCTTTTCAGTTTCCTAACATCATCTATTCACTTACAAACAATCTAAAGTTATGAGAAACAAATTTGCTAAAAAGTTTCCAGTCATATTTTTCAACTGCAAATTAGCATGCGATTCGGCACAAATGTTTGCCAGACGTTTTCAGTTCTTTACCAGTAGTGGTGAACTTTCAGCAAACCTTCAGTGACAATGAAGAGTTTGCTGCAAAGCTCATTTGCATGTGAATATAATGAGAGAACTCTCAAACGTAGTGGAATCTATGTGTTTTCAGTGGACATGGCCTTAGTAGGTTGGTGCCTATGTTGGCCACATTCACAGTAATCCGTTTTCATTTATAATCTTTGGGTTCCAATTGTCATCATCTTCAAAAGCATGCGGTAATGGAGGGCGTTTTGAAGTGCTCTGTTTTCCGGTGGAGGAAAACGAAGCTCTGATGTGGATGAGAGGTGTGATCACAGCGAAGTGTGTTTAAAAGAAAATGTAGAGTTGACATGTCCTTCGAAGATTCCTGCCCATATAGGCCACATCTACACAAATCCGTTGTCGTTTAAAAACTCAATATTTAGTTTCCTAACATCACATCTTCCAAATATTGCGGTCATGGTTTCCAGTGTTAGAAAACGAAGCTCTGGTGTGGATGAGAGGTGTGAACATAACGAAATGTATGTGTTTTAATTGAAAACATATTAGAGTGGACGTGGCCTATGTATGTTGTCATGGAAGGCGTTTTTGAAATGCTCCATTATCGGTGTGGATGAGAGGTGTAAATGTAGCGAATATAATGTGTTTTAAACAAAAAAGGCAGCTATTTTCTAAAATATGTTGCTTGCTTAGTAGTAGTCAGAGCTACAAATGTCTTGTCAGCTCATTCTGTCCAATTCAGGACCCTGGACAGTACCTCACTGAATCTGATAACAAAGGCTACATTTCAGTGCCTTGAATAAGAGCCAAATGGATCATACTGCATTAGTTTTAGCACTAATCATCATCACCTTCAGGGAGCTCTTAAAGGCATATCAGTGTTATTACTCAAACATTACCAGTCAGGTTGTTTTGTTCCCTCTAAATGGGGGTGTCTATACCCAGACTGATGATGTGTAAGACTCCCATGTGTATTCTTTGTCTCCGATGATGGGGCTGATGGCAATCTCCTTTCAATGTCACCCTGTTTACTCTCGGCTGGCACCAGCTCAAAAAGTATCCACTGATTTCCCTTCTCTGCTATTCCTTTCTGTAAGAGCTCCATAATTAGTAGTTGCCAGCACAAAGTGGACCGAAAATAAAGCGCAAGACAGATGTGTATATGTGATATTTAACTCCTTCTCAACTAATGAGTGATTAGGCTGTAAGGCATGATAGATTACCCCACCACCCTCCTAACACCCCCTCCATCCCCACGGATCTGCCAGAGCTGGGAATCTAACTGTGGCCAGCAGCAGCAAGCCCATGTTACGTATAGAGTCGTCACACTTTTGATGAGTAGACAGTCTTCCAACTACACCCTTAGACAATACCAAAGGAGGGAACAAAAGGGAGGCAAACAAACAAAGAGCGACCCATATTGCATTTTTGATGGCAAAAGCAGGGGAGGGTTTCCACTGTAAACAAGCAAGACCTCAAGATGAGCTTAATGAATGGGCAGTATTTCTCTGAAGGGATTACAGAGGAAGACACTGAAGCTGGGATGTTTCCCAACTTTTTGTTGGAGGAGAGTATATGCGATTGCACCGTCAGAGTTTTTGTCCTCTTTGTTCATTGGGTGACTGTCCTCAGTATTGTTAGCATGATACATTAGCTGATTACTATGAATGGTATCTCTTAACAAGGGGCAACCTATCTGCATCTGCATTTAAATTTGGCCTTTGAACACAATAGTGATCTGAGTTCTTTTGCAGGCATCATACTTTTCTTTTAATGCTGATCATCAGACATATTCTTCTTTTTTAATCCATTGTGCAGTATTATTGAGTTACACACAAGACAGTAACTTCAGATCCAAGACTGTAGGTTTGGTTTTAAAGGGATGTTTCACCCAAAAATGAAAAGTATTTAATGATTTACTCACCTTAATGCCATCCCAGATTTGTATGACTTTCTTTCTTCTGCTGAACACAAACAAAGATTTTTAGAGGAATATTTCAGCTCTGTAGGTCCTTAAAATGCAAGTGAATGGTGACCAGACCTTTGTAGCTCCAAAAACCACATAAAGGAAACATAGAAGCAGTCCATTAGACTCCAGTGGTTAAATCCATACCATCAGAAGCGATAGTGATAACTTTCAATGATAATTAACATGGAGATTTAGAGTATAATAGGACTTAAATATTTATCTGTTTCTCCCTCACACCTATTATATTCAGGCCTGGATTGGTAATCTGGCATGCTGGGCACTTTGGGGCTGATCAGGGTCAGACTGGCCATTGGGAGAACCATGCCAGCCGCGAAACGGGCCGAATGGGCTGCGATAAGCTGAAATGAGCTGCCGCGTTATGCAGAACGGGCCACAAAACAGAGCCACGATATGCCTAAGGGCAGCGACCCTTTTGGGCCAGTTTCTATGTAAAATCCCAGGCCAACTTCTCTTCCCAGTCCACCCCTGATTATATTGCTTCTGAAGATATGGATTAAACACTGGAGTCCTATAGATTACCTTTGTTTGCTAGATTTTTGGAGCTACAAAGGTTTGATCACCATTCATTTGTATTGTATGGATCTACAGAGCTGAGATATTTTTCTAAAAATCTTTGTTTGTGTTGTGATGAAGAAAGAAAGTCAAACATATCTGGGATGGCATGGAGGAGAGTAAATTATGAGAGAATTTTCATTTTTGTATGATAAATTGAAGAATAGTTCCTTCATCTGAAATTGTTCTGTTCTTACTGAAATCCGAAACACTGCCCCCAGTGGCCAAAGCAGTATGTGTTGTTGGGCGTATAGACATGTGTGAGCTCCATTTTGTGAATGAAATGTCCACTGAGGGGTGCCAAAAGCAAATTGCTTAGCAAGTTGTTTTCAGCTGTACAGGATGTAATACAGTGAAGATGAATGTATATTTTATAAACTGAACCCCAACCCAAACCCCAGTCCTAAACCTAACCATCATTGACTATGTGAACTCAAATACTTCCTGGTTTAATTCTTTTATGTTTTTAACTCACATTAAAGGAATATTTCAGAGTTCAATACAAGTTATGCTCAAACATGCCTCATTTATGAAAAAAATACATAAATCATATTACAGTGCGGCTCTTAAAATGGAAGTGAAAGGATCAATTCCATAAATGTTAAAATACACACAGTTTCAAAAATATAGCCACAAGATGTAAATATTATACATGCTTGCATGCTTTTAGTGTGATCAAATTGCATCGTAGACAGTAACTTTCCATTTAATTTGTAAAAGGAAATAAAATTGTTTCATTTTATAAATTAAATCATGACACAGAAATATACAATATTTCAGTTACATTTAATAATTGTATTGCATTTAGTCACAACTATGAACACTAGAAATATTGGTAGTAAAGAATTATTTAGTAGTCTCATAAAGGAATATTCCAGGTTCAATACAAGTTAATCGACAGTATTTGTGGCATAATGTTGAATATAATGAAAGGTTCCAGTGAGGCATTTACAATGGAAGTGAATGGGCCCAATTTCTGGAGGGTTTAAAGGCAAAAATGTGAAGCTTATAATTTTATAAAAGCACCTATATAAATTTTTCAGTTAAAGTGAATGTATTCTTTGAGCTGTAAAGTTGTTTTAGGGTTTTAGGGTTTGGAGACATTACATCGTGATGTCAACGTCGTTGTATACTTTGCTGTAACTTTACACAGAAAAGATTAGTAAGCAATTTTATTACACTAAAATCATGTTTACACTCATATTGTTTATATCTTGTGGCTATACTTTTGAAACTGTATGTATTTTAACGTTCAAAAATTGGCCCCTGTTCACTTCCATTGTAAGTGCCTCACTGGAACACAGATTTTTTCTTTTTTTAAAGAAAAGGAGGGACGAGTCTACATATATATATATATATATATATATATATATATATATATATATATATATATATATACATAATCAAAATAATGCCACAAATGCAGTCGATTGACCTTAACTTGTATTAAACCCAGAATATTCCTTTAACTTTGGTAGGAACATATCCCTACTGTTCATACCCACATCTGTCCCCTGGGAGAATGCTAGCCAAATGTGAACCGTCGCCATTCTGTCACACATTATTCTGCATTAAGTATGATTTGAGTGACGCGCTTTGTAAATAAAGCATGCTTGACTCTTACTGCCACCAAACAGTTTGGGTGAAGGATGTTACAAGTCTGTTGTCCTGTGGCAATTAAAACGTCTTTGACAAGAGCTGCTTGTAGCAAGCAGTGCAGAAAAGAAAAGGATGAAGGGAAACATACAGTATTTATGCTGCAAGTATACAGAGCAGTAAGAGCTGAGGGAAGAAAAGGGTTGGTGGTGGATATATTTAACTGTAAGATAACAAAAAAAAAAAAATATATATATAAAAAAAAAAAAAAAAGGAATGTAGGCACAAATAACAGCATGTCAACACTCTCTGCCTGCATGAAAGTGTCTGTGCATGTGTGTGTTGGGGTGGGGGATAAAGAGACAGGATGACTGAACATAGGATGACTGAGATGAGATGTAATACAGACTGAAGTTGTTTTGATGGGGCAGGGTGGTTATCCTCAGGGCAATTTACTCCAGAGCCAGAGACTCTAAAAGCCAGAAAGGCACAACCTTCTCCCAAACAAATACATTTTAAACCTTAAATGCACTGTAAGTTGCTTGGAATAATTGGCAAATGCATAAATGCAAATGTTTTATTCCATCTCGGAGCAGTTCACGCAAAGTGCTGCAGGTTCACCAATTCCCACAATTCCAAATATTTGAAGCTTAAAGTTATTAATCAAATCTAAAAATGCCACATAGTTGTAGATTATGTAAGCCATCACAAAAATGTTTTGAAAATCTCACCTATGTAAGTAATAGTGCTTTTTCACTGTATTGTAGAGAGAGAGAGAGAGAGAGAGAGATTGAGCTTGTGCGATTACCTGCATCTGTTGCGACTCCCAAGCAATAGTGTAGTGTTAATCAGCTTGCTGAAGATCATGGGAATTCTGGTCAAATACATCCTATTTTCTCTATGTAACAATACCAGTCTGAGTGGGGTCACCACATGGTACTTTGTGGTAGCCGGTGCACAAGAGTCATTCACTATAGAAACCGTTCTTTCCTCCACCATTTTGATGGTCCTTCAAGAAGGATATCAAGGCAAAGTTGAGTGAGCAAAAGAATGGCATGTACCCTCAAATATTCCTAACAACTTTTCGGTTTGGTTAAAAAGACCAGAGACCACAGTAGATACAGTACAATAGATACAGTTCTCCTCATAATGCAGAAATCAGTTAAATCAGTCTTCGGTATCAGGTAAGCGCCCTTTGTGTGTGTGTGTGATTACTCAATCGGATGTGTCTCTCAGCTGTGATGAGCCTTAATGCTGAAGCTGTTAATTAGTAGTAGTAATCCAAGTGATCATTAAGTGTGAAACAATCATGATGACTTCAAAGAAACTCAATGCATGTCAAACTTAACTGGCTCATAACACATAAAAATGGTCTTTAGTCGCCAAATATTTAATGTTACAGGTAAAAATGAAAAGACACAAGTGGAGTGATACAAACAGTGAAGCGACCGAGTGCTGATGGTGTGTGACATCAGAACTCATGGAATGTGTCTTGTCCAATCAGATTCAAGGACTGGAACTAACTGTTGTATAAATATTGAATATTGTCAACAGGCTAAAAAATATCCAGATATAATTTTTGGAGCCATGGCTTACTGTGCCACTCTAGTCGGACAATGAAACACTCAAGGGTGGAGGGGGAAAGGGGGCCCCCTGTTGGATGGTTGCTTAGGGGCGGCCTTGGAAATCGCAACCCCTTCCCTGTTAACAAGGATTTGATCTTTCTTTTGCTTCTTTAATAGCTTCCACTCTTCTGGTTAAGCTTTCCGCTAGTTATAGAAACATGGCTGTGCGGAATTGGTGAGGTCAGACACTCACAGTCAGTGTTCTGATTCATCCCATATGTCTTCAGTGGGGTTCAGGACTGGACTTTGTTCAGCACAGTCAATATCTTTCACACCAGTAAATCATTTCTTTATGGTCCTCACTTTGTTCTCAAGCATTATGATGTTAGAATAATAAAGGTATGCCCCATTCTACCAAATATGTTTGTCAAAAGATGTATGCTTGGTTTTCTTCACCTGTTACTAATGGACATAGCTGAAACAGTCAAAATAATTAATTAGGAAACAGCATCCCAATACCTACAGTACAGTATGGCCCTGTAGTGCATCTATAGAGTTAAAGACTAAGCTGAAGATATTGTCAGATTCAAGATGGATATCAAGGCAAAGTTGAGTGAGCAAAAGAATGGCATTTACCTTTCTTTTTTGAAAAATATTCCTAACAAATTTCGGTTTGGTTAAAAAAGACCCAGTAGAGTACAGCAGATACAGCACACACCTCCCTTTAGATTATAGAACATGGACATTGACATAGGCTTGTTTTTCACACTGAGCTAGGGCTGTCACAATTATGAAATTTGGTTGATGGTTAACAGATTATGACAATTTAATGTCTGTTTTTAGGGCTTTCATGATTATGATGATTAGGTTAATTGTCATACATTTTGCCATACAGGTATGTGTGCTTTATACAACTGAAGAAGACATTTATTCATATTTAACTTGGAATCATGTAATACAATAGGAATATATGGCTTCCTTTAAGCTTTTAAAAATAATATTGCACTAGGGTGGAATGACAAGAAAAATTATATTTTAAATATAACAAATATTTCAAAATGTTTTGGTCAACTTGGTCATTTTACATTTACACTTTTTTAGATCCCAGCCAACCTGAAAAGGTATTATATTATATTATATTATATTATATTATATTATATTATATTATATTATATTATATTATATTATTGCTACAAGTTCACAGTTAGGGGAAAGGAGGAAGCAGGAGATGGCAAATCCAACTCAAGCAGTATGTTTATTTTAAACTCAAATTCACGCTTTTCAGTTGAAACAGTTCAGCACAGCCTCTGGTTGTGTGTGGTAGCTCTCTCTCTCCTCTCACTGGCGTCTGGCTCACTCCTAAATCCCTCTCCGACTCTCACTGCAATGACAAACAGCTGTTAGAGACAATCATTGCTCTTCGTTCGCAAGCTGGCGCTCAACCACGCCCCTACCACCACGTTATATTATATTATATTTAGACTGTCGATTTAATGCGATGGTCATTTATTTATTTATTTACATGCTTTATTATTAACAAATTAAACATACAACACACTATTGTATTGTGAGTAAAACAGGTTTCAAAAACATTATACTCCAAACGCGTCCATCCGAGGCACGCACATGTACACACAGTGCAATTTAAAATAGCGCAGAAGCTCTACTTTAACTCTTAAATCTGAGAGACACATGTGGTGCCTGTTTAGTTTCATTTTCACATCTGAAAGTGAAAGTTAAAGTGGAGATTTAGAGTAAAAAAGCACTTTTATATTGTTCTGTTTCTCACCCACACCTGTTTTATCACTTCTGAAGATATGGACTTAAACACTGTGGTCATTTGGATTACTTTTATGTTTCCTTTATGTGATTTTTGGAGCTACAAAGGTCTGATCACCATTAACTTGCACTGTGAGGAACACAAGGTTTTATAGTAGCATTTCATCTGGAAAGAGTACCACCTACTGTAAAGGTCAGTGGTGGTTTTATTCTTTTACAGTAGATATACAGTGAACCATTTATTTTGAGAGACTAAAACTTGATAATTGGAATACTTACACATTGTGTCTGTTTGAAACAAATACAGAATCATGGTTTATATTCAAAAATGTTTGTATTTCAGAACATAGATGTCCGTCTGCTAAACAATAAATTAGAAAAAATCTCATAGACTTGGATTGAAAACATACCCAGGGATCAGGATGTCATTGAGATTTAAGGGATGTTCTCTTTTGACTTGGGCCAATAAGCAACCATCTAGCAACTCTAATGTCTTCGTAACCACCCAAAAGACACAGACATTGCAAAAATATAAAGAAGCATCATATAAATTGTATACATTTATTATTATTATTATTTATTCATTTATTCATTGATGTGGAGAATCCAAAGGCATTTGACCAAATACAAGATTTTACAAGATTTTTTTCACTATTACGTAACATAACAGAAGGTTTAATCAGAAGTTATTAATATCAGCAATAATTTGAGGCCTGGGTAGCTCAGCGAGAAATGACACTGACTACCACCCCTGGCGTTGCGAGTTCCAATCCAAATTGGTCTGGTTGCTAGGGAGGGGAGAGTCACCTCTATTAGTTCTATTAGGGGTTCTCACTCTCAATGGGGCACATGATAAGTTGTGCATGGATTGTGGAGAGTAGAATGAGCCTCTACATGTTGTGAGTTTCTGCAGTGTCATGCACAAAGAGCCACGTGATAAGATGTGCTGATTAACTGTCTCAGAAGTGGAGGCAACTGAGACTTGTCCTCCTCCACCCAGATTGAGGTGAGTTGTAACGTTCGCTTAGCAGTGACAGGCAGATGAAGATGATGATGAAGTGAGAACCCAAGTGCAGTTTATTTACAAAGTGCAGTTATTCCAAACATGAGTACAAAACAAACATAAACGACTTGACTTGGCTTGGCTTGACTGACTCTTTTACACAAAACATGAACAAAAACACATTTAAATGTGACATACCCCCCCACCAATGACCAAACACCCAAACAACATCTAGGCGGAGTCGGAGGGTCGAAAGTTCTCCTTGTCTGAGATGTCACAGGGGGGCGATGGTCGAGCCGGTGACTTGGGGGGAACCGGCTGATCAGGAGAACTTAGTGTGGGCACAAGGGCGGGACCCAACACCAGGTCTAACAGCCCAGAGAAAGCTGGCTCTGGGACGGATGAGGCTTGCAATGCTGGTTTGTTGGCCATGGCAGGTGTGGGTGTTGGCTCGTGAACCAGAGGCGAGCCTGTGACATGGAATGGACCCGACTGAGGTGTGGCTGTGACAGGGCATGGAGCAGACTCGGGATCCGGGGCAGAAGGGGTTGCAAGCTCTGTGACCATGACGTGTCACTCTATCTCGGTGAACATTACGTGGGACCCTGGTTCGGCGACAATGACATGGGACCCTGGCTCTGTGACCATGACATGGGACCCTGGCTTGGTGACCATGAGGTGGGACCCTGGCTCGGCGATCATGACTTGGGACTCTGGCTCGTCGACCTTGATGGAGAATTGTGACGTGGCAACCTTGACGATGGACGGTGGTCATAACAGTAAACTCTGGCATGATGGCAACTGTAGGAGTGCTGGCATACTCCATTCCTACAGTGAAGTTTGATCCACTCAGCTGCAGGGCAAATTCAAGGTATTCAGCCAGACTGAGAGTAATCTGACTGCCAGTTATCATGGAGGAGACCAGCTCACTCAAGCCTTTCTGGAAAATGTCTTTGAGGGTGATCTCATTAAAACCAACCTGGTAGCAAAGTCCACAAAAATCAGAAACATAATCCTCAAGGGGACGATTCTCCTGATGTAGGCACAGGAGCTGAACTGCTGGGTTGATAGCTGGTCAAGTATTCTGTAATGTTTGCTTAGCAATGACTGGCAGACGAAGACGATGATGAAGTGAGAACCCAAGTGCACTTTATTTATAAAGTGCAGTTATTAAAGGTAGGTACAAAACAAAACAAATATAAATTACTTGACTTGACTTGACTGACTACATTCCACAAAACATGAACAAAAACATATTTAAACGTGACACGAGTAACTGCGCCATCTTGAGAACCTACCAAAGTATTGGGAATTGGGCATTCCAAATTGGGAGAAAAGGGGATAAAAAAAAAAAAATGTCATTGATTTTGATAACTAAAATCAAGGCAAAAGTACTTGCAAAACTCACGAGAGGTACTCTTGAAGTGTGGGATGCCCTTCTTTGTGCTTTGAAACAGCAGATCTGGCCAAGTTAAACGTGATCAAAGATGGTGACTAAATATTATATACGTAAATTGTTAAAGAGGGGCAAAAAGAGTTTCTCCTGTAGGTTCATACACTATTAACATTTTCCTGAACAGTAAGCTCTTGTTAAATACAAGGAGTCATTTGCTGTAAGAACAATGTTACACTCAAATCACAGTCGTTGTGCTTTACAGATCCAGTTTGAGAAAAACTGGACAAAGGAGCGACTGTGAAAGGGCAGAACCATTTGCTTTATACATAGAAAAGAGGCCATGAGAGGAACGCTGACATTTCCCAAGATCATTTTATTCATTCAATATGCAAGTATAGTCAATAAGATGGATAAATACAGCAAAGCAGTAAAACGAAAATGTTTGTTTACAGTAATAAACTCAGATTGATGAACACATTAAGATTTATTACTGAGAAATTTGAGGAACTGCCCAGGGCTACAATGGCATAATATTTACAGAGCTACTGTATATAAAGTCAGAATCTGACCCTTTTCATGTGTTCAAGGACCTGCATTGGGATCTTTTATTCACATTTCAGTGACTTTAATGCTTATACTATATGTTGTCAGTATAATTCCATCTTTGAAGTAACATCTTTATGGTGTTTGGGAGTGGTTAATAAAAGTAGTGACACTACTAAGTACATTTTCATAAAGTGTAACACTACTTTAGATATTTTCACAATATATAACTTTTCCAGTAACATTATACATTTTCCAACGAGTAGTGTTGTTGCATCAAAAACTTAAACTTTTTCACATTATATTGGGAACGCTGCAATGGAGCCGAGGAATTAAACAAACCCGCTCACCTTATCCTTCCTCTCTCTCTTATAGTGCTGGGAAAACCAAATAATTTAAGGGAATGTAATTGAATTGGTTAAAATAAACGATCCCCTTATATTAAGAGTTGGGAACTCCAATTCATTTTATTGAGTTGGTTCTCCCGGACGGTTCATATAACTAGTTCACATAATTGATTAACTGATTCACAGCCTTAAAGGGACTTTGCCTTGTTTTTGAAGCAAAATTATAAGACTGAACTCACAGTGAAATCCGAAACAGTAGTTTGCCATTTCTTTAGCTGAAATCGATCTATGCTTACTGATATTTTAAACACTGCCCCCAGTGACCAAACGGTTAAGTGTTGTTGGGTGTATGAGCATGTGTGAGATCCATTTTCCGGGTGTAATGTCCACAGATGGGCACCAAAAGCGAGTTACAAAGTTGTTTTCAGCTTTACAGGATTTAATTCAGTGAAGAGGAATGAATAGTTCTTAAACTGTATCCCTAATCCCAAAACCTTAACATAACCATCAATGGTGTAAAAATATAATGTTAGGGGAGGGGAATGCAGACTCCTCATCGCACTCATCACTGATTATGTGAACGAGATTACTTTTTGGTATCAATGTGGAAAGTAATACTGGGTGTCCCAAACTGCCGACGCAATACACTTCTTATCCACTAAACCACAAATTGAGTAGACACAATGAGCTGATACAAAACAAAGTCTGATGTAGATGGTGCTTGTCAGTGAGTCACCATACTGTGGCTGAGCCTAGGATACTGTAACTCTCGGAAACAACATGCTGACTTCCTGTGTGATTATGTTGTCTTCAACATAATTTTCCTAAAAATGTATGTCCACATATGTGGACAGCGGGACTCAGTTGTGAAATTTTAAGAAATACCAAGCTAAAGAAAGACAATTTCTTTTCATCAAATTGTTTATTATTTTTCCAGGAGTGTTGGTTATTTCGGTTTTTGGGACGTTACAGACATTACAGCTGATTTTCTGTAAAGCTGGATAAATATATCTGATTAAAAGTAATGGCCAGCATAATTAAATCACTGCCAACCATATTAAAAATTAAATGTTGCAATATAAAATTCTGAATCTATGTACTGATTATCATTGTCCCATGTCTGCCAAACATGTTGAGTGATCCAAACATCATCTGCAGACTGAAACTGAACCTTTGGTCAGATCTTAGGAGTGAATGCACTTAGATGCATAGAAAGCTATAGAATGCCCCCTTGCTCCCTATTTATTGAATGACTTGAATAACCTCCAGTGTGCTGTCTGTTTGTACTGGTCTCAGAACAGTTTGAAATGCACCTTATTTTCATCCTAACTCAATATAATGCCTCTGAAAGCAACATTTCAGCTTTTGCATGAATACATTTATTCTCAATGTGAAAATGCACAGTAAATATACTATATAGGAATTAATTTACTAAAGTTATACTAACGAATTCTGTACTATTGAATAGAACCGTATTGTACAGTGCTAAAAAAATACAATTTAACAAAATTTGTATTAAAATTAAGCAAAAAGACCCACAGATGTGTTATAGTTGAAAATTATTCAAAATAACTAACATGGTCCCATTTTCCACATGTGGACTTAAATCTTTATAATATAACTAGAGATGCTACTCTTCACAACCAAATAGGTTCCAATCAAAAAACTTAAAGAGGTTTCTCACCAGAGGCACTTTTGTTGGCGCTGCGCCCATAGTAGCGATTCACGGAAATCGACGTCATGCTGTTATGTCACAGCATAACGTGTCCCAGAAGTCTAACCCTTAAATGACAGTGTAGAGACTTGTGAACAGTATTCAGTCAGTTTTCATTCATTTAAATTGTGCTTTGCGTATAGTGAAGCCAAAATACAACGTCCCAAATGTGGACTCGGGATTGCAAAAGGTTAAAGTAGCTTCCACAACACTGTATCTTTAAATGTAAATGGAATACCCAAAATCCCATCCTGTAAAAGTGATTTAAATATTTAAACTACTGAAAAATAATACAAAAAATTGATAAAACATTAAGAATTGATTGACCACTGTCTAAGATATTTAAAAAATAATGATCTCTTCTCATAACTCCCTCTGCCCTCCCTGGTATTGATTCACAGAAAATGTAATTAGATGCATCTCAAGTCTCTTTTTACAGTAAAATCCAAGGCCACAAGATATTCAGTTCTTTTTATTTTGTTTGCATTTTCTTTTTTTATGCAAGATCTAGAAATTAAAGTCTGTATAAAATAGCGGCAAAAAGGACATGAATAGGAAATAACCACTCACAGATTACACTGAAGATCCGCTTTAGACCGCTTTTAAACTTCTTTGCCCTGATATGCATGAGTTGTCATGTGAAAAAAGAAATGGCTGTGCGCAAAACCACGCCGTGGTCAATAAACGAGGTGCAGACGGTCCACTCGTTATCAATGAGCAAAACGATAAAGTCTATCAGGAAGTGTATCAGCTGTTGGCCACACACGGCTACCACCGGACCTACCAACAGTGTAGTGAAAAGATTAAAAAAAACTTAAAAGTGTCTACAGAACCATCAAGGAAAAGTGAAAGGGGTTCGACCAAATGGGCGCTATCTAAACCAGCGAGTAATGGGAGGGAGAGTGCCCTGGACTGGAGGATGGAGGATGGTACTGTTTGTTACGTTAACACTATACTCTGCTTTAAATCTTCACTTTATTTAGTTGACCAGCTACTGGAAGCTTGCTTCTAAAACAACCAGGCCAATTTAACTGTGGTGATGTTTTTCAATGTTACACTTGTGTAAAATCACCTATGCAGCACAATGAGCTAGTAGCTAACAGCTAGCGGTCGTGTTATTGTTTTGGTCAGTAATGTGTGAGTCATGTTTAAGATGATGTCATGGCTGTAGAGGTGGCGCAACTATGACGATCAGTTTATAATCCCAGCCACATTGAGGTGGCACTAAACTGCAATGGAAATGCAAGCTCAGAAAAGTAAAGCGAGTAGAGTTGAAAGTCGAACCGTAATGTGCCGTGGAAAAGTGCCAACAGACTGCACATTTTTTTCTTGGTGGTATAACGTTTTAATGACCCAAAAGGGGATGCTCCTCACGTCACACAGTTCAAGTGAATGACTGAAGATAAAGTACAATGTGCAGTGCCAAAGGATAAATACCTTGAGAATACACAAAGGAAGAAGAGGAGGTCCAACCTTTTTGGTCCTTAAGTGCTCAATTTAAGATCCCTTTACAGTAGGATGATGGAGATGACGGTGCTTCTGAGGAGCCAGTGCATATTTATGTGTTGAATGATAACTTTGTTTAATGGACTTCAGATGATTGTGTGTTGTAATACAGGCTACATCACCATCAGAAATAAACTATACATTATCCGACCCCACGTCAACATGTGTGGATATTGTATTTTGGCTTTGCTATACACAATGCATAATTTAAATGAATTAAAACTGAATGAATACTGTTTTCAAGACTCTACACTGTCATTTAATGCCTCCTACACACTACACGACTTTCAAAGCCGTCAGATTGTGGTACCGTTCATATTACACAACTGTCTGTCTTGTCATGGAAGTTGTAGCATTTTCAAATTACACGAGAAATTGGCAACACGGGTGAACACGTTATAAGATATTTCACTATTGACGAATCCCCGACAACTCTGCCTGGACTCCAAATTACGCGAGAAGTGATACAAGATATGAAAACAAATGCATGATCATATGTTCATGATCATCAGAATATGATGTGCATGTTTTTAATTGCCTCAAGGCATCATATATTTTTTTGGTTCCAATATGAAAAAGTACCTCCTACTGAAAAATCTATCTATTTGCTCACCTGACTGTCCAAGGGAATTGGCAACTCTCCAACTCTTCTCTTTCTCCACCCGGTTGTGGTACAGTTCAGAGGAAACATCAAATAGGCACTGGTGCTCCTGCCAATGTTCCACTAATTTTTCCTCCATTTCTTTGGTCCAATGAGACTTTAATACCGCAGCCATGCGAGCTGAAGTTCTGTTACAGGTACATCAGGACTCCTCCCACTGAAACTTCCTGTGCCCCATTTCTTGCTCTCTCATTGGCTGTAGGTCAACGCTGCAGTTGTATTCAGTCAAAACATATTTCACATTGTGCGATTTGGAATTGCAAACAGGTCCAGATAGTTAATATTCTAGATATCTTTCTGACATTGGGGATGCATCTGCGCTTCTCTAGTTCATACATTGTATTTGTTGCTCACAGGAGCGAGCTCCGATTTGCCTACCTTTTCAGGTTTTTGCACAGCAGCAACAAAAGTGCCTCTGGTTAGAAACCCCTTTACAGTTTTTAATTGAAACCTGTTTGGTTGTAAAGAGAAGCGTCTCTAATTTCGTTTGATGTGTCGCTTTAAAAAATACATTAATTGTTTTGCAAAAGTTCAGTTTCAGGCTGCAGAGGATGTTTGGATTATTCAACATGTTTTAGCAGTCATGGGACAATGGTTATCAGTACATAAATTCAGAATTTTATAATGTGACTGGTTGATGCTGGCCATTACTTTTAATAAGAATTATTTACTCAGCTTTATAGAAAATCAGCTGTAATTTCTGTAACGTCTAAAAAACATGAATAAACAACACTACTGGACACATAATAAACTATTTGATGAAAAAAATCAGACTTTCTCTAGCTTGGCTTTACTTAAAATTTTCACAGCTTATTCCCACTGTCCACATATGTGGGCATACATTTTTAGGAAAACTCTTTACTCTTATGTATTTATTTATTTATTTTTGCTTGCTTATTAGGTGCTACTAGTTACAAATCAAAAAGGGAAATGGAAACACAGCAGACACACAGGGGTCTCAGGAGGTTATACTGAACCAACTATACACTATACTGCACCATATGTCCCATTCTTATCTAATGTGGCCATATTGTGTGACAGCATTCACACTATACATCACAGTTATAGACTCACAGTTACATACACGTGTAAAAAAAGGTCACAAGTCTCAAACATGTCATTTGGAACACGCTCGTATAATATGATAGAATATCTGTGGTGGTTGCTGGCATCATCTCTGGCACTGTGTACAGCAGTATTCATGTATGTGATGCCAGAAGACTCAATAACATGATGACTCAGTCCTGGGGCTCAGCCTGGATCTCTTGGAGGTTATGGTTGAGAAGAGAAAGTTGGCAGTGCCTTCGGCCATCATTTACAACACCTACCATCTGCTCCAGTGGACTGTTATTGCACAGTGAAATGCTTTTAGCATTAGTCTGCTCCTGCCTCTACTTCTGCTGTCAAGTCTGCATGACCTGAGTCATTGACGTGTCAAATTCTACCTGCAATATTTGCTGCAGAAGTATCTGCACATTGTTAGATTTCATACATCTGTATTCAGAAGTTTATTATGTTATAACTGAATAGATATTGAGTGTTTTAAAATTATATTTATGGGCTTTATTAATGCTTTTTTACAGGAAAAGTGAAAGAATCAAGTTTCTCAATCTGTCTTATTCTCACAGGATGCGTTCTTGCATACCATCTGTGCAATTTCAAATTATTTTGTTCATCTATGTACATGTGCATCAGACAGATGCTTCCTGAGCTCTCACTTTATTTCAGAGTCCTAAACGCTGTATTATTGGCATGCCGTTTAAAGCTAAAAGTAGTTAAAACATTGAAAAAAGCATTTTGAGATTCCTGCATTCTGTGCTTCGAGAACACGTACTGTGCTTCGAGAACATGCACAGGACGTGTCAAGAACACGTCCTGTGTGCGGCTCTCATTCTGTAGCTGTGCTGCTTGTGAGGTTTGTTGAGGCGTGCTGACTGCCCCCTGCTGACAAAGCTCATAAAAACACAAAGTTACATTTACTTCAAGCTTCAGTTGGATGGATAACACATGCTTTTAATACAAAATTCATGTACGGGTCAGGAAGCATGATTAATTAAAGCGTTATTATTTATATAATTATTCCGACTAAATTAACCCTTTAAATCAACAGCAAATTTTTTTACTCATTGTGGTGTTTGTCTGACTCTATTGTTAAATCAAGTAATAAAGACTATATTTAGGATGGGTATGCATTTGAAAATCTGAACTGATTGCTTAAACATATAACCTCGTCTTAAATTAACAAAAAAGTGCCAGAATCACAGTGTTTAGACTTTTTGGGGAAATCAACTTTTGAGTGGCTTGCTTAAAGTTGTCTCTGTGTAGTACATAATGTAGGACAGGGGAAACTATTTTAAAGGGATAGTTCACCCAAAAATTGTCATTCTCATAATTTATAGTTTTTGTGAGGATTAGGTTTAGGGGATAGAATCTATAGTTTGCACAGTATAAAAATCATCATGTCTATGGAGAGCGCTCATAAGGATAGCCGTGTGTGTTTGTGTGTGTGTGTGTGTGTAGCGTGTATTTCTCACTTTGTGGGGACCAAATGTCCCCATAAGGATAGTAAAACCCAAATTATTTGATGTTGTGGGGACAATTTGTCATCCCCATGAGGAAAACAGCTTATAAATCATAATAAATTACGTTTTTTGAAAATGTAAAAATGCAGAAAGTTTTCTGTGAGGGTTAGGATTAGGGGATAGAATATATACAGTTTGTACAGTATAAAAACCATTATGTCTATGGAAAGTGCCAATAAAACATGGGAAAAAACAAGGTGTGTGCGTGCGTGTGTGTGTGAGAGAGAGCAGTGTGCTTCCCGGGGTGGCTGAAAACCATGGAGACGCAGTGGAGGCCTGCCAGTGTGTGAATGGTCGAGCCTGGCAGAGACTATTCTTCCAAATTAAAAAATGACATAGAAATGTATTGTTAAACAAGGAAAGTATGCTGCCAGTCTCTCTGCAATATTGGGGATATCAGTAATAATGGCAAAAGTCATGAAATGAGTCATATGAGGACCTGGTCTTATTCTGAACAATTCTTTGGTGCACATTCATCAAAATGAAATAACCTGATCTGCTTCTGAAATGACTTTGCTTCTGCTGTAGGTAGTGCAGCCTTTATAATATCTTGCCAATAGTTCCCATTGTAATTTAACATGTATGTAATATCAGTTAATAGTAAATTATACAGTAGATAATAGTAAATAACAATAGATTTGAAAAAGAACTGTTACCATTAGGATTAGAGGTAGACCGATATATCGGTTTTACTGATTAATAGGTGCCGATAATTGCTTTTTGAATTATCGTTATCAGTAAAAATCTATGGTGATTGTTCACGGTAGTTTTTTCATCATGTATGCATTTCAAAATAAGAGTCCTGTGTTATGCACCAAATCTGAATTTTTTCTAGTTATTTTTGACTCTATTTCTGTGCCCATTATAATAAGGAAAGAATATGACATTTTTTTGACATTCTGTAAATCAATTTTAAAACAATCAGCCATTTAATCGGTTATCAGCCTTTCCCCACAAACTTAGTTATCGGTATCTGCAAAATCCACTATCGGTCGACCTCTAATTAGGGTATGCAAAGATGTTCTTGGGGGTGAACTTTCAGGTTTGGTTCAGTTCATCCAATCAATTCCCAATGGATAAATTCAGACTGATCTCACTGTGAATTCGGCAACAGTAAACTTCTTCAGCTGAAATCAGTCCGTTCTCACTGAAATTCAAATCACTGCCCCCAGTGGCCAAAGCTGGAAGTGTTGTTGAAGCCGTATCACTCAAAAGTTAAATATTTAAATATCCAACTAAAGGTCCAAGTAACTTGTATCTCAGCCTCAAATATGCTCAAAGATACAAAATAAATACAAATGATATGCTTTAAAAAGGATGTATTTTTAAACATTTTAAAAAACAACACTTTTTTGTCCCTTTCTTCTTACCATAGTTCAGTGCACATTGTGTACAATTCACAGTTTTATAGCCTTTTATTGATTCGTCAGGTGATTGACACATTCAGCGGCACCATCAAGAAAGCACGTGGGTACTGAACTGATTAGTATTTGGTGTTATTGATACAGCAGAAAGACCTGTCTCATTAATGTATACTTATATATTACTTAATATTTAAATATATTCATAAAATGATGATAAAAACATTCGTGGCTTAAGCCACAGTAGCCCTGGCCTAGTGCCTCCCATGACAAGGAGCTTTATATTTGGAACCGATCATGGATTGCTTAGTCACTGGGCGTGTGACTAGTCAATGAGATGCCTCTTTAATTCAGTTATAAGTATGGCAAGATGCCAGCTATGAGGAGCTATGTCTGTTCAAATGCCCAAATTGGCACGGTAACACCCCAGCAGCCCTTTGAATGCCTAATCAGGTTTAGCACCTTTACATATTTGAGCTGTGGAAAACCTCTGGACATTTGCTTTCTTTTCTTTTTTTATTAGTTTAGCATAGCTCATATTGATTGTTATTTCTCAATATGCAGTGCACATCTACACTCACCTAAAGGATTATTAGGAACACCATACTAATACTGTGTTTGACCCACTTTCGCCTTCAGAACTGCCTTAATTCTACGTGGCATTGATTCAACAAGGTGCTGAAAGCATTCTTTAGAAATGTTGGCCCATATTGATAGGATAGCATCTTGCAGTTGATGGAGATTTGTGGGATGCACATCCAGGGCACGAAGCTCCCGTTCCACCACATCCCAAAGATGCTCTATTGGGTTGAGATCTGGTGACTGTGGGGGCCATTTTAGTACAGTGAACTCATTGTCATGTTCAAGAAACCAATTTGAAATGATTCGAGCTTTGTGACATGGTGCATTATCCTGCTGGAAGTAGCCATCAGAGGATGGGTACATGGTGGCCATAAAGGGATGGACATGGTCAGAAACAATGCTCAGGTAGGCCGTGGCATTTAAACGATGCCCAATTGGCACTAAGGGGCCTAAAGTGTGCCAAGAAAACATCCCCCACACCATTACACCACCACCAGCAGCCTGCACAGTGGTAACAAGGCATGATGGATCCATGTTCTCATTCAGTTTACGCCAAATTCTGACTCTACCATCTGAATGTCTCAACAGAAATCGAGACTCATCAGACCAGGCAACATTTTTCCAGTCTTCAACTGTCCAATTTTGGTGAGCTCTTGCAAATTGTAGCCTCTTTTTCCTATTTGTAGTGGAGATGAGTGGTACCCGGTGGGGTCTTCTGCTGTTGTAGCCCATCCGCCTCAAGGTTGTGCGTGTTGTGGCTTCACAAATGCTTTGCTGCATACCTCGGTTGTAACGAGTGGTTATTTCAGGCAAAGTTGCTCTTCTATCAGCTTGAATCAGTCGGCCCATTCTCCTCTGACCTCTAGCATCAACAAGGCATTTTCGCCCACAGAACTGCCACATACTGGATGTTTTTCCCTTTTCACACCATGCTTTGTAAACCCTAGAAATGGTTGTGCGTGAAAATCCCAGTAACTGAGCAGATTGTGAAATACTCAGACCGGCCCGTCTGGCACCAACAACCATGCCACGCTCAAAATTGCTTAAATCACCTTTCTGTCCCATTCTGACATTCAGTTTGGAGTTCAGGAGATTGTCTTGACCAGGACCACACCCCTAAATGCACTGAAGCAACTGCCATGTGATTGGTTGATTAGATAATTGCATTAATGAGAAATTGAACAGGTGTTCCTAATAATCATTTAGGTGAGTGTATATAATTGTTATTTTTCATGCATTGTTTTTAAACCTAAAGGTATTAAAGGGATAGTTCACCCAAAAATGAAAATTCTCTCATCATTTACTCAGCCTCATGCCATGCCAGATGTGAATGACATTCTTTCTTTCAAACAAAGATTTTTTTGAAAAATCACAATGCAAGTGAATGGTGATCAGACATTTGTAGCTCCACAAATCACATAAAGGAAACATAGAAGTAATCCATATGACTCCAGTGTTTAAATCCATATCTTCAGAGGTAATACATAATAGGTGTGGGTTAGAAACACATCAAAATGTATGACATAATCTCTATTTAACTCTAAATCTCCACTTTAACTTTCACACTTCACTCGCATTGTATGAGCCAACAGAGCTGAGATTCTTCTAAAAATCTTCATTTGTGTTCTGCTGAAGACAGAAAGTCATACACATCTGGGTATGAGGGTGAGTAGATGATGAGAGAATTTTCAGTTTTTGGGTGAACTATCCCTTTAAATTCAAATAAGTCTAAACTGTATGTCTGATTAATAATCAAACAAGTACATAAAAGCAAAAACATGATTTTTTCATGTTAATAATGGGACAGATCAAATAGAGGACAGTTTTTTAAATAATCAAATGCCACAGTGTTAATGCTCTTCTGGAAATAAACCTAGGAATGGCTGTCTTACAGTTATTTGCCTATTAAGATGGGGTACGAGAATGTATTTTTACAACCCAAAAAAATGTGCACATACACAGCTTCTGCATCTCTGACCTGTGCTGCTTGAACTTGTTTTGTGTTTCACTACATGCAGCGCTTGAGCTCATTGCAGGGGAATATGATGGATCCTTTGTGCTTTTACTACAGTAAATCAGCCTTCCCACAGTCAAATCTTGCCTTCTCTTTCTCTCCCTCCTTCACTCATTCTCTCTCTCTGTTCTTTCTATCCCTCTCTCTCTGTTATGACTCTCTCTTTGTTATGGTTCAAGCTTCCGTTTCCCTCTATTCTCTGAGGATTATCAGTACAGAACTGATTTGAGCGCAGCTCAGTGGAATAATAAGGCTTTCAGCTGGCCGCCTGACACTTGGCGTGTAATTAAGGGCCTGGTGCCGCCGTTTGATGCCAAATGAAAGAAAATGGCCTCGCTCTCTCTCCCACTGATTGCTGCCTGGCATCTTTCACCTGAATTTCCCGGCTGTCCCGGCATTGTGCAGCCGATTGCGAGCGTGTGGGTAATTGCACACAGAGTGAATGACAGCTCAGGGAAAAGTACCGCAGTCCACACACCCGTGATAGTTTGCAACATTTATGTCACTTGTAGAGCTGAAATAAGAAAGGCCAGATAGTTTTAACAGAATTAATACTTACAAGGTGGAATGTTACTGGTATTTAGGAAATTTAGCGAGAATAGTATGTAATACTTATATAATTTTAATGGTTTTCAAGCCATAACTCATAAAAATTCTGTGACTGTGGCAACATTCTTGCAAAAGACATTTTGTGGTTTATTATACATATCATGGCATTGAGGTGAAATGTTCACTGATTGGTGCTAAAAGTGAGTTCAGGGTGTGGTTTGCTTATACTGTAGCATGCATAGTGAACACAAATGCTCCATGTTCATTTTATTTTACATTCATGAGTTAACAAGTTCATGTAATCTTGAGATAACGGCAAATGGTTAAACTGGTTTGGCTTCCTGTCCACAATGGAGTTCTTGAGCGTGAGACTTGACTCTATTGATGACAGGATGAAGATTATATTAAAACAATATTGTCGAATATAAGCAAAAATTTGAAAAGGTTGTCATTTTGTGCTTTGCACTAATATCCTGTGGGTTAGAAAAAATTATGACTAAAATATAGTCCTATTACTACTGGAAAATCCTGATATTAAAATGATATAATATTCTAGTCGTTTTAGGTAAAAAAAAAAAAAATGGATGGAAAGGAACAATATCTGGGTTATTGTTCACTCACTTCACATTTTCATCCATTTAAAACAGGTTTTAGTTTGGTTCTTTAAAAGAAGACTCAAATCCCTGGTATTACCTTGCGTCTCCTGTGACCTCTTGTGTTTCGGAATTTGAGGGCAGTCTGATTTCATGACGACATACATAAATCGCTACGTCAGTGTATTACTGCATGATTTTAATTAGAAAAGACACTATATCCATAATACACTAGAATTTAATCTAAGAACACACAACATTTCGAGAATATTACCGTATTTTTTTTTTTTTGTTGACTACCTGCATTTTCTGAGCATTAGATTTTTTAAACTCTTGTTTTAACGCAGCGGTTGATTGACTGCTGTCCAGGATGCATCAGGACGGCTAAGCGTGTACTCCTCAGATGTGGTGTTGTCACATGTGTGTTTTTTCCACTTCTGTATGTTTTTTGTTATCTCATCACAAAACATTTTGAGCCCAGTTTACATGTATTTAGTGCTGACCACTTGTGATCAGCTCACCCCAAACACATCTTAATACCAGATGTAAACGGGATGGCTCTCGGACATTGATGCACTTACAAAAAATCTAGTGTTGCCGCAAACTTTTTGCAAACTTGCCACACATTCGTAACTCATTAATTTTCACATGCAAGTGAGCTATGCGGCAAACTCTTCATTGTCGCCATAGGTTTGCTGCAGGTTCACCACTGCTGCAAATCGCTGCAAACTTCTGGCAAACATTTGTGGTGAATTGCAAGCTCATTTGCATGTGAAAATAATAAGTGTCGAATTTGCGGCAAGTTTGCAACACATTTGCCAGAACTCTTGATTTTTTTAAGAGTATGAGGTGTTACAGTATATCAGATCAGCATGTGTAGTTTCATTAACAAGGTTCGAGAGGAGCAAGTTTATTTTATCCGACCAATCACACAGCCAGAGTAAGAGTATATAAACAGCTGCTTACTGTTTCCACATAGATGGCACGAGGTCAACGACTACCTATCTCTTCTCAGCCAAATGTGCAGCACGATTCTCGCAGTCGAACCAATGCCAGTACCGTGGAGCGCTTGGTTTAGACATCCACAATAGAGTATTCATCAGATGGCAGAGCATTTCATGCATTGTGTGCAGTTTGATAGTCTAGTTTAAAACTCAGTTTCAACACCTGCGTAGAGAGCCTGAAGACCACAAATCTCAACTGTCACAACTTGCAATAAGCCCTAGTTCAACATCAAGTAGTCAACGATCTCCTTAACAGTCAAATCAGGTTTCATGATAGGTTCCTTCGCTAAACCTCCCTTTGAGAATTTTCACATCAATCCCATCGGAGTAGCCACCAGAAAATTCTTTGAGAAAATACGGCTCATTATAGACCTCTCAGCCCCTCATGGCGGGCCTCACCTGAGCATCAATAGCCTAATTTCAACCAGCGAATATGCTCTTCACTATCATAATGTCGACCAAGTCATATGAATGATTAAAAAAGTAGGCACGGAGGCATGGCACGCTAAAGTCGACATTCAAAATCTTGCCCATGCACCCAGATTTCTGGCACCTCTTCGGTGTCTGTTGGAATGACAAATTCTATTTTGCTATCCACCTCAAATGCAGCCCCAACATATTCAACATGCTATCCAAAGCAATCAGCTGGATTTTGTCAAATAATCACTCCTTGCCTTACCTCATCCACCTGCTTGATGATTTCCTCTTTGTCTCGCCTCACAACTCTCCACCGTCTCTCCACCTATCCAAAGTTACGAAATTATTCTCCGACGTTCCTATCGCCCAAGAAAATACCGCTGGTCCTTCTACTTGCATACATTTTTTAGGTATCCAACTTGAAACAGCCAAATTTCTCGCTTCCCTACCCAAAGAGACCATTTGGACACAGCAGGGGTCTCTCAGGCCAGTCCTGGTGCCCCCCGATCTCAAAGTGCTGAAAGGTGCTGCCACTAACACTCAAGCGTCATACAATTCGAATCGCAGCAGGGGGTTCACTCATTTGAAAGCATGCAAGCTAACTCACGTTTATTTGGACTCCCCCGTTAGAATGCCGTGAGGGCCACTCCAGTGCATCTGGAGTGGGGCTAGGTTGGTTTCAAGTGGCTAGGATTAAAACCTCCACTCAGGCCGATTCTGCCAGATCACAGGGGTGGCCACCATGATAAGGCGTTGCAGATCCCTCCAACAGAATTGTGATAAGTTCAAGTTCGTGGGTAATGGAGGAGTCAGGAGACAGCGAAGAGTCAATGTGAGTATTTTTATTACTCTTTCAACATCATATAAAACTTAAACAAAAGGGGTTCTTGGTGGCAGACAAGTCATTGGGGCTTCACACTCTAAAGGCACATGCTGCCAGCTTCCTCTGTGGTCTCTCTCTTCCACCCTGATGCTCTGGCATGCCTTATCAAGTCTCCTTCCGCCATCACTATAATGAGAGATAGGCGTTACAGTAATTACAACCCAGTTGACGAGCCTTAACACTCTCCAGCTGACAGACACATGAACATGCTCCCCATGCCACAACAATCCATTCAAGGGCTCTCCCATTCGATCAGCAGTGGGATCTCCCACCTGAAAGCAGTGCCAAAGCCAAGCCGGGTAGCTAGGATTCACACCTCTGTCCGGAGAGCTCTTTGCAGAGCTCATTTCCCTGTGTCCGATACTGCCACTGTCCCTTCGGTGTTTCAACATGCATTCTCTCTCCAAGCTCTTCCTATCGTACACCTCCCAGTTTCCTATCTCCAGCCATGGACCCTAGCATGAGGCTGCCTCAACTAGCTGCCCAGGTCAATTCTATCTTCTTTGGCACTCCTGCCTCTCATAAGATAGGCAAGCAACCCCCCCCCACACACACACACACATTTCTCTGTTTCTCTGGTCTCATCTACTCAGTGAGCATTACTTTGGAAAGTCAAGAGAGAGTGTGGGTTTCTGTTGCAGCCAGATCAGTTCCCATCGCCCTGAGTCCCTCTGTGTGTTCATGTGTGTGCTTGTGTGTGTGTGTGTGTGTGTGTGTGTGTGTGTGTGTACGTACGGGCTTACATGTGTGTGACCAAGTCAATGTGATCAAGTCAGCATGTGTGCACATAAAATGATATCATAAAAGGTGAAGTGTGTAATTTCTGTGCCACTAGCAGCATCAAAAAGAAGTGCAATAATAACTAGATGTGCATTTAAAGAGGGAAATAGTGCTTACAGTGGTCAAACTAGGCTTTAAGCATACAAAATTATTTTGGATCTGGCAACAGTGCAACATTCTTGTTCCGTAAGTAAAAATGGTATACGCCTATCCTGAAGCCATTCATTCAATTCAGGCATCTCATCCAATAATAAGCTAGCCTCTGCTTTATAAGCTCTGCACAGCTGTCTTTCATCACTTGTTATGCCTCTGCTTGTTTTCACCCCCCTCCACCCAATCACCATTAGTTTAGGTCCCGTCATGCTACTGGGATAAGTTCCTCCCCCCTGCCCGGCAGGTTATGGCGGTTCGAGTGTCTATCTGAGCGCTGAACTGTAGGACAGGGATTACACCAAAGGAAATTTATTTATCACTTTATTTGTGATTAACTCTCATTTATCCCGAGTCTTTCTTGCAGAATTACACTACCCTTGATCCTGCAGAGAAAGATCTATCAATCTGAGAATTGCAGCCAACAAACTTCAGCAAAAGAGCTCTGCAGTGTCCGCCCACTCCCATGACACACTGTGAATGACACAAATGAGTCGCTCCTACTTGTATTTGTATATATATATATATATGGCTTCATGGGATTGTAGCTAATTCCCTCATTAAAGACGTTTTTCCCTATAGAAAAAATTTATGGGGAAACTACTTCCACAAGCAACATGGTGGAAAAAGTGGGCGAACACTGACAACATGATATGATGTCACACTCTCTTTTTAATGAATAAATCACAAAAAGCATATCCTTATAAATGTAAAATGTACCATTACTATATACGCCACTTTCCCGCAACACTGCAAACCATGCAGCCTTGAAGTTTGCATTGCTTATTTTGAGCCAAGAGGTCAATGTGTGTATAGAAAGCAATGGTTTTGAATACTAGGACGCTGGATGAGCTCTGCTAGCTGCATCCAAAAGGAAACCCCTTTTAGACAGACAATTGCAGAGCCCTCACAGTAAAGTAAAGCTCCTCTGACTCATATGCTTCAAAAAATAAAGTTCAAAGGCTTTTTCATTAAACCATTTGAGCTCCAGGTTAAAACGTTCAGATCCAAGTTTTAGAGATTACGTGTGTGCGTGTTCAAGTGTGTGCGTGCGTGCGCGCGTGTGTGTGTGAGCGTGCTTGTGCTTTCATTGGGTAGTGATCAACACAATGACACACACACTTCTAATAGAAATGGAAAAAAAGATGAAGCAAAACATGAGATGTAATGGTGGATGTAAACAAAAAAGCAGTTGTAATATGCTAGCAGTTTATCATGTTTGCTAAAAGCATATCTTTAGTTGTCCTGAAAAATAAATCCCAAAATCCTGGAATGTTATTACTTTGTGGGGAATATCTGTTTTTGTGGATACAGGCAGCTTTCCGGAAGCTTTGAACTACAAGGAACTGAGTGATTTCAGGACAGAGCGAGAAGAGTGCTAAAGTTTACTGGCCTCTAGTCTCTCTAGGCATATCTCTCAGTTTTCAGTTTGCTGTTCTTTTCTGCATATCACGGCTCACTCCGCATGTTTCGCTTACGAACCACCGGCCCACTCGGTTCTCCCGATGGCCATTCAACCCCTGATCACCCCAAAAGTGTGTCGTCCCAATGGGCAAATGCCAGGTGTGCCAGATTACCAGTCCAGCCCTGCCTCTTCACTGTATTACAGCCTGTACAGCTGAAAACAACCCCTCCATGGACATTGCACCTGGAAAATGGAGCTCACACGTTTACACATACCGCTTTGGCCACTGGGGTAGTGTTTCGCATTTCAATTAAATCAGATAAATGTATATATATATAAAATAAGATGAAAATAAAATAAAAAAATTAAAATAACAAGAAAAACACATAAAATGTCAAAAGTAAGTTTAAATAAGAGAAAGAGACAAGGTAACATGGAAGGTTACCCAGTAAAAACAGCTAGTATACTGCAGTAGTTGTGTTAGTCTTGTTGGTCAGGGTTTTTATTTGCCTTGTTAGCATTTGTTGAAGACCAGTGTTGGGCGCGATCAGATTAGAAAGTAATTAGTAATTGTAATCAAATTACTTCTAGTCAAAAAGTTGTGTGACACATTTTAAACACTTGTAATCAGTTTACAGTTACTGACATTCAATTAATTTAATGAGTGTACCAGGAGGAAATAAAGACATTATTATGAATTAATTGAGCAGAAAAGTGTTTAAAAGAAATTAACTTAAAGGTAAAATAAAAATATGATAATTTTTCCATAAAGTAATCATTAAAGTAATCTGATATGAAAAATGTAGAGTAAATTGTAGTACTTTATAACTAAGTAATTTATACTTTATTAATAAGTTATTTATAAATACTTTTTGAGTAACTTACCCAACACTGTGGATGACTGAACTGCATTTTCCATACAATTCGTTTTCATTTTGCCTACATATTGGGCACAAAAAAAGGTTTTAAGGGTTAACACAAGTCGGGTATATATCCAGATTGATGCATTCAAGATTTGCTAAGATTTCCCCATAAGTGATGTGATAATGATAAAGTGATAATGTGATAATGATAAAGTGAAAATGTTTTATTTTGATGTAATTTTGATAAAATCTAAGTATTGCAATACATTTTAAAATGTATTATAAACATTATTTGACTGTTTAAGTATGTTAATAATTTAATAGATATTACCCCTTTCTGTTTCCCCTGCATTATTTTTGCCGTTCTTATTTACATTTACTGAGTTCTCCTTGCTGTGGGTTTCAGTTTGAATGTTTTCCCATTAATTGATTAGTCTGTGGAGCACACACCTCACTGCAACAAATGATATTTGGCTCATTAACTCATTCTAATATTTTCAGCCAAATTCTAATTGGAAGCCCTACAGGCAATTGTTTTGTTATGGCACAGAACTTTAGTGAGCTTTTTCCCTCGGCTCATTCACTGCAAGGTTGACGCTACCTGGAACTGATTATAAAGCTGAAATGATTGTGGCAAGAATATGTAGTATGATTGGTTCTTAAAATGAATATGTTTTCATTCCCTGTGATATAGTCATTTTTATGTAGCTTTATTTCATTGTAAGCATAATGCCACAGACAATTAGACAGCATGATCTATGACTTCTGTACATAGAGTCACTTACAGTATACGTATATAATTACAAACAAAAGTTCAAGATTTACGCATTTCAATTGCATAACATAATTCCATCAAATTTAATCAAGTAATCTTTAATTTAAACCTAATTTTGTTACAAATTACACAATTAAATTTGTTGGAATTTGTTTATGAAATTCATGGGTCCAATCAGGAAGAGGAAGGCGTGTGCACAGGATTAACAAGGAATCGTTTCTTTATACATATATTTTATTTCTATAAACGCTGTGCTGTCGCAATGGTGTATCACTCGCCGGTGTTACCATGATCTGCTTCACCACGCTGTGGGGTTTGGTGGGGGTTGTCGCTTCGTTTTCTGTCCTGAAAGGACCAAACAGAGGTGTCGTCATAACCAGTTTGGTGCTCACCGCCGCTTGCTGCTATTTATTATTGATGGTAGCGATACTGGCCCAAGCAAACCCTCTGTTTGGACCTCAGCTAAAGAATGAGAGCATTTGGTATCTGCGACACTTCTGGGATTAGATGCAAGTGTCACTTGCCAAGTTTGGACCATTCATCACAAGCGTCATTCAAAACCACAAAATAATTATGTGCATCCTGCATCAGATAATTACAGAAGTAATAATAATAATTGTATCTATTGTTTCAAATATATTTCATAATGTATTAGATGTAGTATATTCTGAAAATACTTTCCAATGTTGTCAGGAATAGGCTATCATATTTAAATATGTACAAAGAAATGTAATAGTGATATTCTTGTGATGTGCAAAGCATTAGCATGAAAATATTTAATTTGTGTCTTTTAGATATCTGAGAGTTGGAATTTGAACTTATAGCTTTTTGTTTTGCATCAGGGCACATAGATATTAACATTATTCCACTGTTATTATGTAGATTTATCCTTACTCGCATGTGCGCTGTCCTTTATCCATGTTTAGAATAGAAGCCTTTATTTTGTTCACACATTATACATATATTTGCTTATATACAGTGACATTTATTTGTTTTCACATATCCCAGCTAAGCTGGGGTCAGAGTGCAGGGTCAGCCATGATACAGCACCCCTGGAGCAGATAGGGTCAAAGGCCTTGTGATGGATATGCTAGTTATGCTTTATGACATTGTATGTACAGTATGAGGCTGTGTTGTACATGAAATATAATATGAAAATAAAACGGAAAAGTGAAGAATTGGGGCGTCTGTGGCTCAGGTTGTACAGCGGGTTGTCCACTAATGGCAGGGTTAGCGAGTTGATTCTTGGCCCATGTGACTCCACATACCGAAGCGTCCTTGGGCAAGACACTGAACCCCAAGTTACTCCCAATGGCAGGCTAGCGCCTTGCATGGCAGCTCTGCTGTCATTGGTGTGTGTGTGTGTGTGTGTGTGTGTGTGTGTGTGTGTGTGTGTGTGTGTGTGTTGTGTGTGTGTGTGTGAAAACTGTTAAGGTTAAAAAAGCGCTATATAAGTGCAAACCATTTACCAAATTGAAATGCATAAATCCTTTAAATAAATTTAAAAAAAGGTTAAAAAATTATTTTAGTGAGTTCACTTCTTGAAAGGATGATAAATTCATTATGACAACTTTATTATTATTATTTATGGAATAGACTATTACTACTTTTAAAGGAGGGAAATGTTTCATACTGACAAACAATACATTAGATAATGTAATGAAAAAGAAGAAACATTTACTTATAGTGTTCCGATCCAGTGACAACTATTTTTTTAACTTATAGAATAGTAATAGCATAAACTGGTGAAACAGCTTCAATTGTTTTTAAAATAATAGTTACCCATTAACTATGTTTTTGAATAATTTACTCATAATTTAATTTTTTAAGCTTTAAAGTGAGTCGCTATGTTGTATTCATTAAAACTTTTCTTTAAAAAAGTTATTTTGTGTTCGGCATAAGAAAGAATATGTCATTTGGGTTTACCATACGGTTGAATGAATTATGACATAAATGTATTCCTTTAATGATGAAAAAGTATTTTGCATAAAGAAAATGCTTGTTTAACCCTCCTATGGTATTCAAAAATGGCACCTTCCTTTAGTATTCACGGGCATTTTTGACCGGAAGGTTTAGATGTGTAACCTTATAAATGTATTAATAAAAATAACAATAAAAAAAAAAATCAGAACCTACACTTCTATAAGTTGAATTATGAAGAAAATGTGCAGATTGGTGAAAATATAAATAACATGACTTGAAACACGTCATGCCAGTGACAGCCAGTAGATGGCTGTAGCAGCCTACTGTTTTGTCTGATGGCTTGTTGTAACCTAATGTTATATTTTATGAAAAGATATGCATTTGGATATACATTTAAACATTATCAAACTATTATTTTTCAATTTTAGTATTTTAAAATTGATTTGAAGTGTCAGTTTTTGCAGTTTATGACATTACGCTTGTCATCAAACCTGACCATGCTGTTGCAAAGAGACAGACACAGAATAAGCATTTTTCTACCAATAATTTATTTCAAAAATAAAAAATTTAATAACTCAAGGTAAATGCATAAGAATATCAAGAAAATTAACATCAAGAAACAGAAACGAACTACAAAATTCTGATAATTCAATTAGGGTGTGTTCACACTTGTCAGGTTTGTTTGATTAAAACGAACTCTGCTGCGATTGCTCTGTTAGTGTGGTTCATTTGAACAAGTGTGAACGCTGCCATCTGAACCTCAGTGCGCACCAAACAAGCAGACCAAGACCCCATGAATAGTGGGTCTCGGTCCGCTTCCAAACGAACTCTGATGTGGCTCGACTGATATATGAATGCAGCATGGACCAAAGATGTCTAAACGGACCAAAAACAGGATGTGATGTCACAAGATGCGACCCTAAATATCACGTGATTTGATAACGTAGAAAAAGCGCTAAGTGAACCAGGACTAAATGTATCATTTTCGAAGAGAACCGAACAACAAGTGTGAACACACCCTTAGAACATAAAACAGAAGAATCAGAGTAATAATTTTGTTTAAAAATTGAATTGCAATTTCAAACTTACTATTGTAAAAAAATAAAAAATATTTTGCATGCGTGTGTGTGTGTACTGTATCAGTACGATCAATCTTAGCGGTTAAGACCGTTTTCTACGGACGTTTGTTATTTTTTACATGCGTTTCCCAAAAACGCACTTAACATGAACGAGCGAGTACGCCCTTTAAATGCTACTTAAAAAAGTCGCTGTCCTTGCGACAGTGCTGAAACATGAATGTATAGTGCTGCTTGTCACTGTAATTTGTGCGTAACTTTACAATCATTTGTAATTTACCTTGCTCATATTTGTTTAAAATTATTTTCTTAAATATTCAACCTAATTAACTACATATTTACATATTGTTTACAATAATTTTGTGCAGAACGTTCTATTTCTTTTACACAATCTGCTTCCATACTCAGGCATGCATGTGTAATATTTCATTTTCACAAATGTATCTCTATATGAAAGCTTCCAGGATTAGTGAAGACAGCAGAGGTCCTGTGTATGATCATGCTAATTGCAATTATTCATTGAATATTATGAGGTTTACCATGTTATCAAGCAGCACTAAATAAGGAGACGTTTAGAAGATGAGCTTTAGGGACTGTCACCTATAAAGCGGAGGTCTGCTCTTTACTCCCAAAAATTGATAACGGTGACAGCAATGCTGCATGTGTGTGCGACACATCTTGTAGTGCTGCTGAGAGCGCCTTAGGGTGTCAGATAGGAAGCAGAGACAAGGATGATGAGCCAGTACTGATGATTTTCATGCAGTTATTGACTTTTTTTCTTCTCTCTCTGATTTTAATTTATACAGTTGTCTACATCAATCATGCCACCACTTTGCTGTTTCCAACTAGTCCATCTAGTCCACACAAATAACTTTATTTGCTTACTAATTTATCTATTGATCCATTTATATATATCCTCTTTTATGCAACTATTTTATGCATTTAGTTATTATTATTATTATTATTATTATTATTTGTTAGGTTAGGGTTAGCTTTAATGATAATATACACAAACAGATTGAAATATGATTTGACAGGGTTTGTATGATTCGCCCCCACGTACCTCCTTGTTACATTGTATGTTGTACTGTAGCTAAGGCAAAACAGAAACTGCAGTTTACTCGATTCAGTGCATGTGTGTATCTAAATTGAAGTCAGATTGAAGGAAGCTGTGCAGTCCTGATATTAAGCATGTTGTGGGGCTCCCAGAGGGGCCCTTCATTGTCCCACCACACTCCACAGCAGCACATCATTTATTAGCGCCCGCTTCACTGGTTTTAATTAGTGCCTCTCAATGCAGCTGCACAATACAGGCTCAAAAAATCAAATGCCACTGCTCCAAATTCATTTCTATCTGCTCCAGTTTCAACACAGAAGATCCTCCTCTTAAACACACAAACAAATGCTGTTTGAATTCCTTTACCTCGCTTTCAAAAACGTTCCCCTCTCGATATCACTAAGATCTGCTTCACTGCCTTGAATATGACATGTTTTGCTGCAAACATTATGAAGCATTATTACCTATCTTTATATTCATTATGCATGGATATTAATCCATCCTGTGGGTACTTGGTATTAGTAGGATGTGTTTGATTTTCATGTTCTCTAATTAGATCTTGAGGTAGACCTCATGTGGTTCATCATCATTTTAATTTATTGAATAAACAAAAACACGGACCATCTGGAAAATCTGGTCGAAGATATACTATAAATACTAAATGATTGTGTTCCCCTACACTTAAACATAAATCATATTTAAACTGTAAATAATCATCACTGAAAAGCTGCATGAGTAGTCAAGTTCGTCCATCTCATTTGTTATGAATTTTATGTTTGAAATAGAGCTATAGAGCTATTCGTTAAATGTATCACATTCTATAGGACGTGGGGATAAATATGTCTAATGAGCCAAAAACACCTCTATAATGTTCTTTTGGTTTTGAATGTACAGTACTGATTATAATTGAGGGATGTTCTGAATGTAGGGAGGAAATGAACGCTGCTGCATGCGCATGAGTGTAAATGTGATTTGCATGCTGATTCGAGTCTATAATTATACATGTTTAAATTTTTTCATGTTGCAGAAAATGAAACTGGAGGAGGTGTAGCGACCTCTTATCAGTCATCTGCCATAGAGGGCCGTGGGGCAAACAGAGGTCAGAACCAAAGAGCAATTAAACCTGCAATCACATCAGGTACTATCTACTTATCCATCTGTCTGTATGTTTGGCAAGGAATGTTCCTATTTAAGTATTACATAGATGTGAGAGTTATATCTGGGAATGGGATTGTTTGGGAAATGGAGCAGTTCATATTTGATCGCTAAAGGTCTTTCATAGAAGCTTATTTTGAATTTTTTGTTTAAAGATACTTGTAGTTTAAATTATTGTGAAAGTATTACTGAGAAACAATATAAAAAATGTTGAATCTCGACTGGATCTAGCTAGCCAGTTTGTCTCCCTGAGGTCCACCAATACGGTGGCCCAGAGGTGCACAGCGCAACAAAATTAAAAAGCAGATACACTAAAAAAAAACAGCACAAAGAAATGAATCCACATCAACATGGAAAAGCCACAAAATATCAAAAGTTTAATTTTCTGATAATTATGTGTTGTGGCTTATTTCATTGTGCTTTCAGCTATTATTTTCTTTGCTAATTTTGTTGTGTTCTACACCCCTGGGCCACCGTACACCTATATTGTTAGTAAAAATCCCCAAACAGTTAGTTTGACCCCTTTCATTTTTATCTAACCCTAAGCAGGCAATTTTTTGTGCTACTCTGACTTTAAGACTTCTATGTAAACAGGGTTGGGAGGGTTACTTTTGAAATGTATTCCATTACAGATTACAGAATACATGCTTTAAAATGTAATTTGTAATGTATTCCATTAGATTACTCAAGGTCAGTAATGTATTCTACATACTTTGGATTACTTCTTCAGCACTTGTAGATTTTTTTACTTGTTTTGACAATAAAAACTCTTCCAGTACAGTAAGACAAAATACACATGTTAAAAATACATTCTCTGAAAAACCCAAATATCTCATACAGTGTTGTTTCTAAAACAAGATCAATCAGATTGATCTTGTTTTAAGGATTTTTAGATATGTTTACAGGAAATAAAAAAATAATATATGATCAAATATATGATTTTGGCCCTAATATCAAAGGACTTACTAGAAAAAAAGAAATTTTGATCCAACGTGAATTTTCTTTATAACTTTTTTTTTTGGGATCGCATCATTTATATGTATAAATGTTTTCCATCTGAAAGGACTAAATATTAAATGAAACAAATGACAATAATATGCAAAGTAATCTCTTCAGTAATCAAAAGACTTTTCTAATTACCAATGATTTAAATTGTAACTGTAGTGGAATACAGTTACTTATATTTAGTATTTTAAATACATAATCCCGTTACATGTGTTACGTTACTCACCAACCCTTTATGTAAACACCCTCTTCACATGGCAAATGAATAATTTACTTGAGTTACTCTAGAATCCAGTAAAGTTTTCAGCTGCCTATCCTTCAATAAAAGCCACATTGCGAAGCTGTAATACATTGTGACAGACTAACAAAACAATCCAGCTTGATCTCATGAAAATTACCGGACTGTGGTGACTGTACAAAATTACATTACGCGGTTGATTATACTTATTGCGGCAGTTCTATCAGGAAGACTTGCAGATTTGAGTAAAGTTTTAGATTACATTTGTTTGATGAATATAAAATAGGAATGTAATGTCTCTCTTTGGCATAAGCTCCATCTGACAGTCCAAAGAAGTTGTGTTCGGAACCATCAGATCCTGCCGGAGAGAGGATGCAGGCGCGAGGAGCCTACCCCAAAAGAGAGAGATAAAATACTGCCCCAAAAGAGAAGACATAGTCAGATTACAAACCAGGTCTTGTGTTTGGTGCTCAATCTAGAGAAGAGAAAAATAAATATGAAATATTTAATAACATGAAATATTCCGTATTCCTTGCATGGTTGTGCAATACCTTTGCAGTAAGAAAAGCTGTGCTTGTGTTTACTGATGGCTTTTATGATGGATTTTCTTTTCTTTTGTCCTCGAGTGTAATTTGTCCTTGAGTGTAATGTTTTGTCCTTTAGTATGGTTTTGGGCCCTCCGTCGAGGAGACCCTGGTTGTGCAGAATCTTCGCCAAAGATTAATAACGTGGCATGAGTCCCTGCGTTAGGCCAGCGTTGTTGTGCAGTATCTTTGTTGAAAGATAAACAACATTTGATTATGTGCAGCATTGTTTGGAATATCTTTGCTGAAAGATGAACAATGTAGCGTAGAGCCATACGATAATGACGACGTTGCATGCAATACCCTTCGTTGACAGAAAACTAAATTTCATTATGAACCCTCTGACGAGGGCAGGTGTTGTGTGGAGTATCTTTGCCGAAAGTTGAACAATGTAGCATAAAGCCATACAATAATGCGCTGCATGCTATACCCTTTGTTGAAAGGTGTCACATGTTGGTTATGAGCCTTCCGTCGAGGGCGAACTAGGCTTGTGCAGTACTTATGCAAAGGAAAACCATGCTGGGACTGTGGAAGCCTTGGTGAGGAGGGTGTATGTGGTTGTGCGGTGTCCTTGCAGGACAATAGATGGCTTGAATTTGATAAGGAAAGATGTGGATGGGCTATGAGGCCTCCGACAGCCACCAGATTTATGACTGAGGCTTGAGCATGTGTAATGATTGAGGGTTGGGTCAAGTATATTTCTATACTTCTATATTAAATAGAGCATAATGCCAAAAAATTGAGGACGCAGAAGTTTTTTTTTTATTAGCCCATGTAGTAGATAATAATTTCACCAAGGACCCTTTCACAAGACTTTAGAGAAGGCTACATTTAAACTGTGATGCCATGCTTCCTTCAGAGTCCCCACATCATGAGCTCTGTCTTTCGTTGTAAAGCATAGGGATGACACCTTGTCTTGGAATTCGCCTGCTACGTGATTTAGAGCGAAGAGCGACCAACAAAACAGGGATATCTTACTGAATAAAGTGATGAGACAATGAGCACTGTACATCATGACTTGCCTGAATAATGATCTTAATTCCTCGATGGGCAACACTCGGCATGCGAAATGATAGCAAGTGAACCTTAACAGAGTTACCATCATGACAATTCGGGTTTACTGACTGTTTACTCCCCATGGGTTTGATATGGGTAGAACGTGAGATGAAGTGACAGAGTCGTTGGGAAGGGAAGGCAGGCTTCCAGAGATGTTCTGTGCACTTGTGGAGAGGTAGGAACATGTCTATTATCATTCCAAGAGGGCTCGATCCTAGTGAGAATCCGGAAATTTGCAGACGTGTGTTGCGGCGAGGAGCTGGTGATCCTGGATAAAGTTAAGGAGCAGTGAATAAGTCAGTGTCCACAGCTAGTCAAGGAGCGAATTGGACTCAATGTCAGACAGTGCTATAGAATGATGTTGACATGTTAGCACACTGAAACAGCAATGTGATAGATTGTGAGAAGACTTTAAAAGCAATGGCTTACATGTGATTGGCTAGGAGTTACCTAGCTAATGGTGTGATGATGTACAGCTGCTAGTCTTCCCACTAGATCTAAGCAAAGCTTACATTTCCAGGGTGAAATGTCCACTGTATGGAGTGGTGGTGGCGTAGTGGGCTAAAGCACTAAATTGTTAAGCAGAAGGTTGTCGGTTCGATTCCCACAGCCACCACCATTGTGTCCTTGAGCAAGCCACTTAACTCCAGGTTGTTCTGGGGGGATTGTCCCTGTAACAAGAGCTCTGTAAATCGCTTTGGATAAAAGCGTCTGCCAAATGCATAAATGTAAATGTAAACCTAACCGATAATCTCATAAAAAACAAATTTGTGAGATGAAAAACATTTGATGAAGCAACCACTTAATTTTGTTTTGATTCTATGACACTTCCGGCTTACTTGTCGACTCGTGTGCTCTTCAGGACACGTACCCTGGTCTTTTGCAATGCAAGAGCAATACTCTATCAATCAGTTGAGATACGGCACATAATGAAGTGTAATGAAAATTAAAATGAAGTTGCTTATTTAATGCAAATGTTTAAATGTATCGCCTTACAATGTGTGCACTATAGTAAAAGTGTCATTAGAGTCATCTAAGTCATTAGATATTATTGTTTTGCATCTAAATTTCAATTAATGTTCCTTTTGGACTGGGGAGGATGTTTTGAGATCTAATTTCATAGTACTTACCCTACCATTTATCTCAAAATATCAAGTAAATCTTTATTCATCTCTCAATTAAAAATAACTTTGACATCAGTGTGCATAACAGTATGCAAAATACATAGTTTTGTGATGTTCACGAGTATTTCTCTCCTCAGATGGAGGTGGATGTAGCAGATGAGAATCACCATTGCACACGCTCAAAAGGTATTCTGCTTTCTGTTACTTACACATAACACTGAGATGCACCGCAGTGTAGAGATATGGCCAAACTGGCCTTTAGTGTGAGTGATATTCTAATGTTTTTTCCCCCTTTTCAAATGACCTCTCACCTCCCTTGTCTTCTGTCTCTCCCTGTGTCACAGTACCTCTGGAGCCAGCGATTCAAGAGTTATTCAGGTCAGTTTTTTTAAAGAGTGTCTCTCTATGTCTCACACACAGTCACAAACCCATAGCCTTGCAAATAGGTTTTTACAAGGAAAAATGGTTGCCAAAAATGCTCTGATTACCTCTACCTTGTCTCCTCTTAATCATATATATATATATTTATTTTTTTTGGCATTTCCTTGTGGATGATGATACTGTTAAAGTGTGTTTAAACATTTTATCCTTACAACGACATATGGTATACAGCCAATTTCATTTGGATACTTAAAATAATATCTAAAAATAATTATTTTTGGTTTTGGAACCTGAAGGTTTTCTGAATTGATGTGAGACTCTGAACTCTACTGCGTAGGTGAATTAACATGAATACATATACTGGTCGGTCATATGTAAAATGTGATTTTGCTCTACCAAAAGAGAACAATTTTCTGATCCTCTAAATTTGTCTCAGTCTGCAAAGCGTAGGCAAAAATCATACAGTGTGCACCAGGCTTAAGGTTGTAATTCATTGGTATATTCTTATCGATTACAATTCCCAGATACTTCCAACCCAATCATGGCAAATATTTAGGTACAGTCATTGCTCCAAGACATCTTAGTAGAGACTCACTTCATAGAGTTTGCTTGTAAGGTTACAGAGGAATGAGCTATCCACAGGTTGGTCAGAGACCCTCCACCGAGGGAGATCTAAAACGTTTATTATACAGGATCCCAACAGGTAGACCAGAACATTTTTGTGACGAGGAGGAGGGCGGGGCCGGGCTGTGACTGTGCATGCCTGGCCCCCAATCAGGCTAGTCAGCCGAGGAGAGGGATAAGTGCAGTGGGATGCAGCAGTTCGAGAGAGAGAGAGCGAGAGAGAGAGAGAGAGAGAGAGAGAGAGAGAGCCACATGCAACTCCTCCCTCCTTTGCCTCAGGACGTACAGCATGACGTACATCCCCGCCTTCCCAAAAATGATAATTCTCTCATCATTTACTCACCCTCATGCCATCCCATGAATGACTTTCTTTCATCTGCTGAACTCAAATGAAGATTTTTTGCAGAATTCTTCAGCTCTTTTGGTCCATTCAATGCAAGTCAATGGGTGCCAAAATTTTGAAGCTCCAAAAATCATATAAATCAGCATAAAAGTAATCCATAAGACTCCAGAGGTTAATTAAATCAAGAACTTCAGAAGTAATATGATAGGTATAGGTGAGAAACAGATCACTTAAACATTCTTCTTCTTGCGTTTTTGGTGATTCACATTCTTCATGCATATCGCCCCTAACTGGGCAGGGAGGAGCATTTAAAGCAAAAAATGACTTCAATATTTATCTGTATCTCACCCACACCTATCATATCACTTCAGAAAATATGGATTAAAACACTGGAGTCATATGGATTACCTTTATGCTGCCTTTATGTGCTTTTTAGTGTCAAAGATTTGGTCACCATTCACTTGCATTGTATGGACCTACAGAGCTGGAATATTCTTTGAAAAATCATAATATGTGTTTTGCAAAAGAAGGAAATTCATACACATCTGGGATGGCATGAGGGTAAGTAAATGCTGAGAGAATTGTCATTGTTTGGTGAACTATCCCTTTTAAAGTGAGAATATTTAAATGCATGTTGTCCTCGCATACAAGCTTGGCTTGTAAACTCTTATCAAGACTTCATTCGGTGACTGTAGTGTACCCATATTTTAGAGTACAACCTCTCCTGTTGTATGGAAATAATCTTTTCTCCAGCTTCCCTCCTCAGTGTGGGATGATCAAAATTTTCATAGGGCTGAGATACAGAGTAAAATATGAAAAGAAGAAACATGTTATGCTGGAATCCTATTTCCGCACTACTGTGGTTGCCAATCTCAGTGTTTTAACAAAGTCTTTTAAAATGCAATTCTGGAATGGTCATTTGGGAAGACTGAAGGCAACTGAGCAGAACATGCATGCACTGAAACAGAAATCCCTAACCAATCTATGCTTCCATTATACCAATCTAAACAAGCCGCATGAGCTCAGTATGACTGTCTGGAACACTTATAATAGTAGGGAGTTGCTGCTGGAATATGCTAGAGTATTTGAACAGCTAGAGCTATTGAAGGCAGAGGCAGGCCTACGGGATAGGGAAGGCAGGCAATTGACTGGGACTCCAATCTGGGAAAAGGCCCCCTGCTGGCAGCAGTTACCGTAGTTCATAACAACGACACTTGAAACCAATGATTGATTGTCTGATTGATGTTTAGTAGACTAGAATGACATTTTCGCAAACCCCTTAGGGGGCCCCCATCCCTTTAGTTATGATCAAATTCAAGCATCATGAAGAAGACGTCCGACGTACTAATCTGGGAGTCAGAAGAGGAAAAAGAAAGAGGAGGAAAAGAAGAAACATGACAGTGTTGACTGGTACAGAATCTGAAATATTTACTGAATTATCCCTTCTCATGAAAAGATTGTCAATGGCCTTACGAGTCGTGATAAGTATTGTTTCCATTCACTGCATGTTATTCTCAATACAATCGCGACATCATTAGAAAGGCGTAATCTACATCTGTGATATGTCACCATTGTTTTACGATAGAAATATTACAGTGAGAGTACACACGCCTGGCCCTGAATCAGGCTAATCAACCGGGAGGGGGATAGAGATGAACCGGAGGCGCCAGTTCGAGAGAGAGAGACACATGCGGAAACTGTGTGTGTGTGTGTCCATTTATTTGTGTTTAGGTTGATTTAAGTTAATTTATGACATTAAAAGTTATGTTGACTGTTTAGCCATTCAGCAAACGCAGCAACAAAATCACTGCTAAACGCAATTTGCATGTGCAATTCTAGTCTTGTGGCACGATTCGGAGCGCTATATAGCAGAAGATGTCGTAGACCACCATTTTAGACACCCTGCCGGTTCAAAAACATCTCTTTTAAATAAAATACATTTTACTGCATACTTTTATTTGGTGGTAATAGATCTAAATTGCTCCAGGCAATATTTGGGAATGAAGCGCAATCTCCAGTGAGCCTAATTTACATAGATAGGAGACATGTTAGTGTGGAAAGCAATAAAAATGACTTCATTTAAATGCTCACGACATAGCGCACCTGCTAAAATAGATTAAAGTTGGTTAGTGAATAAGACACAGGTTTTTTGCGCTGCAATTCTATGCATAAATGTGGTGCAACTGTTTAATGCATTTATCTGCGTTCTGCACACTGTAGGCGCATTTGCGCTGTTGGCTGATCTGCATAATTCCTTTAGTGAAATGGAGCGCTAAACCAGCGCAGAGAGCGCATGCTAATAAATAGCGCATTTACCAGATGCAAGTCATTCTTAGTGAATTCCTCCATTAGTGTTATAATAGGTTATGTGTTGTTGTTTTTGCTTTATACTTTTTATTGCCTAGGGCCTCCAGAGTACCTAGAATCACCTCTGAGTGTAGCTTAATTTACTGTCGCCTGCTGTAATTCTATAACATGATAACACAGGAAATCAACATGTTGTTTCCGAAAGTTCATGTACCTCTGAAATCAACCCCATTCAGATGATTTATTGACACGTGCATCACCTATCAGATATTTGTGCATTATTTTAAGTGTGAACACATTTCTCTCTGGCATTACTGATAACGCATTGCACAAGCATCCTTCAATACACGGGTTCTGGTCCCATGGAAACAAGAAAGTAATAATGTCCACATAAACAATGGTGAGTGTGGTGATGGTTTGGTTTAGGGTGCGGTGTAGAGAGAATAAAATATGCATTTCTATTGACTCTATTACATCATTTAACACCCAAAATATACCCTTAACTGGCTTCTGGTGCCACTCTGTGGACATTTCACCTGGAAACTTGAGCTGACAATCCCATGCGTTTAACAACACTTTCAGCTTCAGCCACTAGGGGCAGTGATTTGGAACGCAATCAAAATGTTCAAAAGTTTCAAAATTGTGGCATTTATGTTTGCATGAATGTGGGTTTCTCCATATAAAATAGCAAGTTTCTAGCAACCATTTGTTAAGAGTATTTCGGTGCTACCAAATGGAAGGATGATAGGCTTGTCTGACATTTGCAGTGAATGACCAGCAAACAACCTCCATCTCCAGGGACATTAAGCAAATCAATTTATGATTAAGTTTTGTTTATCCTAAACATTTTAAGCCAAAAAACTTACATTTAAATGTAAGCAATCAAAATTTCAGATGAATCATATTTTTGTGCATGGTAATATTCTTTGTTACTGTATGTCCTAGTTGAATGAATAATATTCATGAACATATTTATCCTAGCAGAAAGCTGTTTTATGAGTAATATTTTATGTATGGCTTAACCAATACTGGTGAATTGAAGAAACAATTCTTTAACTAGAAGAAATAGTCTATCAGTATTAAACACGAGCGCATAACTTCATGGGATATGTGCGACGGATATTAATGATATCTCAAAATATGTGTCTTGCTGAAAAGATGTGTGCTGTTCCCTTTCAAAATGGGACAGATGATAAATGAGTGAAAAATTCCATAGATATTGAAAGAGTCCAGAATTGAGTCACCCAATTCCTATCTAGAGACCAGAATGTTGTAGAGATCCACCAAGAAATGTCCTAGCAACCAACAAAAACAACCTTGTAACTGCATAGCAGCCAAAGAAAGGCATGGGATGAAATCTTTTGTACTGTATTTTCACTGGTCTTGCCTGAATCACAACTCCATCATCAGACAACCAGCCTGATTGTCACTGGAGTTTTGATGGACAGCTGGTTTCTCAACCTTATTGATCACCATCACTGAGAAGAAATGATTTCATTACAGGGCACCTGTTCTCTCTCTCTCTCTCTCTCTCTCTCTCTCTCTCTCTCTCTCTCTCTCTTTCTTTGGTGTAGCCTCCACCAGAAACTTTAAGGAGATAATTAAAGATAAATAAATCAACGGTTCAATACATTACTATCAGTCTCTCTCGCTCTGTCCCTCAATCTTTCTCTTTCAAGCTTCAGATAATTTCCTCTTCAGCTCATTTGCATGCTTATCAAAGTGTTTGGAGTATCTAACGGGAGCTGCAGTGTTAAGGTGGGATCATTAATATGTTAATTAGTCCTTTTGACACTTTGCTTGAGCCTGTGTACAATATCCTGCTCAACCATGACTTCAGTCACATACTCGCTGAATGTATGCACACCCAAATGCCATTAGATTCTATTTTATGGACAATATGTTTTAAAGGCAACTGTTTTTATTCTATAGAGATGTCTATTGCAGACTAATTTCTCCAAAAATCTATTTAGTGGTATATGAACAGTTTATTGTATTTCTATAAATACAACGACTAATTTGGTATGGGGAGCCAGCTTGTTGACACAGTGGTTATACAGTATGTTCGGAATGGAATACTAACAAACTACCACACACTGTTTTTACAGTATGTACCTGTATTATTTATGTGCACAGTACATATATTTTCTATATTCATGGAATACCCAGATGGCCTACTTTTGCCAAAATATGATTTATAAAATGGATAGTTCCAGTCAATGCACCATTCCAGCTGTGCTAAAATTCACAATATAGTAGCATATAGAGTTGTGGCAGGGCAGGGCCGGGTCGTGATTCTACACACCCGTTCCCTTATCAGGCTAATCAAGCCTCCGAGAGGGATAAAGGCCGACTGCGGAGGATTGTTCAGGAGAGAGAGATAGTTAACGGACATGTCCGTCATGTGTGTGTTTTGTCTTTTTTTTCAGTTTACCAATTAAACTATTATTTATATTACCAAGCCGGTTCTCGCCTCCTCCTTTCCATGGAAATCCCTTTGCAGTGGTGCCGAAACCCGGGAAGGAGGAGGGATATGCCATAGTAGAGTTCTCGCCACTACCGTCCACCCCAACGGAGCAGCCGCGGCCATCTGCCTGGGGACAAGGAGCCCGGCTGCCTGGAAGTGGAGGATGGCCGCCGACCACGAGGGGAGAAGGGTCTCCTAACTGACCACCTGGAGTGGTCAGGGCCGCTGCCAGGGGAGGAGGAGTCCCCTACCAGCCGCTGAAGCATGGTGGGGTCTGAGTCCGCCGACCGCGAGCGGGGAGGGGCTCGCTGCTGACCGCCTGGAGCGGGAGAACCGCTGCCAGAGGTGTGGGAGACCCCTTCTGTTCCCCAAGAACGTGGCGGGGCGTTCCGTCCGCCAGGGGCTGGAGGACTCCCTCCGATCCTCCTCTCTCTCTCTCACTGCCGCTCCACGTTGGCCTTTTCCCTCTCGTTTAAATTTAAATTTTTTTGGGGGGTACTACACTGTTACAGGAAGTACCCCCCATATTTATTATTTCTGTTTCCCTCCCCTTGTCCCCTCCCTCATCCTCATTGGGCACGGGAAGCATGGGAAAGGGGGGTGTATGTCATCTGCCTTACGTGAACGTGGAAACATTTTTGCAAAACTATGTTTATACTACAAACTTTTGCACACTCATGAAAATAGAGCCCCTAGTGTTTGCAAAAAATTATTTATAGTAACATTCATTCTATGAGGCTAGGTTGGTTAATACTAGCTACTGTGTATGTTACAGTGCAGCACCCATAGAGGCCAACTATTAACCTTATTAGTTTAGTCAGGGTCTGCATCTTCTAGCGGAAAGATGCCACTTACTACATTTTCTTAGTAAAATAATACTTTAATAAAATTTTAGGCCTTAATATTTGTATTATGCAATAATTGTAAAAGCAATAAGGCCATTTTTTACAATAAATATATTCACGATAAAGATGACCTTTAGCCTTTCAGGCTCTCATCCCTATTTACAGCCAGCTTATAACTAGTGTTTTTTAAACATCTCTTTCTTGACTTATTATTTGCTTGAACTGCCAAGATTTTTCTTTAAACCATTTTAACATATAATTGGATTAACATTTTTAAATAACCATTTTATTACCTGGAAACATATTTGATGATAATGTAGCATACTGTATCACAGTGTTTGCATGTCACAAGGTAGCATTGCTTGAGGAATACAGTGAAAAGCAATTTTATGTAAACTGATAATCATCATGGTTACTGTTGTAACCTCCGTTCCCCGAGGGAAGGAACGAGACGTTGTGTTGAATGAAGTGTCACAAGGGGTCTTCCTGGGATGCCAAACGTACCTCTGAACCTGAGAAAAGGCCAATGTCAAGTTGGCAGACAGAATTTGCATGCCCCGCCCTGGGCATACCGGTATAAAGGGAAGCGGGGCAGCGAGTGCCAGTCAGGATTTTGCACTGAGGAGCCGAAACGTAAACGGCTGTATGGCCGTTTACCATTTTCTAGTGCTGTGGCAGGAGGGACACAACGTCTCGTTCCTTCCCTCGGGGAACGGAGGTTACAACAGTAACCATGACATTCCCCTTCTGTCACTCACTCGACGTTGTGTGAAATGAAGTGACACAAGGGGTCCCATATAAAAACGCCACACACTGACCGTGTTACATGAACTGCTGAGACAGGTGCAAGCAGGATGCATGTAGCCCTCCCCTACGCACCCAAAGAGGTGTCACATACAGACCTTATGTTCCCCGCACCCCTGAGGGGGGGAACAGGCGCTACATGACTAGCATGGAGCAAGCCCGGCAGTCACTCCTTTTCTCTCAATATGTCTCTCTCATAGGACGTGAAGTGGCTGGGGCTATCTTAACGCTATGAAATGCATCAGGGAAAGCGGTCTTTACCAGTCCTATTCTTTCAGGGGGAAAAGACCCTGCAGAGGCCACATCCTGCCCAGTCTAGGGGGAGGTAACATGTGGCAAATACACCATGAGGGTTCTGAAGCCGTACGTGGGAAATGGCGTGGTGGTAGGTCCAGCCTAATGAGGGGGGACTCTACAAGCATGGCGACCGGGGCAGCAGGGCTGCCCAAGGGAAACGCGGGTCCACTGACAGGGGGACCATACCACGGGAAATACATCACAGGGAGTTTGCCTGAAAAGGGAACAAAGCACATGGAGCCTGACCCCAGTACAGAGCACCTGTGACTCGTAGTGTGTCTGGCTGTGAATTGCTCCGCTGAATTCGCTGGCCAGAAGGCTAAGGAGGAGAACATCCAGGGAGCAACGCTTAATGGCTAACCTGGGATAGAAGGTGCACTGTATCAACTTGGTGAAGCGCGCTGTGTGCAAGCGGAACACCCGGTCGGTTGTGCCGCGTTACCGAGTTCTACCGGCTCGGACCTGACAAAAAACGGGACGAGACTGACTCAACCCTGAGATTGTAAAATCTGGCAAAGGTATTGGGTGTTGCCCAGCCCGCTGCTCTGCAGATGCCTACAAAGGAGGTGCCATGGGCCAGTGCCCACGAGGATGCCACACTTCTCGTAGAGTGTGCTCGAACCCGCAAGGGGGCGGGCATGGCCTGGGTGTGATAAGCTAAGGAAATAGCATCAACGACTCAGTGAGCTAACCTGAAGCAGACAAAGAACATCTAGAGCTCTGAGTGATTTTTTTGTCTTCTTTTTTGGATAAACTATTACTTATAAAGCTTTACCGTGTATTTTCAGAGACAAGAGATTCCCCAGTTTAGTTGAAAAAATTCTGTGTATAATTGCAGTGTACATTTCGAAGTCTGAGCAAATTGTCAAATGGTAATAACCACACTTTAACATCTTGTACCATACCTCTGGCAATCAGTTATAAAATGAGCTTTTAGCAGCACATGATATTTAATGGGAACCAAAAACTTTGAATCATCTACACTTGGAGGTCTTTCACAGCCCGCCTACTCTGAATCTAAATGACTAGTTTCTGTTCCCCGTGTTCAGTTTACTCCCTGCTGAATGACTGACATGTCTTTGCTCTCGTAGCAGGTAATCAGTGCAGCCATTTCAAGCGCTTGTGGAATTACAGTAGCTCTGCAGATAAATGAGTCCTCTGGCAGACCTCTTGCTCTGAGACAAAAGAACAGTGAGATGATGAATGAGAAAACGATCTAAACTGAGAGGAGGAGGAGGTGACAGAAGCAGGTAGTGATCAGCAGGTAGATTAGTTACGCCCCCAAAACTCACCTCATGTACCCAATGAGATCATACATGTAATTATAGACATGGTGTGTAACCATGACAACACAACATCTCAAGTTAATGTGTGCAAAGTCATTGGGTTTCTTGATTCAAACATGTATGCGAGTGTAGATACTGTAGATGCTGAATATTACACTACACATACTGTACACTGTATGAAGCTTGTGTATGTTCTAGCAATGGGGATAGGTTTTAGTACAAAAAAGGCTTCTATTTTTACCATTATTACAACAAACTGTGCTATAAATGTATATCTTTAAACATTTATCATTAACTATTTAAATTCTTGACAGTGAATTAAACTGGTTTGAGTACTGTACATATAACACTGCAAAGTTATATAGGGCAAGTATATAAAGGGACCTCTGATAATTCTTTCATTGCTATTTTTCAACACAGGTTGGCCCACATAATACATTTCCATGTTTCTTTCTGAAATATTGTTTTTATTTTAAATGTTATAGCTTGTAGAAATCATAAAAGTAACATTGAAAAGATAAGAGCCTTTGCCTCGAGATCAGATTCCTTTTTACTTTTAAATAAAGATTATGAGCTGATGCCAGACCTTATATATAAATTTGCATGTCCTCAATATTTACAAGGACCCCCTTTTTTGCTCCTCTCCTCAGCCTCTTAAATGTTTGTATACCCCAGGATACAAAAACCTATTTAGCTTTAAGCCTTATTTTCAGAGAAATCTAACAAAATTTAATGGGGTTTATGCTTGAATGATATACTGTATATCATTTTCTTACTCCATATATTTACCAATGTGACTTGTTTTCTTTGAATTAAGTTTTTTCTTACACCATTGCAAAAACAAATTTCTTCATAAATGTTTTAAAATTGTGTTCTCTGAAAACTAGACATAATATCTTATGTCATTTTACTTCTTTAGTAAAATTCTCTTTTTAAAGATATTTTTACTGGAAAAAAAAGACAAAAATACTCAAATAATAATACTTATTATTAAAATATGTTTAAGTTTTTTGCAGTGTAGGATCTAATTTAGGGCAAAACCTATTACAGAATAACATTTCCTAAATGTATTATCTTTTCTTTAAGTATATTCTAGAAACATCCTAACTTGGCAAATAAATAATAAGCGTCCTAACTTTAGGACAACTTCAGTCATGTCTTAACTAATATTTTTTCTAATTCTACCATTATCACTGCAAAAACAAATTATATTCTATTTTCATTTTTAAATGAGTATTTTTGTCTTGTTTTCCTGTAAAATATCTTAAATAATGTTTAATTTTTATATATACATATATATATATATATATATATATATATATATATATATATATATATATATATGTATATACTTGATGAGCAAAATGACATGATATTTTGCCTTGTTTTCAGTGAAAACTGCATTTTTGTAAAGTTTATGCATAAAACAAGAAAAAAAATCAGACTTTGAATTAAGTTTAATTTTCTTATCCTATTGGCAAATAGTTTTTGTTGTTTTAAGCTTTTCAAAATGTTGTCAGTTTTCTCTGAAATCAAGATAAAATATGAATTTTTTGGGTCAAGTAAATGTATCTTGTTTTAAGAGTTTATATATATATATATATATATATATATATATATATATATATATATATATATATATATATATATATATATATTCTGGAAAACAAGACCAAAATACGAATTAATATTTTTGATTGATTGATTTATTTTGCTGTGTAGCCGTTTCATAATTTATAGTAAGTTTAGACAGGTGACTCTTTTACACTTTCTGTGTTTGTGAGAGTAAAACTTGTCGATTAGAATATGTTTAGACTTTTCCCCAGAATTTAGCAAAACCTCTGTTTCATCAGCTTTGATATTAAAACAGCATCGATTTTATTTTTCAAGTAGCAGTAGCAGTAGGGGGCAGTCAGCGCAACTCCAACTGTACAATTGCTAACTACATTCAATTGACACAGCGTCCTACAAACAGCTCTCATAACTAGAGATGCTGAAAACATGAGACACGAGACAACCAAAGTGAAACACTTTAAAAGTGTCCATTTGATTCACAAGTACATAGACCAACGATTAAAAATAGTCCAGACAGAGGTTGGCCAATAATACAATTCTGTTAAATGATATGGAAATAAAACAACATTTTTACTTTTACGCATTTGGCAGACGCTTTTATCCAAAGTGACTTACAGTGCACTTATTACATGGACAATCCCCCCCAGAGCAACCTGGAGTTAAGTGCCTTGCTCAAGGACACAATGGTGGTGGCTGTGGGGTTCAAACCAATGTCCTTCTGATTACCAGATTACCAGTTATGTGCTTAGACCACTACACCACCACCACTCCACTTTTAACAACAGCTGTGTCTGTGTGCATCGTTGGTTGCTTGGAAACAGACATGACAGTTGATTATCAAACTCGATGGAGCAGTTTAGCATTTACTATCTAGAGTACCAAAGCATGCAAGAGTAACATTCAGAATTCACATGCAAGCACACTCTATGCACACGCACACATGCACAAAGAAACCACAGCGATATTTTAAATCAATGTTTTTGAGTGACATTTTGTATCTGGGTTGCACAATATACTCCATAAAATAGTAAAGAGTGAATCTCTGAAAGCTCAATTATTCATGCGGTGCGAGGTAAAAACAATGCACTGCTGTTATTATTTGTTAATAAGATTCAATGCTCATTATTTTCACTTGCAAATGAGCTTACTATTCGCCACAACTGTTTGTCAGAGGTTTGCAGCTCTTCACCGGTAGTGATAAACCTGCAGCATACCTTTGGCGACAATGAAGAGTTTGCCACAAAGCTCATTTGCATGTGAAAATAATGAGCAAATGTAATGGCGAATTTGCATTAAGTTTGCAGCAACTGTAGATTTTTTGTAAAGGTCGTCAATATTTACGACTCAAATATCATGAGTCTCCCATACGCATTATGTATGCACTGCATGGAGTTTTTGTAAATGAAGAATGTTTCAAATCAATCCATTTTGATTAGGTAGACAGCAAGGCAGCATTATAGGTTTTGGAACAGAGCTTTAGTCTGTTGGTATACCATATTGCAACCCATCTTATATCATATTTAGCAGTGTCTGTTTGAAAAACTGAATTTCACCCCTTATTACTAATATTTCACTATACTATCATTTACAGTTTGGCTGTTGTTGTATGAACTAGTATGTAAACTAGCCACTGATGGATTGATACAGTAGCTCATAGCCTGAATGCAAAGTGATTATGGGAACGGTAAATACATTATTCATATTTCTTATATAGTGTGTGCTAGCACAGTACGGGTGGAAAGGATTAGTAGAAGAAAACCAGATTACAGACGATTAATGTGCATAGCTGAAAAAATGCATAAATATGCTGTTGTATTATTGATCAGATATTTGTGTGAGAAAGCAGGTTCCACATGCACTTGAAATAGGAACGTTAAATTATTTTATTGGTCAGCGTATTGACTGCTGTTGGAAAGGTCATACAGGTTTGCGTGCTAGACCCTCACCCTGAATAACACGTTAGTCCAAGGGTCTTCAACAGGGGGTCCGCAATCCCTAGGGGTCTGTGGTGGTACCACAGGGGGTTATTGTTTGATCCATCCCCGGCACTCGTAATAATCACTAGCACAAGAGTGAGAGACAGTACCACCGTTCCCTATACACATATTACGCAGTCTGCATAGGGCACCAACTCCCTAGGTGGGCACCATCTTACAACATTTATGCATTTGGCAGGCGCTTTTATCCAAAGCTACTTACAGTGCACTTATTACAGGGACAATCACCCCGGAGCAATCTGGAGTTAAGTGCCTTGCTCAAGGACACAATGGTGGTGGCTGTGGGGATCGAACCAGCAACCTTCTGATTACCAGTTATGTGCTTTAGCCTACTACGCTACCACCACTCCCTACCCTAGGGGGGGAACCAGCAACTTCACCGGCTACTCTTACTCACACAATATACATTATTCAACGACCCAGTAGCAGTGGTACACTTTCTTGGTACGCTCGCACATCCCTGGCGAGAGAGGAGAATATATTGTAGTCCATCCACAGTCTGAAGTCCCTCGAACATGCATGCCAAATCTTCCTCTTGCAGTAATCCTTCCTCATATTATGAACTAAATGGAACGCAGAACATTTTCTTTATGAAATTAGCCTATCGCCGTTCTCATAATGCTAGCTGCTCGTAATGCAATGCATATCAGGTTAAGCAGCGCTGCAGTGGAGGGTTGCGTAAGTAAATGCGCCTGCTTTGCGTTTTCCGCTGTGTGTGGATGTCAGAGTACATTTTCTTGTAATATTAGTTGCTTTATGCTTTCAGAACAATAGTCTATACTTAATATGTAAATGTACTGTATATGTGATATTTCTCTAAAAATATAGTTACCATTGAGATTTTCAAGTTGCATTAGGCTACACTGACGGTGACTTCAATGAGGAAAAAATGACAGGATGCACCTTTAATTACGTTGATTTGACAAAGTAATTATTAAATTAAATTATTCAACTGGATAGTTTTTGTCTTTTACAATCATCTAAAAAATAAATAAAAAATTATGGGATTGGATAATGAATTAATATAATAATTAATTGTTTGTTTACCATGATATTTCCATGTTTTTTGAACATTTACCATGATATTACTATGTAAAGTTGTGAAGTACCTTGTTGTAAGATGTACATATCATGGTACATTAATATGGTAAACATTCAGTACCATGGCATGTATCAAAGTACCACGGTGTTACTATCTTATCTCATCTCTGTACCATGGTACTACCACAGTAATATTTTCTTTACTTCACTGCCCTATGAACATTCACTAATCTGATCTGATAGACACTGCACACAAAAATGGCGAGAACTTGCAGCAATCACATGCTCGAATCTTATCTGCTTTTAATGCACTTTTCGGGAGTCAAGATGCGCGGGTTTTGGCATTAAAAGGATAGTTCACCCAAAAAGAAAAAAAAAGTATTCTTTTAATTTACTTACCCTCATGATATTCCAGGCGTGTATAGCTTTCTCTCTTCTGCAGAACACATTTGAAGAAAAATAGAAAAATATCTTAGCTCAGTAGGTGCTTAAAATTGGATGTTGATCTGACCTTTGAAGCTCCAAAAAGAACAGACAGTCATCATAAACGTCATTCATACGACTCCGGCAGTTAAATTATTGTCTTCTAAAGCGACACAATCGCCTTTGTTTAAAAAAAGATTTAATTTTTAAGGACTTTTTAACTATAAACCCTCACTTCCAGTCAGCAGCAGTATGCGCTTGTGAAGTAATCACGTTGGCATGTGAGAACTGAGGCACGTGCGACACACCCGAAAGATCAGCGCTGTTTACAGGTGAGTAGGAGGAACGCTGGACAGAAGCTTCATTGGTTTTGGTTTAAATCTGTATTTGTATCTGTTTCTTTACTCACAATTGTGCGTTTTTGTGCTTATCCTGGATGACTCAACCGAGAGAAGAATGTGAGATTACGTTTGTAACAAAGTGAAAATTACTTAAATATATCTATTTTTTTTTTGCAACAAAAGCAATCATATCATTTCAGAAGACATTCATTTAACCGCTGGAGTCGTATGGATGAAGTTTATGCTAATTGTGATTTTTGGAGCTTCAAAAGAGAAATCCCTATTCACTTCAATTTTAAGCACCTACTAAGCTAAGATATTTATATAGATATATACGTATGTGTTCTGAAGACAGAAAGTGAACTATCCCTTTAAGACCACAGTTTTAAGATACTGTACTAGACTGCTACAATGTGTGCTTTTGAGGAAGAGCTCAAATTTGGATTTGCCAAAGTTTCTGAGGTTCATTTATTTTAATCTTTGAAAGATATTCAGAGCTTTTTACAGGCACTCAGCAGCAAGAAACAAGATTTCCACAAGCTTAGTTTTCTAAACGCAACATCTTGCTATGAGTAATGTCTAAAATTGGTACATTCTGGATGGATGGAAATTGGAAATGGACAGTATATACACAATTTCCAAAATGTTTTGTTGTTGCTTTTTTTCTGTTCAACTGCTCCCAGACTTCCTTTGTCAGTATTGAAATGTGTTTTGTTCCAGACTGATCTCGTGACGTAATGTCATTTGGCAATAATCTCACCAAATATGAATGTAGAGACTTTTTTGCAAAAACTCATTACGTGGTTCATCACAGAAATATTCACTGCGTGACACTAAAAGTGAGTCAGATTTTCTCCAATACAGATGAGGCATGTAAGGTCAATTGCTCTATGTTTTAAATCAAGAAAACTTACCTCCCTACCATAAAACTTAAACCTAAACCTAACAGATAGTTTTGTAAAAAGCAAATGTATGATGAAAAACATAACCACTGAAGCCATTTTGTGCTGCGTCTACGACACTATGACATGTCTCACATGTCAATTCATGTGCTCTTCAGGACTCGTATCCCATGCCTTTGAACAGCAAGTGCAGCGCTCTATCTGTTGAACTACTGTGCAACATGATTTTGCTCGAATTAGCTTGTAAATGTATTTGGTTATATAATGCAAACATTAAAATGTATCCTCTTACAAGTCATGAGCTATAATAAAATGCTATCTTATAGTTTAAATGCTATAAGATTGCATTGTGTAAGGAACAGAGCAAAAAGTGTTTATTAACTGATAATCTGCCGTTTAACTCGTAATTTTTGTGAAAATGAATAAACGTTTTTGATGTTGTAGCGCCTCTAGTGTTCATTTCACCAGGAAAATGCCACAATATATACTACAAGCCATGCAAAAATCATTTTGAAGAAATATAGGTATTGTAACGTTATTATATGAAACCAGGTTTTTTTTTCTCATGCCGATCTGTTACCATGGTATCAACTATTTCAGATACAGTTACAGCTTTGGCCACTAGGAGCAGCAGATTGGACATACACACATTTTTGCAGACAAAATATTCAACCTCCTGTCACCGATTTTTCATGAGATCAGACTGAGCGTGCACATGTGAGTGATGTAAGCTCGAGTCTAGCTTGTGTCTTTCAGGATCTTGTTTACCCATTTTCGTATAATTTCTTGTTTTCCCGCACACACAGATTTAGTGAAGAAATGATCGGCATTATCTGCTGTTTATTGAGGGTCAGTCTTTTTGAATTGCTATTTTTGTTTAAGTGCCATGTTTTGTTTTACATTTATTTACCCAGTTGTTTCTCTTCCTTTTAGTTCTTGTTTTCCTAGAGAGCAGGATACTGGATCTAGCCTCTTCATTTCCATAGGTGCAGCTGGGCTTGAATAATTGCCTTTTCTTGGCACAAGCATGTTTGGGAGCTAAAGTCTAGTGCTCTGCTCTTGATGTACACCTCATTTGGATTCCGCAGACAGCTTCAGGGTTGTATTATTCATACCTTGACAGATAGCGCTTGCTAAAAGCTTTGGCATGCATCCAGACTGGCAGGGCAGAATTTCAGGTGAGTAGGCGGACTTTTCGAGCTGTGGAGAAAAACAGAATTAGACAGTGGACCAAAATAAACCCTGAGAGCATGGCTAGACAGACAGGTTGGCACATCGATACCCAACCCCTCTGTCTTACCATTCTATCAATGAAGCAGCCAAGCAGCACCGTGTGCACTGCCTGTTAAGGCACATTAATCACACCGCAGCCCCTTGTCCTATCAAAGGAGCCCGTCTCCCCTACCCCCACCCACGCTATCACAGCCTGCCAGTGCAGACCACATTTCCATATTTAATGGAGGCTTAATTTGATTGAATGACTGCATGGAGAAAACAAAATTGCAGGGAGGTTGACTAACAATAGGCACTGGCAGTGTGTAGAGTCTAATCAAGTGCTATTGTTAGATACCTGTAATATGGTGCACATCATATGATGTTACAATTTCACAATGGAATATTCCATTCTTTCAAAGAAAGAACATGTTGTACTTTTCTAATGTAGAATAAGGCATTGTTTTAATGTTTTATTGATGCTCCTAAAATAGGCTTCATTTTCTTAATGTAAATTACAATTTCTTAATTTTTACTTTTGATTGTGGGTTTAAAAGTGACCTGGATATGTTTTCATTAGATGCACCCAAATATTCTGTGTGTGTGCGTGCGTCTGGCATTGGTCTGGCTCTAGGTTTTAGTGGGTCTGGTATTGGTCTTAGGGTCTCTATTAATCGTCTTGCTCTGGGTCTTAGGAGTTCTGGTAATGGTCTGGGTCATTGAGGTCTGGTCTTGACTCTGGGTCTGTGTGTGTGTGTGTGTGTGTGTGTGTGTGTGTGTGTGTGTGTGTGTGTGTGTGCGCGCGCGCGCGCGTGCGTATTTATGCATTAAAATGAAAACATTCTGCATGATTTGCAAATTATTTATCAGACTTTTTCAATTATCAATAAGTAATACACTCAAGCAACATGTGTTACTAGTTCTGGTTTAATAATGTATACCTTGTTATATGTGTGGTTTTAGTTCCTTAAAATGGACAATCAGATTCTTGGACCCCATCTTCTGGGATTGTCTGGCATTGGTCTAGCTCTAGGTTTAGTGGGTCTGGTATTGTCTTAGGTCTAATGGTCTTGCTCTGGGTCTTAGGAGTTCTGGTAATGGTCTGGGTCATTGAGGTCTGGTCTTGACTCTGTAAGGCTATTCTTGGACACAGATGGTAAAGAGAAGAAGATTTGAACTTGAAGTTAAGCTCTTATAAAAATGTCTAGCCTATGCTACAGCTTATTCTGGAAGTCTTTGAGAATTGCAGGTTGTAAAAACAACAAAGAAGAAATTAGTAGAAAATATGAGTAAACACAAGGTTCACAATTTACATCAGACAAAAATAAGTACAGACTATTTCACATAAATAACTCTGTAAACAAATTAGTATCCATAAAATGTATATTGCTGCTTATCCTGTGCAGGGTCACAGGAAGTGCTGGAGCATAACTGGAGCAGTTGTCTCGGACCGAAGGTGGGGAAAACCCTGGATAGGTGGCCATAGCATCACAGGGCTACAAAGCAGAATAAATAAATAGTACTGAGGCTATCTTGTTTACTTGCTACTTTCTGCCTCAAACAAGTCTTGGATGTCTTTGAAAGATGTAATGCCAGTGGGCAATCTGTAGGCTGGTGATGACATTGAACAACTTCCACATCATGCATCAGTGGAAGCCATGAGATATTGAGAAGTTCTGTACCTGGATACCAATGATTCTTATATCAGCCATGATGGGCTGATGTCCTATGGCTAATTGTCCTATAAGTAAATGAAAGGTATCTGAATGTAATGCTGATATGCAGTCTACAAATGTGTCTTTGTGATCAAGTCTTGAGAGTTGTCTTTGAGGCATGGTGTCCTGCCAACACTGATGAAAACCGTTTGGTTGTGTCCACATATTGTAGATTACTTAGATACCAAGCATACACCATCCAATGGGCAGACAATATACAGCATATGTAGTTCTGTTCATGTCAACTTAATCACACTGGACATTGACATACTACTTCAGAATGTTTGTGAACCTGAAATCGATATTTTTGCATCAATTAAAACCTGAATTCCTACTATTGGTTGCGTACTATGCGAGGAATCTCCAAGACACAAGTTCTTGTCTCATGGATACCAGTAAGTTATTATGTTCACTCTAAAACATGGGTACTTGCCCCTTGAAAACCAGAAAGTAATTGTGTTCACATAAATAATGGTGAGCATGATTCAGAGGTTGCATTTTTGCTCTGAAATGACATTTTATTCCAGTTGGGTCTAGGATTGGGGTCTGGGGTAGGGTTCAAAAACATCCATTCCTGCTGACTGTATTACATCATTTACAACTAAAAAAATAACTCACTTTTGGTGCCACCCTGTGGACATTTTACCCGGAACCTGGTCATCAAAAGTTTCAGCTCTGGCCACTGGAGGCAGTGGTTTGAATTTCGATGAGAACATAACGATTTCATCAGAAGAAATTTTGACCTCCTGTTGCCGAATTCAAAGTGTTATCAGTCTGTTCATGTAGCTTTTGCCCTTACTGTACACGTATATCTTGAAATACACCTTTTGCAACAGGTGCAGTGCATTGCAACAGTCTTCCAGACTTGACAGATCAATCAAGATCAATTTAATCAATTTCAATGTCTACTCTTTCCCAAAATAATCTCTATGCAATGTCTAGTTAATAATGCATGTGCTGTTGTTCAACGAAGGCATGTATATTCAAATGTTTCCAAAGGACCTGTCAGATGTATTGCGCCAGGTTGGTAATTGAAAGCAAGTCTTTGACATTCGTTGACCTTAAAGATTCTCTTTTGGCTTTTCTATTGAGTAAAGAAGTACAGATATGCAATATCAATACATAGAATATAGAAAATGTGCACGCTTTTTTGAGGGCTTTTTGTTGGACCTTTTTATAGTAGAATTCTGCTAAATAGAATGACACGCTTCTCTGTTGCCTCTCTCTCTCTCTCTCTCTCTCTCTCTCTCTCTCTCTCTCTCTCTCTCTCTCTCTCTCTTCCTCTATTCCAATCACTCCTGCTGGCTTCCTTGTTGTCTGCCTGCCAAGATGGCAAATCCCACTTGGATTAGAGCAGAAGATCACCATGGTGATGGCTCTCCTCCATCACGCATATAGATTGCAGTACAGTGGCACAGCAAGAGATGCCTTTATACCACGAGTCAGAACACACACACACACACACACACACACACACACACACACACACACACACACACACACACACACACAACACACACACACACATACACAGATACATACACACAGACACATACACACAGACACACACACACACACACACACACACACACACACACACACACATACATACATACACACACACACACACAAACACACACACACACATACACAGATACATACACACAGACACATACAAATTTCATTGATTTTTCATTCTTACATCCTGTATCCATTCACTGCCACCAAACTCACAGAGATATGCATGTAATGCTAATGACCAGCTAGAGCTGCAAACCTCTGCAGTTAGTTCCGAAACATATGGATTTAAGAAGCTCTTCATAAGACCATCACATTCCAGACTTCTCAATGGCTTTACAATACTATCTGTTATGTGGTCCACATTTGGAATCCCTCTTTCAGATTCTAATGAATTTGAGAACTCCTAAGCAGGAAATAAAATCTTCCTCTGGGAAGTGCAGCGATTGATAGGAAAGTAGATCACTGGTAACAAATTAAAGGAATGTTCCGGGTTCAATACAGAAAATATTTTTGAAGTGTCCCTTGTTAATTAAAACGAAAATAATCTCAAATCTAGGTTGCAGAAAGTCATTTACAAAAGAGGTGAATGGGGCTGGTCCATGATCATTAAAATACACACCGTTTCCAAAGTGTAGACACACTATCTAAACATTATATGTTACTGTGATTTTAGTCTGATCAATTCTCTGTTCTACACGGTTTTAGTAGTTTACGAGGCTTACAGGCATTGCGTTATCGAGGCAACATGTCCTTACTATATTTTAATTAAAGGGGTCCTGACATGAGGACTCAAATATTCCATGATCTTTTAACATACAGTAAGAGAGGTCATATAAAAACATACTGTAGGTTTCAGAACTCAAACTTCGTCCTCACTGCAAAAAGAGCATTTGTTGAAACCAAGCTGCCAAAACGACTTCTTCGGATCCACTTTATATTAGGTGGCCTTAACCACTATGCACTTAACCATTTGATACAATGTACTTATTATGTACATACATGTATCTGCATTGTAATTACATTTAAAGTACTTGCATTTAATTACATTTGTAGTTCCACTGTTAACATTCCCCCTAACCTAACCCTTACTCCTAAACTTACCCATACCTCAACCTCAGTAGAAGCAAATGTGGGAATTTTGCAGAAAAACATGTAGTTACACAGTAAATGCGTAGTCTTGTATGTACTTAATGTTAGTACATAGTAATTAAGGCCACCTAATATAAAGTGTGACCACTCGTTTGACCACTACTTCCTCCACATTGTCACACTGTGGTAGACATTTGCATCTGACCGCCTCCACAAAAACACATCAATGCCTGCTTTACCTTATCACCTCCATAGCCCCGCCCAGAAGCAGTGAGCGGTGAGAGAGCAGGTCAGTCAAGAGCAGAGAACCAATCAGAAAAGTGGAAGAAGCAGCACCAAACCAGAGCATTTAGAGGGTCAAAATGGGGGGGGGGGTATTATGTTTTCCAAAAATGTGACTGCTTTGTTTGTGTGTGTGTGTGTGTGTGTGTGTGTGTGTGTGTGTGTGTGTGTGTGTGTGTGTGTGTGTGTGTGTGTGCAAAAAACTTTTCTTGTATTATAAGGAACCTCAAGGAACATATTAAAATAATTAAAAAGTCATGTCACTACGAACATTCTTTTAAATGTGGTACATATATTCTAAAAGACAAAAATACAACTTATCAAATTGCATTCAACAAGAGTTTCGAGATTCAGTTTATTGTCATTCAGTCCTTATACAGGTATAAAAGGGAGAATGAATTATACCGTAGTTTCACCAAGGAAAAGTGTGTTAGTTCTGTGATCTAAGGCAGTCAGTGATATGAAGCTGCTTCTGTTTCATGTAAGACGGAGAAGAGTACAGGGGTCTCGAGATGCTTTTTTGTTTGTTTTTCAAACTACATTTAACTTGACATAGCGTCCTATATAACAGAAATCTGCCATTCACACATTCCATCACAAAATAACTGCATTTGCTAGAAATCATGAATATCATGCTGTAGCGTTCATTACAATGCATCTCTGCCCGATTACCATTAAATATATTCAAAGAATTTTTCAATTCCTTGCGTCCAAAAAGGACTAAATTCCCCTCGTCTTTGACAGACAAACAGAGACAGACAGACAGGGTAAACCCATTGCACCATGAGCACTCTACGTCTCCACCTTCTCTTCTGTCTGTCTACATGACTGCTCGCGTCAGACCTGCGGGGACCGGCACCTGATTTATATGGAAGTCAGTCAGACAGGGTGATTGACATTTTAATGTGCTTTTGCGATGTTTGGTCAAGCACTATCGATCATGGTGTGGAGGAGTGTTCCCCGGAGAGTCGAGGGTGCTGCGCATGATGTCAGGCTGAGAATATGCTGCTGTGCATGGGCCACTAAATGAAATAGTGCCCTGTGGAATGGGTCAACCCAATAAACTCACATTCTAGAAAGATGGAGCCTGCCAATCTTCTAGATGGTTGACAGATGGACACTGGCTAATTTAGACCTGAGCTGTGCTGTGTGTTCATGTGGAGGACACTGGCTTAAAGTATGTGTGTGGTGACATGTTTCGGAGAGTTGTTTTAGAGAGGCTTTTCAGATGGACAGAAGGATGGACAGAGTTGCAAATATGGTAAAATGGTCTACACCTTAGCGGTTACAAAAGTGCTTTACACTGTGTCCCATTCACACACACACTCACACACCAATGACGGCAGAGCTGCCATGCAAGGTGCTAGCCTGCCATTGGGAGCAACTTGGGGTTCAGTGTCTTGCCCAAGGACATTTCGGCATGTGGATTCATGTGGGTCAGGAATCGAACCGACAACCCTGAGTTTAGTGGCTGACCCGCTCTACCACCTGAGTCACAAATTATATGAATGACAGTTGAGCTCCTTGTGGTAAAAGACAAATACTTTTGACAAGGCTGAACAAACATCACTGTGGTTCATTAATGAAAACACAAGAAGTTCCTTGCTCGAATACATCTGAGTATTTGTTTGGTAAATTTGTTATGGGAGGTGTCCTTGACTCAATTTAAATGGATTAATGTCCAATGGTGTGCAGACTAGCTCAATACACTTATTAATTGGATGATTAGTTCACCTGCTCATGCTGCCATGAGGATCTATAAAATATTTGTGCTAAAGCTACAAAATGCAATTAATCACTTCCTAATCTCCCAGTAGCAAGGTCTTTCCATGTGTGTGTGTGTGTGTGTGTGTGTGTGTGTGTGCATGTGCGTGTGTGTGCTGTGTACATGATCAGGGATTGCGGTAACCCAAAATTCTCCATCATTTACCAATTTTTTGAAAGACTGACAGAAA